>NC_136550.1:1779661-1804661 GCF_910591455.1 Pholis gunnellus | reverse complement strand
ATGTAACCCAAACTGAGTAAATTTAGCCTCAGCCTGGGACTCGGGCAAGAGACGGAGCACACTCTGGTCATCAGGAAACGAGCTGGACTAATGACTGCAACTTGCTTTCGATTCCCCAATTGTGTTTCACGTGTAACAATTCACCTGTTGATGAAGAGTTCGTGTAGAAGACAAAGAGTAATCTGAAGTATCGACAAGGAGTCCAGCTTTATTAAGTGGGTCATGCTTACTCAGATTTCAAACTTAAAGCAATATTGATCGAGAATCAAACATGCATTCCCTTGCTGACTTAAATGGGTTGTTAAATACGTTGTAGCTTATTCACAATTAACAGAGGGTCAGCTTTAATTCATGTCCCTCACAAACGATTCCAATTGCAGCCATGTTGGTTTTTACGGGTACAATTACAGAGCATCGACCAGTGTCCCCTTTACTGCCTCAGCTAATGTGGACGTTTATATAGAAGCATACAGCATAACAAGAAAAGACAAACTACACAAAACATGAACGCTTAATAGAATTACAGGAAAAAAATCATAACAGAAAGTTATGTTTTTCCCTTTTTGTGCAACACTAATATCATTTAACCAAAGCACTCCTACAATGACGTTACAATAGGGCTGCATAGTGCATCGTTTCAGCATCGACGTCGCAGGACGTACGAAGTCAAGTAAAGCAAATTAACCCAAACAAGTCACGCTTCAACCTTTTTTTCGCTGCTCGATACAAAAGGTAAACTTGCACGGTTTCCATGACTAATCTTTTTGAAGGGTTCTTGGACACGCAGGGTTTGTTGCTAGTGAGTGACATGCAGGCTCTGCGTGCACAGTGAACCGCCAATCACGGTCATTCTTGTTCAATTCATCAAACAACCAAAGCAGAGTTAGTTAGTTACGCGCTAGTTGACGACTACGAGCCGAAAATGAACGAGGAACATTTGGGATTTTGTTGCAAAAAGAAACGTTGGTTCTATGGAAGTATTTTGGCTAAAGAGAGAAAATGTTGACCAAAAACAGATACCTTGTCTGGTGAAAAGTCCTGTATTTTTTTCAAATTGCGAAATTTATAACTCTGAAAATTATTATTTTCTTTTCCAATATGCATCTACCAACACCTATTTCCACCAAGATACACAGAATTGATGAATTTGTGGGCTGTGATTATAGTTGTGTTGCTGCCGAGGCTCCAAAAATTCAACAAAACTTACATTGACCTCCATCAAAGACTCCTTCTGTTGCTAAGTTATGCTGCAGTTTGCCCGGAAGAAGTTAATAAACTGAGTAAACTCATGCTACATACTGATTGTGATGCTGGCTCTGACGTTAAATGTGAGTAACTGGATTATAAAAGAATTCAGAACACAACCATTTACTGTTTTTTCCATTTTCCCACCATTTACACCCATTCTTTTGTAATTTCTTTGGATATTTGACAGTCCTTATGCCAGTCGTTAAAGTATTCCACATAGGAACGACCAGCAGCAACTAGACCGAACGTAAATTATTAGAACTATAAAACAGTCGTCGATTTTGTTAACAACTATCAAACAGGTCCAATCAGTTGTGACGTCGTAATGCGTCTTAAATTAACCTGCGTTTCATGTAAAATATCTTTCAAGTGTTTCATACTTAAAAGTCAGATTTTGTCTGGAGCAACGCTTTAAATCCAGTAAGAAAAGCTGGTCGAGGTGTTTACGCGACAGTTGAAATAATAAGAGCCTTAATGCGGTTATAATTGAATCACTGGAGTGCAAGTAAACACAGTGACGGAGAAGTCCTGGAAGTAGGAATCAGAGGCCGCGGTGGGAATTCAGCTGCTCTGAGGATGAACCGGAGGACTTTCAAAATAAAATAAAAACACCTTTTCCTCGGATCATTTCATTTTCAGTCTCAAACTTCAGTCCCAAACAGGAATGTGTGTGAATCTCTCTCAACTCGTCTCATGTTGCTCCTCGTTTTTTCCTCTCTTCCTCGCCTCCTCCCTCCCTCCCTCCCCTCCATCCTCTCCCTCTCTCTGTGGTTCGAATTAGACAATGAAAACAATGAATTTGGTGTCTGTTTCTCTCTCTCTGTGTCTCCCCCTCCCCCACTTCTTTCTCCTCATCTTGCTCGCCCTCACTCTCTCTCTCTCTCTCATGGTGACCCGGTGTCGTACTCTCTCGACCATGCCAGCAACCCCCGCTTCCGTCTCTCTTTTACTTTAGTCTTTCTCTTCTTTCTGTTTTTAGTTGTTGTAGTTTTTCACCCTGTACTCTGAAATCACCCTTCTCTCTCTCTCTCTGTACGGTCCTGTTTCTCTGCTTCCAAAGACTTTCTGTCTCTCATTCGAGCTATCTGTCTCTCTCTCTCTCTCTCTCTCTGTCTCACTCTCTCTGTCTCTCTCTCTCTCTCTCTCTCTCTCTCTGTCTTTCTATGTGATTTCATGCTCCAGCTGCTCTATTATCAGTCTGTCTGAGGTTGTGTTAACATCAACAATGCTGCTACACATACACTGATGGACAGATAGATGGACGGGCAGATAGTCCGATAGGGTGGATCCTCGTTGAAACTCTGCATTTCATTATTCTTCCTTTTTTTGTTCTTTTTGTCGGTTTATTTCGCTGCAGCTCTAACGGGTTTCAAGTCTAAGCAGAAGATACACGACTTCTGGGTTTGAACAGAAACATTTCAAGAAGTTAATTGTGCAATTTAACTTTAAATCTACTAAATATGTCTCAGGAGCGCTGAGGAATGCTGCTTTAATTTATGCATGAATTATGATTTCTTTATTCCTCTTTAGGCATTAAACAAATTAACATCATTTTCTAAACAGATGTTTGTAAAGGATGTTGTTGGTTGAGTTCAAACAGAAGCTTAAGCTCAATTTTACACAGATATTGTGAGTTTAAAAAGCAATTAAGAAGCGTCTTAACTGTGATCCCTGAGGAACGCCGGCTAAAGCAACAGTTTCCTTCTCCAAAAAGTCAACTTTACTGGCTTCAGTGTGTATAAGTTTAGAAGTTTCTTTCTCCCAAAAGCTGGCCATGGATTATAAGCAGCCCAGTGTCTGCAGACCTTACTGGTTATTCATGACCATCATTCAACAAACACGGGAAACAAAAACTGTTAAAGCGTCTTTTTTTTGGGTCCATTTTGGCCATTCTTTAGCCATTAGCTTATCATGCCAAAAACATACATTTTAAATCCATTTTGTGTTTGTACATGATTTATTATTCCTTAATAATTCCTTAATTCCAGAGGGTGGTTTCTCCTTTTTGTTCGCTCTCTCAAACTGTGGCTCACGGCTCTAAATGAGGCCGCCATCTACATCCTGGAGGGTCCTCTTCAGTGACAGCAGTGTTGTCTTTATTCCGGGTCACAGGGTGAGACTAAAGGAGCTCCGTTCAGTCTGAAAACATGAAACCAAATCCTGATATAGTCTCTCCAAACCCAGCAGGATATATATATCTGTATATATTTTAACTTGATGTTTTCTCAAAAAACATTTGTGGAGTTAGTTTTTTTTTAACTTTATTGTCTTTGACTTTATTTGAGCTTGTTGCTAAATATCGCCCAACAACAAGAAGTCAGACCACAGCTGCCTCCGGTGTTCAACTGTATCATGTTGTCCTCTTTCTCTCTGTTTGTTGTGTTTTATGATTGTAAAAGTCTTCTTCTCCTCCCGTTTACCACGATAGATGGACAGAGGGGAATGCCTTCGTCTCCTTTTTCGCCTCCTCCTCCCTCGTTCATTAATCACTCCCTCCCACTGCTCCTCTTTTCTCCTCTTCTTCACAGATGTTCCTCTCGCCCGTCAAAACATCTCCGTCTTCTTTTCTTCTTCTCTGCAAGACAATTTGACTCACTTGTTCTCCCCCTTCTGTCTCTCCTTCTCCTCTCAGTCCACGAACACTTTCTTTCTCCTTTTAGTTTATCTCTCCTCTCTCTCTCCGTCCTCTACTTTCTCTTTTCTCTCACCTTATCTTTCCGTCACATTTATCTTTCTTTCCTTCCCTCGCCTCTCCTCATCCACTTTCTTGTCTTCTTGTGAGTGTGCGAGACAAAATCTTTCCACTGTTGTTGTTTGGATTCTTTCAGGATTTGTCAAATCTCAGCCATGTTTGTAGTTTTTGGAGCACAAAGTCTTTTTTAAAAATGTTTTATCCTCTAATGTGTCGGTATGTAAAGAGAGAAGGAATGTGTGTGTGTGTGAACATCTATAAAACTAACACAACTTTACGCTTGTGTGTTTATCCAGTTGATTCCAGCTTGTATACGTGTGTGTGTGTGTGTGTGTGTGTGTGTGTGTGTGTGTGAGAGAGAGAGTTTGTGTTTGTGTAGCATTCAAACATCTGTTACACTTTCCAAAAAAACTGTCCATGTGAGCAAAAGTGTGTGTGTGAACTTCTCTTTTAAGTCAAACACACACACAGAGCTTAAAAGCTGCATTTCCTGCCCCGGAGGATGAAAGCTGCATGATTATTTGTCCTGTGTGTGTGTGTGTGTGTGTGTGTGTGTGTGTGTGTGTGTGTGTGTGTGTGTGTGTGAGTGTGAGTGACCCACTTGAGGCCAACAACTACCACAAGGCCTCGCCGTTCGTGTAAACTCTGTCTTGATCTCGTCTTGTGTGTAAGTGTGTGTGTGTGAACATGTGGGCTTAGATGTACGCACCTGTGTGAGTGTGTTTTCCTAATGGGATGGTTGTAGGTTAGTGTGTGTGTGTGTGTGTGTGTGTGTGTGTGTGTGTGTGTTCGCTCCCCCATGCTTTGTTTGGGGTGACCTACAAAAGCCACATTCTTGTGCGCCCCCCCCCCCCCTCTCCTTGTTCTTCATGCTATAGGCTACATACAGTACTCCCAGCCTCATTATTCACCACTAACTTGCGTTAAAACGGAGACTGTCATTATTCTTTAAGGCGTATTGACAAAGATCAACAATCAGAGGTTTTGTAAGAGAGCGAGAGGAAATGACATCTGACAAAAGTGCCGGAGTGGATTGTGATCCAAGGTCAGCGCGGCACTGAATGTACCAAAACAACGTCTCTGAACGGAAACAACATCCTGTTGCTTTCATAATGAGGTCTTTCTCATATATTTGTTTCTGTCTGAAAAGCTGTGATGGGATATTGTTTTATTGTATTTTACCTTATTTAACAGCTTTTACCAGTGTTTTGTTTTACAGCATGTAAACTGCAGTGTGTTTTAAACGATTGGCTCAGATTTCTTTAAATCTAGTTTATATTAATAAAAGTTATAAGTTGCTGTAATTTCAGCTCTAAACTGTCCCATTGGACTAAAGATCTGTTGACACTTTCAAAAAGCAGCTCAAGAACTATTTGTTTAGAATTGTTTTTGTTTAGTTTCCTCTGTTCTTTTAGCTTCATATCTGCAGTTCATGTCTGCTGTTTTGTCTTTTACTTCCTATTTTATCTTTTGCTGTGAAGCACTTTGTGCCATCTGCTACTGAAACGTGATGTATAAATAAACATATTATTATTAGTGTTATGATGATAATAACAAACACCACAAAACAACAGCAACCACAACCACCACAACGACAACCACCACAACGACAACCACCATGACAACAACCACAACAACAACCACAACGACAACCACCACAACCACCACAACCACCACCACCATGACAACCACCACTACAACAACCACAACAACAACCACAACAATGACAACAACCCTAATGACAACCACCATCACAACAACCACAACAATGACAACAACCACAATAACAACCACAACGACTACCACCACAACAATGACAACAACCCTAATGACAACCACCACCACAACAACCACAACAACAACCACCACAACGACGACAATCGCCACCACCACCACCACGACAACCACCACCACCACAACGAAAACAACCACCACCACAACAACAACGTAAACCCATCCACACAATTATTTGACGTTCAGAGAAAATGCTCCTTGAGGAAGGGAGGACTGACTTTAACCCAGGAGACCGATATTCGTGTCCTGTGTGAAACAAAAAACTAACATTGTCTTACGTAGGCTTAGCTTACTTGCGACGAGTTGTGATGAGAACGAGTCGTGTCCAAAAAAGTACAGCACTTCCGTAAATGTACTTTGTTATTGTTAAAGTACATGGACAACTTTATTCATAGCACTTTTTCAAAAGTTACAATAAAACAAAGTGAAAGTAAAGTCTCTCCCCCCCACAAAGCAAGTCTCAACTCCCCAAATATTATCAGCAACAATTACACAAGAAATACTGCACTGACGGCTTCATTTGCATGGCACATTTACTGCCCAGTGTACAATAAAAAGAACAAAACAGGGGAAATTATCAGTCAGCTTTAATTAATAGAAGACTAATGCTGACTCCATTTAAAGCGGCAGAGCTGGTTAAAAGCTGACTCGGCGCAATCCAGAGAGCGCACCGGACTCCCTGACAACAGATTAACTCGACCGCGGCAGCATAACCGGGGCAATAACAAGCCGCTTTATTAAGAACAACAAAGGTTGGTCGGTGTGCGTCTGCGAAATGTAACCAGTGCAGAGACTTCCAGGAAAGGGAATGACTGTCAGGGACACGGAGAGGCGATGTGTCACACCGCCTGATATTTACTGGAAACAAGTGTGAGCAGATATGAGAGGGAACGAGAGAGGAGGTCATGCATGTGTAGCTGCAGGGGAAGAAGTACTGAGATCTTTAGTAGAAGTACCACAGTGTAGAAATACTCTATTACAAGTACAGATCCTGCATTCAAAGTCATAATAAAGAACTATTATGTAAAGTACGATATTTACTTCTAAGATGTAGTGGAGGAGGAGTAGAAAGTTGCTCAAAAAGGAAATACACAAAGTATAAGTACCTGAAATTGGTTCTTGGGTACAGTTTGTTCAAATTTAGCGCAAACTTCCACCTGGACCAGATTAAACTCCTTAAATGTTGGTCGATCTGACATCGGATACTATTATCTGAATAAATAACAATTCCATAAACGTGCACTAGTAAATAATAAAGCATATAAATAAAGCACAGAGGAACCTGGATGTTTACCTCTCTGTATAAATGATTAGAAGAGTTATTAATATTATATCATGTGTTTTTGTACCACAGCCTCTATGGGAGGCGTAAAGTATTTATGAAGGAAACTTAAGATCAGTTTGTCTCCGGTGCGTCAAACTACTACTTTTATTTAACGCGTAGATGAATTGCACCTGTTTTATAATATTTATTATATATATTATATTTGCATTCTTTCCTAATTTGTACCTGGATCTGTTTTCTATGAGAGCAGTCCAGTTATCGTGGTTAATCTGGGATATGTTGTCCGTGTAAACGCTTCTCAACGCCTCATCAATAACATCACATCTGTTTAAGAGTCCTAACTGACAGTGTTGGAGGCGTTTTAAGCAGCCGGCCCGCCTCCTCGTGTCCTCCCATCCACAGCTCTCACGCCGCCATGCTCCAGCACACCTTGTGTCCTTTAATGCAGAATGACAACGCTCCAGGTTTCAGAGACCTGCTGAAATCCCCCTGATGGCAGAATCGGTGTCATTTTGCATTAAATAGATTGTGTTTTGGAGCATAATGTTCCAGGGTGGCCCCTGGAATGAGGCGTTGGATCACTCTGAGCTAATAAATGCAAAGTGACTGGCGCCTGGAAATGAGCTTTTACCTCACGTTTACCTCGCGTTTAACTCCGTCTGTGTAGACAAATTGGTGTTTCGTTTCTGTTTATCTGCTAATAATCAACCTGGAGCTCAATTTTTAAGTGAAATAATGTATTTTCTTTGCTTGTGTTTTTAACAAGTCTATAATTTCTTCACACTTTCCAACTAATTTCTGTGAACGTTTCTGTGAAAGAGTGAGATTTTGTGCTAAAAATAGACTGAAACACGGTTTTCTGTTGGTACACCTTCAATTATGTAATTAGATTAGTTTATTTGACATAATTAGAGAGACGACCCCATCATACAATTCTGCAAAATGTCAAAACATATTCTAGTTAATTGCTTTTAGTCTTTTTAGTTCACTTTATGTAAAAAGTATGAAATTTGTCTGCAGGCCAGTACAGAACATATGCAGAGATTAAAGCTCTCAATAATTAAGATGAATTCATATTTTAAAGGTTTAAATGGAGCAATTCTTTCATGAAAATATTTTTTTTTCCCTTATGATTAACTCCAAATCATGCTGTTAATTTCATGAATATTTTAGGGATGAAAACCTGCAAAATAGAGTTATTGTTTATGTTTTCTAGATGTCAAACGAGGAATTGAGTGAGCGAACAAACGTCCATAAATCTGCTTAGAATTCAAAGAAAAAATATCCTTAGAAATGTGAAACCTGAGAATCCTCACGTTTTTGAGTTTCTTTCTGAATCAAAGTAATCCAGTGTTTTCTGTACACATGTTGTTACACTGCAAACAGGAACGTCTAATAACTATTTTGGCATACTTTTAATGGCGCAAATTCGCCGAAATCTAAAGAAATTTAGACCCCAGCGTCACTCACATTTTGTTTTACGTCTTCTAAAGCCTCCAAACGATGAGAGCTGTAGTTCTAAAAGCTGAACAGACAAAGAAAGGAGTGTCTCGCAGATAAATGTCTCTGATTTAAAGACGGAGGTGAAGTTGTACTTTGAAGTTTTACAGTAATAATCCCGTCTCTCTCTCCCTCCTCATTGACGAACTGATAAGAGAGTTAACGGCCGAATAAAGCGACTCTGTTTGTGTGTAATCAAATACCATCGACAGCCTTGTAAAGTAGGTCATTGTTGAAGCAGCGAACCGAGCTGCTGGACTTCCTCTGTTGGATTCAAATCAAACAGGTTGTGTAGATAAAAGAAACGCAGTGAGATGTTTAGAGAAGCTAGAAAGTCATACTTTTTTTTTTTCTTTTTTTAACCGATTGCACAATCCAACCGCGATATCTCAGCTGGAGGCCGTCGATCAATCAGAGCGGGTCAATAATTTGCTTCAGCAGCTTCGCTTTCTGTTTTTGAAGCAGAACTCCCAACGACAAACACAGCGGAATATTTAACCTACGAGGGATGAAAAGCTCCAGTTCTCAAGCCAAAGAAAAAAGCAAAGCAAACGACAAAGCAGTTTTATTGTTCCAGTAGTTAGCGCGGTGATATATTACCTCCTCACTGGATCTCTGCTCTAATTAGCAAGATGACTTCTCTCTCTCTCTCTCTCTCTCTCTCTCTCTGTTGGGGGAGATGTGATTGTATTGTTTTTGGCATCTTCAGGCCTCCGTAGCTCGAGGCGGGATTACAGTTGTTGTCGTTGCCGGAGACGTGTGGTCCCAATCAGAATTCATTAAAGGTTACTAACGGCACTTGATATTTAATGAATAACCTTTTATATCAAAGGAGGTCAACTCAGTTCGTCAGATTCTGTGATTATTTGATTTAAGATTAGAGGAAGAGCGTAGCTTCGGTTCCTCGTAAATTACGGGACACACGTTTTATCTTGCTACAAGAAGCTGTTGGCTATTAAACCGAGCGCACCATTGGTTTAGCATTGCACTCCGATGACAGTGTCACTATTAGTGGAAATGTAATACCTTTTAGTACCAATATCCAAACTGTGTGTTGTTGTGAAAACATCTCCAAACAACTGGATTTATTCAAGTATTTTCATTGTCGATTCATCCGAGTTACGACTATTTTTATTGTTGATTAATTAAAGTTGCAACTATTTTCATTCTCAATCTACCAATTATTTCTCGATTAGCTGTTTGGTCCATAAAAATGTCTGAAAATGGTGTTTTCCCAAAGCCCAAGATGGCGTCCTCAAAAGTCTTGCTTTCTCCACAAAGATATTCAGATTATTGTCACAGAGGAGTGACACAGGCTGTATTGTCTGTATTCTTTAGTTCACACTAAAGAAGCTCAATCAGAGTTTTGACCTTTTTTTTTCTTCTTTTCTTTAAAGAATTCTTCTTGATAAACCATTTAATCGATTATCAAATTAGCTTGTATTTCCACAACCAACCCTAAAGTGACAGAGTAAAATGAGACAAAGTGATGATAAAAACCGTCTACGCCTCTAAAATAAAACTCAACCTTTTTCCTGCTGTAATCCATCTTTATTTCTGCGACCATCAAATAAAAACTGACTTTATCTTCCTGGCCCCGAGTCGTCCTGCTGCTGAAAGACGTCCAACTCTGGAACTCTTTACTTAAAGTCACTTTGTCGCCATAAAAAGCAGTTTAATGTTTCTGACTTCACATGAGGGGGAATTAAAATGGTTTAAATGGGCGTTAAAAAAAAGAAAAGAAAGAAAAACGCAGCCTGAGAACGAGGACAGTCGGCCGTTAATAAAGTTGATATGTTAGTTCATCACTGTAAAACTTTACAACTCTTTGAATGTTTATCATTTTTTTATAATAACCAGCTCAGTGTGTGTGTGTGTGTGTGTGTGTGTGTGTGTGTGTGTGTTTTATTACATTAATGTTATCACTTTTATAATGGCTAGCTGTGTGTGTGTGTGTGTTTCCTTACATGGCCAAGCCGACCTACCACGAGGGTGTAATAGAATAAAAGCTAATCTCTCTGTGTGGGTGTGTGTGTGTGTGTGTGGGTGTGTGTGTGTGAATCTGCAATAATAATATATTCTGGGAGATTCAGTGTGTGTTTATGAAAGGAAAGAGCTGTGTGTGTGTGTGTGTGTGTGTGTGTGTCCAGTGTGACCCAGTGTAAACTAATATTGATTCAGCTGTTGGTGTTATACACTAGTCATAAAACGGGACTTACTGTTGGATCCAGGCTTACCTCCTGACTGTGTGTGTGTGTGTGTGTGTGTGTGTGTGTGTGTGTGTTGTACCAGGATTGTCTGGTGTGTTTGTGTGTTGACTTGGATTTAAACCATATGAGGTTCAATTTAGAAAAAAAAACTCCAGTTTGACGTGTCAAACAAGGTTTTCTTCACACTGAAAAATCAATTTGAAAAACGGTTGAACTTCTTCTTCTTCTTCTTCTTCTTCTACGTTGGCGAAGAACAAATCGGTGCGTTACCGCCCCCGTCTGGTGAAGTCGTGTGGTTGTTCTCACGAGGGCAAAGCTCCGGTTCACGCCTGTACTTTGGTTCATTTCATCCGGACGAACTGAGCCAAGAGGAGGAAATACATTTATCTTCTCTGGTGTTGCAGAGGATGAAAATAACCGATTTTGAATGTTATTACGACGAGAAAGATGCATTTTGTGCAGCAATATTACTGTGGGATGTTTTTTTAAATGGACTAACTATAAGCAGAGGGGTTTATTATAGGGCTGAACGATGTCGAAAAAATATCTAACTACGATTTAGGGCTGTGCCGAATCGATGAAATACTTAGTCGACTAACAGTGACACAACTTTATTGACTAATCAATCAGTTGCTTCAATCGACAGATCTGTAAATCCTGACTTTCTCAATAAAGGCGCCACTTTAAATCTTGTGTGCTCATCCGTCGGCATGAACCGATGACCCACTCTACGCCCAAAACGGCAGATTAATCTAAAAGGGGCAGCCCTGTTGTTATTATTGGACTGGTAGTGCAAATGCAATATTAGATGGAATGATAATTCCATCATAATTCACATTTTCAGTGACCAGCATATTAAAATGTTTGGGATCTGACCCCCCAAAAAAATACGTTTTCTCAAGTCTAGACGCCTCCTACAGATCTACAGTATTTCATTTAAAATGGTATTTTAATAAATGCATAAACCCATATTTCAGATCCGGAGGCGGTGGAGACCAAAAGCGGAGCGAAAAGAGAGAATATTTGACACAAGGTGTCACAACAGCAACTCCCAATTAATAATGATGTTGCTCTCTAACTGCTGGATGTGGAGATAAGCAACTGTTCAACACGTAAACTCAAAAACAACATTAGGTATGTTTATAAATGTATATATATATTTACCGATTTTCAAAAATTTGGTTAAAATTTACATTTTACTTTTTGACGACAGGTATTTTGAGATAAACAAAATAATCACAGAGAGTTGGTTTATGTGATTTCTGCTAAAACCCAATTTTAAGAAAAGCCTAATTTGCTTGTGCACTCCTAAGCTTCATTTTTGAGGGAAGAAAAGGGAGAAGATGAGCAGGTTTGTCTTTTTTTTTGTGTCCTTGTGTGTTTGTTTGTGCTCAAGATATGTGTGTGTGTGTGTGTGTGTGTGTGTGTGTGTGTGTGATGTATGGGGACGGTGAGTAATACTGCATGTGTCATTCTAAGTCCCCAGAGTTTTCTTCTTCTTCTTCTTCTCTTCCTCTCCATCTCTCCTTCCTCATGTCCTTCCTCACTCGCTCTCCCCCATCTGTCTCTCTCTCTCTCTCTTTCCCTTTATTTCTTCATCTCTCTTTCTTTTTTTTTGGTGACATTCCTGTCCGTCGCTGAGGGTGTCATCCTTGTTTTCTGCTGACTCGTCGCTTCACAGACACACACACACACACACACACACACACACACACACACACACACACACACACACACACACACCCCAGCTGTTGAGAGCGTGGGCGTTTATTGGATTGTCTGTGTCCTCTATTTGGATAAGGAGAAAGGAAAGAGGGAGCAAGAGGAATGAGGAGGAAACAAAGGAGTGACAAGAGAGATGAGAGAAGGAGAGAAAACAGAGGACGGAGGAGAAGAATCAAAGGACAATGTGTAAGAAAACATCTAAATAATTAGAAAAACAAGCAGAGAGGAAAGGAGGAAGTGTAAGCTGGTGATAATCATGATAATAATACATCTGTATACATTTATTTTCTATATTAATGATCATTATTCAGTGACTACATTACTCATTTTATTCAATAATCTTTTTCCATTTTTATTAAATATATTAGTTTGGAGTTGTGAGGATAACAGTGAAATAGGAGCAATAATGTGCATTGGTGCAGCGTTTTATATCCGTTATTCATTCATTTCATTTCTTTAATTTATTCCCAATAACTACATCTCCCATGAGGCTTTGGGGCAGCTTCTGTAGCTACCGTAAAGTTCTTCTATTTATTTGTATAATTTCCAACGTCTAACGACACCGAATCCAAAACGTTCATAGTTTGCGTTGCAGTTTGATTTCTTTCGCAGCTGGTTTGCAGATAAAAACAAGACAAACAACGAAATAATTACATTTGTTGACGCGGTTTAAAACATTTTCTCTGGGGTGGAAATAAGGCAGGCTGGTCTCCGCCAGCGTTCATAGCTAAACCTACCAAAACTAATCCGTAGATATCCCACAAAATCATAAACCAGGAAGTATACAGACCGCAAAAAAACAACACAGGGCGCCAAAAACCTCTTTCCCCCCGGAGGGAAAATGAGAAGTCAGCGTTGGTTTATTTGTGAACATAACTTCTGTACTTCAGTAACGCCACTTTCGTTCGTTAGGTTTAGGAAAAGATCGTCTTTTGGTTGCTGGACGTTCGTGGGAAAACGCACAAAAACATGAGGAGTAACTGTTGACCCTGAACTTAAACCAAAGTGTTGGCCTGAACCTTTCCTTCACAATCTGTTTGGCCGTCTGAGTTAGACGTAGTGGTATATAATGAAACCCTAGCTGGACCTCTTTATTGTAAGAAACTAAAAAAAGGTGGTCTTTGTTCCTTTAAGCGACGGCAGCCGGCTAAAGATGGACGGCAGAGACCTGAGACAGAGACAGAGAGAGAGAGAGAGAAGGAAAGACAGGAGGTGGAATGAAGAGAGGCTAAGATAAAAGATGGTATAGGTAGGAAGAGAGAGAGCAGATGCTCTGAGAGAACAATGGAGGAGAGAGAGAGAGAGGGAGACATAAATGATGGTCGGTGAAAGAGGGAAAGAGTAAAAATGAAGGGAGAGGGAGAGATGAAAGATGACAGGCGTGGGAGGCAGCGGGCGAGGGAGAGAGAGAGACATGGAGAGACGGTGAGAGAGAGATAAAAGATGTTAGAGGAAAGAGCAGCAGAGGAAAGAGAGAGAGAGAGGGGGAGGGAGGGGTGTGAAAGAGAGAGAGATGACAGCACGATGAAGAAGAAGAAGAAGAAGAGGAGGAGGAGGAGAGGTGAGCGTCCTTGCACTGTCAGGGGCGATCGATGGCACATCATTTACATTACACTGACTTAACTGCAGAGAGAGAGAGAGAGGGAGGGAGATGGAGAGGAGGAGGGGGGAGATTGATAGATAGAGAGAGGGGAGGAAAGGACAGGTAGAAGAGGGAGGGATGGACGGAGGTGAAGAATGAAGAGTCAGAGGGGCAGAAAATGAACTACAGTTGGGAAAAGATGGAGAGATGGTGGAAAAATAAATAAAGGGGGGGATGGAATTGATCGGATGGTTGGGGCAAGTCTTTCTTTCTTTCCTTTACTGCCCTTCTTTATTTTCCACCTCCCTCCCTCCCTCCCTCCCTCCCTCATTCATGTGTCACACGTCTCTCCTCATTACTTTCATCCCTCCTTCTCTGCCGTCTCTCCCTCTTCATCTTTCTCCTCTGAGCAAAGATCAACACAGTGAGACACTAGACTGCTCGCTAACCGGTTAGCGATGCTACCAGTGTGTTTATAAACTGTCCTGTTGGGCTAAATGCTAAAGCCAGAATGCAAACATGATTGGCTATTACTTCATTCTGTGCTGTGATTGGCTCGTACTCGTTGCGTCGACTGTTCGGCGAGAACTTTGGCTTCGTGATCTTGACCTAAACCTAACCAAGTAGACGAGGTTTGTTTCCTAAATCTAAGGGGATGTAGCGTTAAAGCATGGTGGAATTAATAAGCTAGCTCGTTAATTAGCCAGCCGCTAAATGATTTAAATTAAAAAAACAAACTAACGCTTCATCCACACGACTCTTCTCACAGCGTGGGAAAGCACATTGCTATCAACAGATGATTGACAACTTTGTTTGGGCTCACTTTTCCGTAACCAGTGTAGCATTAAAGCACGGTGGATTTAATAAGCTAGCTAGCTAACTAGCGTAGGAAAGCACATTTCTATCGCCAGATACTCCACCAAGCGCAGCACCGCAGTGCTAACCAGCCAATCGGAGCACAGGAGGGCGGAGCTAGCCGGAAATGAACGCTGCTAACATGCTGGTGTTCAGCAGGTATAATGTTTACCGTGTCCACATTTTAATTTAAGCTGTTATCATACTAACATTTGCCAAAAACACTGGCTGAACGATCGTAAAGACCGATCTGAAAATTCTCTGGCGACTTGTTTATTGTATTTTGAGATCATCTTTGCCTGCAAAGTGGACATTTCTACCCGAGGCACCAGCAGAAAGACCACGACGTGTCCCACAATTAGTGCTCCTTGTCAATTTCATGACCTTCTGCTCTTCTGAACACATTCTTTCTTTTTTTGGTGCTCTGCCTATCTATCTGTCTATGTACGTATCTATCTGTTCGTGGCTGCCTCCCTCATACCATATGTGACATTCCTTCTCAATGTGGCGCATTGAAAACTTCCTGTTATAGTTTGTTAGGGAGCACTTCAAAGGGAGGGGGGGAGGGAGAGAGAGAACATGGAGTCTGTTATAGTTTTACCTCTTAAATGCTAACACGTGAGAGCACCGTGTATGAATTATCCTTGCCTGTGTGTGTGTGTGTGTGCGTGTGTGTATGTGTGTGTGTTTGCCCACATGCCTAGGAAGTAAGGTAATGACGCTTAAAGCCATCACACACACACACTCACTCGCGCAGACATGCAGACACACGTTAGCCCATCGACCTGTATAACTTGTCTCATCAGCGATTGTGTGTCGCCCCCTCTGTGTGTGTGTGTATGTGTGTGTGTGTGTGTGTGTGTGTGTGTGCAGTGTTTAATATTTAATAGGTGCTGGTTAAAAATGCAGGAGTGTTTTTGTCTCTTGTCCCGTAGCACACCTGTTCCTCTAGAGAAAGAGAGAGAGAGAGTAGCTGATGGTTGGATGGATGGATGGATGGATGGATGGATGGATATATATATAGAGAGATGGATGAATAAAGGATGGATATGTGGAATGATGGATAGATGAATAGGACCGTGGATGGACAGAAAAGAGGGATAGGTGGATAGATACAAGGCTGAATTGTTGGATGAAATGATAGATTGTTGGATGCATGATATGGATGATATAGAGTGGATGGATGGATGGATTGTAGGAGGATGGATGGATGGATGGATTGTAGGATGGATGGATGGATTGTAGGAGGATGGATGGATGGATGGATTGTAGGATGGATGGATGGATTGTAGGAGGATGGATGGATGGATGGATTGTAGGATGGATGGGTGGATAGATGGATGGATTGTAGGATAGATGGATGGATTGTAGGAGGATGGATTGTAGGATAGATGGATGGATTGTAGGAGGATGGATGGATGGATGGATTGTAGGATGGATGGATGGATTGTAGGAGGATGGATGGATTGTAGGAGGTTGGATGGATGGATGGATTGTAGGATGGATGGATGGATTGTAGGAGGATGGATGGATGGATGGATTGTAGGATGGATGGATGGATTGTAGGAGGATGGATAGATGGATGGATTGTAGGATAGATGGATGGATTGTAGGAGGATGGATGGATGGATGGATTGTAGGATAGATGGATGGATTGTAGGAGGATGGATGGATGGATGGATTGTAGGATGGATGGATGGATTGTAGGAGGATGGATGGATGGATGGATTGTAGGAGGATGGATGGATTGTAGGAGGATGGATGGATGGATGGATTGTAGGATGGATGGATGATGGATTGTAGAAGGATAGATGGATGGATGGATTGTAGGAGGATAGATGGATGGATGGATTGTAGGAGGATAGATGGATGGATGGATTGTAGGAGGATGGATGATGGATTGTAGAAGGATAGATGGATGGATGGATTGTAGGAGGATAGATGGATGGATGGATTGTAGGTGGATGGATGGATGGATGGATGGATGGATAGATGGAAGACATAAATATGACCGCTGATTGAGAGGATCACGTGCGGATGATAGAAATACTACAACACAAAGTCTGAGGTGATTGAATGACGGATACATGGATGGATGAATTAGAACAGCGAGGCGCAGACAGATGATTACAATACGAAGAGAAAGATAATAGATAAATAGAGTGATGAAAAGAGGAGAGGTGTCATCTGTTAATCAGAGTTGTTTTCCTGTTTCTCTGCGTTTGCAGGTGAGGTTTTTTCCTCCCTTATTATTTTCGCTCTACTTCCTTTATCAATCAATACTTATTATCGGCCACCTCTGTCTCTCTTTATACCTGTCTACTTCTACTCGTCTTCTTCTGTCTCTCCATCTTTTTACGCTCTTGTCAAAAAAAAGGCAGAAGAAGAGAGAGGAGGAAACACACACACACACACACACACACACACACACA
The DNA here is from genome assembly GCF_910591455.1 of Pholis gunnellus. NCBI lineage: Eukaryota > Metazoa > Chordata > Actinopteri > Perciformes > Pholidae > Pholis > Pholis gunnellus. Next base: position 1,787,338 of record NC_136550.1, on the reverse strand, counting down.
CACACACACAATGAAGTCATTCATCTGTCCAATCAAAGAGGCGGAAGCCCAGAGGAAAGTAAACATCCATCTCTCTCTCTCTTCTTCTCTCTATCTATCTATCTGTCTCTCGTTCACTCCGTGAGTCCGTGAGCGTCCATGATTATGATGCCCCTGTGTGTGTGTGTGTGTGTGTGCGTGTGTGTGTGTGTGTGTGTGGACGTATATCCCATTTCTCTGGTGTCTCTTTAAAAAGAATAGATTGTTCTTCTTCTTCTGCTACAAACAAAGAGTAAAGACACACACAGTAAAAGAGAGAGAGACAGGGAGGGGATGTTACATGATTTATGATGGAAGAGAGGCGTGGGGGAGACAGAAAACAGATAGACAGGGGGGGAGACAGACAGAGACAAGGGGGGAGAGACTGAAATAAAGATGTAAAGAAAGAGAGACAGACAGAAAGAATGAATGAAAGACAGACGGGTGTCAGTATAGACAGAGAGACATAAAGACAGACAGATGTAAAGAAAGACAGAATGAAAGACAGATATAGAGAGAGAGAAACACTGAAAGATGTAAAGAAAGAGAAAGATGAAGGAGAGAGACAGTCGGACAGACAGCTGTAAATAAAGACGGAGATAAAGACAGACGGACAGAATCAGCGGAGAGGTAGTGACATTATCATTTGACCTCAAGTTGGGGGAGGACGGAAGACGAAGGAGGGAGTAAAGGGGGAGACAGGAGATGGATGGAGAGACGGGTAGATTAATGGAGCAATATACAAAGAAGACAAGTGACACTGGAGCAGAAAACCAAAAAGAGAGGCGTGTTCTTCAACTGAGATTAACATTAATATACACTGAGAAGTCACTTTAAAGCTCGTTGGTTCAGGCACAAAATATATAATACATCTTTATTATCTTTATATATATGTATATATAAAAATACATATATAAAAAAATACTTCTCAGAAGATCAACACACAATACTGTTATTTGAAAATGATTGTTATATACTACTTATATAATACTGAAATTGTTCAGTATTATCACATAAAACATGCAGATCAAACAAACACAAATATCAGAAGTTATAAGAACATTACAAACGTTTTCCATCCGTCTGTGGTTAAAAAACGCAGTTAAAGTGAAGAACTAGAGAGAATATGCTCACAAAATCACAATAAAATCAGATAAAAATGAATTAAAAATATAAATGAAGCTTCCAGTAAAACAATAAAAACTAAAATAAGATCAGACAAAGAGGACAACTTTTGTAAAATGACATTAAGTTGTAAAACTGTAATTAAAACAATGTGCAGGCTAATCACTGTCCTCCTAAAACCAACAAACACATTTAATCCTTTCATTGGAAACAAAGAGAATGACGTAAAAAGAGTGAACACACAGACGAAGAAAGACACAAAACCAATAAATGAAAGAGAAGAGGAACAACAACAACAACAAGAGAAGAAGAAGAAGAAGAGAACGAGGAGAAACAGATCAGCCAGCTGATGGAGAGATAAAAGAAAAGATGAAAGATTTCAGCTAAAGAGGGTTGACCCCTCGCTCTACCCCTCGTATTGACCGCAGCAGGCTTTGATAAACTGCACTGTGTGTGTGTGTGTGTAGGTAGGTGTGTGTGTGTGTGTGTGTGTATGTGTGTGTGACCTCTGCACGTTCCGAGCTAAATCAATCTGTCAAACGAGTTAGCGAGACCGTGCTTATTCACCGCCATGCCTGTTTGTGCGTGTGTTTGAGTGTGTGTGTGCGTTTGAGTGTGCGTGCGTGCGTGTGTGTGTGTGTGTGTGTTTGAGTGTGTGTGTGTGTGTGAGTGACCGACCCTGACCGGCCATCAGAGCCAATGACGGAGTATTGATCAAGGCTCCGTCGCCATAGAAACAGCCATTTGGGAGGACAGGCGAGGGTGCGTTTGTGTCAAAGTGGGAAGACTTACTTCAAGGTGGCTCATCAGATCGTCACTGTGTGTGTGTGTGTGTGTGTGTGTGTGTGTGTGTGTGTGTGTGTGAAATGTCAGCTTCATGTTTCCCATTCGTGGCATGTTGCTTCTTTTTTGTTGTTGTTGTTGTTCTGAACCAATTAAAAGGTCATCAAAAAAAACAAAAAATAACATATGCAGCGAACATTTCGAAGCTGCTGTGTCTCATTTTAATTAACATCAATAAATCATTACCTCTTTAATTATGAGACGATATTATAATTACTGCAAACAGACAACAGCAGACTGTCTGCCTCCAGCTTCCTCTCCACTCTGGATACTTCCTCATTTAAGCCAGTCGGTCTGATTCTGAAGGGAAATATGCCGGCTTGATTTGTGACAACACAGGATAATGGGCGCTGTCCTTAGCTTTTTATTTTTAGAGTTTAGATGTCGTGTTTCTCGAATGAAAAGTGTCTGGAGTTAAAAATGTCACGTTCCATATATCGTACGATAAGTCAATAACGTACAAATTATGGAAGTCAATTCTATATATCGTACAATAAGCAATTAATGTAAAAATGATGGAAGTCATGTCTATACATTGTACGATAAGTCGATAACGTAAATGATGTAGGTCATGTTCATATATCGTAGGAATGGTCTATAACGTAAAAATGATGGTCATGTCCATATATCGCACGCTAAGTCGATAACGTAAATATGATTGAGGTCATGTCCACATATCGTACGATAAATCTGTATCTTAAAAATAATGGCGGTCATGTCCATATATCGTACGATAAGTCTATAACGTAAAAATGGAGGACATGTCCATATATCGTACGATAAGTCTATAACGTAAAAATGGAGGACATGTCCATATATCGTACAATAAGTCTATAACGTAAAAATTAAGGTAATGTCCACACATCGTACGATAAGTCAATTCCGTAAAAATGAAGGTCAAGTCTATACACTTTACGATAAATCAATAACATAAAATTGATGGCGTCATGTCCATATATCGTACGATGAGAGAATAGCGTAAAAATGATTAAGGTCATGTCCGTACATCGTACGATAAATCTATAACGTAAACTTGATGGAGGTCAAGTAAACATAAGAAGAAGGTTCTATGTGCTGGAATGTGACGTAGAGAACGAGACCACGTCCTCTCATTGGTCCGCAGTCTGAGTACGGTTGTTGTCTTCAGATAATCGGACTGTTGGGGGGGAAACTAAATCGGTCTGATCAAAACTTACTAAACAATACTTTGATTCAGAGATGTTTGTTCTCTGCTTTTGAGACAAAAATCGCAGCTAATCTGACAGAAAAGGAGTCGATTTCTCTGCTTGTTGCGTCGTCTGGGACATTTAAAAAGACATCCAGTGAATGACTGCTCAGCTCGCAACGCAGTGTGAATGTGAGGAGGAGGAGGAGGAGGAGGAGGAGGAGGAGGAGGAGGAGGCCAGGGGGTCAACGGTCACCTGGCTCACCTGTCATGTAATGATTCCACACACGAGGTGAAGTGTTCCACCGAAGAAAGGAGAGCCAGAGGCCGATTCGGTTCTATTTAAGGGGTTTGAGTGCAGTCAAAGTTAAGGGTTAACAAATGAATGTAGGTCAATGGACTGGCTGTGTGTGTGTGTGTGTGTGTGTGTGTGTGTGTGTAGCCAGCCTTGTGCATCTATATGCAAGTGTGTACATGCAGGATGCATGTGTGTGTGTGTGTGTGTGTGTGTGTGTGTGACCTGCTCTTTGTTCCTGTGCTCGGTGCGGTAAGGAGAGTGGACCGTTGACGAGGATTAATGCCCAACATATGGCAACCCTACGGGACACACACACACACACACACACACACACACACACACACACACACACTGCAGTCATTACTCTGAACAAAGAACTGTAAGGCTAATGAGAAGGCGATATCATGTGTCCTTTGCACACACACACACACACACACACACATGGCATGGATTCACGTGGATACGCATACACACCTTAATGTTGCTTACACATGGATGGATGCAGATGAACACACACACACACACACACACCTGGTACTGTAACATGTATCCATTGTGAGTGTGTGTATGTGTGGGAGAGTTGAAAGGTAGCGGGGGGGGGGGGTTTGTTGATGGAAAGACTTTAACGTTAGAATGCAAACACCTGTGTGTGTGTGTGTGTGTATGTGAGTGTGTGTGTGTGTGTGCTAGTGTGTGAAAGACAGAGGGAGAATAGTGTGTTTGTTGTACAGGTGTGTGTTTGTGAGTGAAGGAGAGTTGAAGCAGAGTTCAGAGGAAAAGTGAAGGTTCATGTTTTCATTTCTTCATGCTCCTCTGCCCCTCTCAATATGTGTGTGTGTGTGTGTGTGTGTATGTGTGTGTGTGTGTGTCTCACGTACGCGATCACACCCCAAAACCTTGTCAAGACGTTTTCTCTCCACATGTTTTTACACACTTCCTCTCTTCTCTCCTCCGTCCTGCTACCGCTCCCAGAGGGATCTGACCGACATACCCACATGTTCCTGAAGAGCCCGACATCCACTCTGTTGTTCTGCTCGGTTCCATTCTGGTTCAGTGTCACTGGATAGCCATCCTTCTTTGAGCCCCGCCCACTTTAGTTACCGTTGCTACACCTGTGTAGAAACAGGTGCATATCCATCCACCTGTTTATGTGCATTAGAAAAAAAAATCTGCCAATTTGAAGCCTTGAGTTCGACGTTTTGACCGTCGCCATCTTTGCTTTTTGCAACCAGGAAGTGACCATATTTGGACTGAGGAGGAGTGACGTACGCCCTAAAGCATCCCCTGCTTTATGGTCTGTTTGACTCTAAATGGACCATCATTTACTAAATGAACATCATGTTGTATTGAAAAAGACTTGAAACTAGAGATTGAGACCATAAACTCATGTTTACAATGTTTACTGAAGTAATAAATCAAGAGAGAAGTAGAGTCATTTTCTCATAGACTTCTATACAACCAGAGGAGTCTCCCCCTGGTGGACATCGGGGATAATGCAGCTTTAACACGTGAATCTTTGGCTTCACTCTTCAGAACGAGGTTAAATAAATCAGAAATTATAGCTAAAGTTTGTGCAACCTTTATTTGGAAACCTGGCTGATAATAACGATGGCAGATTTACTCAAAATGTACCCAATGCTAGTACGCTAACGGTTAGCTGTCTTGCCAAAGAGAAAATTCTTCTTTTCGTAAGAGCTCCAGAAGAATAAATCCTTCCTTTTCTAAAGGAGTACACGGTGGAAATGCCACAAAAAAAGATCATAATAACAGTTTTTCTTTTGTTTTAAAAGGTATTTGACAATCGATAAATATATTACAAAAATGCAATACTTGTGTTTTGTGTTCTTCAGTATCATTTCACCGTTTTCAAATAAACTTTGGGACACAAAATATATATATTTTTTGTCTGAGGCGCTTTCCATGGTGTTATGAATAGATAATGAAATAATAATCTCCCGCCCCGATGACAACGCCTCTGGTGTAAGCCCGTACATGAGCGCGTGCATGAACGCCATAGGAAGTAAAGATGGACATGCTAACGTTAGCGGTTTGTGTAAAACACACAGTTTGATCTATTTATTAGTTTTCTCGTTGTGTTTTCGGGTTTTCAAAACGTTGCTGTGGTGTAGTTCAGTTCCATATTCTTGTGTTAAACGTCCCGTTCCGTATATTAAGGGTTGATTCTAGTCTTTTCTATTCTATTTTCATCCGGTGACACTGTGGTGAAGTGCAGGTTTGAGTTTTTTGGTCCTCTCTCTCTCTCACACGCTCTAGGTGTAAATGACTTTGGACGGCCATCTGTTACTTAGCCACCCTGCAGAGAGTTGGCCTGCATGCACACCTCCTGTGTGTGTGTGTGTGTGTGTGTGTGTGTGTGCGCCTTCCTTTATGTTTAGTGGCATGTGTGCAGTTACTGTATTCTTGTGTTTATTTATGCCTACGTGCACATGCATAATACAGCAGAGTGTGTGTGTGTGTGTGACAGAAACAGAGAAGGATACTTGTGTTGTAGATGTGTATTCAGCCTCTCATGCTCATGTAGAACATGCATTATTGTGCTTGTTTGTGTGTGTGTGTGTGTGTGTGTGTGTGTGTGTGTGTGTGTGTGTGTGTGTGTGTGTGTGAGTGTGAGACACTGTTTTACATCAGTGTTAGCATATTTAGCTCCAGTCAACGCTAATGCCTCCTTTTTCCGTCTCCTCTCGTTTAAATCCATCATTTGCAAAGTAAAATCTATTGATACACGTTACGTTATGTTGATTGTTTGTTTGTTCGGTTTCCTGCTTGTGGCTTCTTCACAATAAAAGCGTTCCAGCTGCACAAAGACTTTTTGAAATACTTATGTTAGCAGAAGTCCCCTCCCAATACCCCAAATATCTTTTATTAAATAGAATTAAATTCATTACAAAAAAGATTTGTCAAATAATTCATAAACAATAGTGTTGTGTATTTTTTTAAATATTATACAAACCCCTGTAAAAAAATGAATGGGGAAGAATACTGAATCATTGATTTATTTGACATAAAATAGTCAATTTTGCACAAACAAAAATATTGGAATCGGCCTTAAAGCTGATTTTAATTTTAACTTTTCAGTGTAAAAAGTTAAAATTTTTAAAGGGCCAAAATTGTTAAAGGGCTTTTATTGTGAAGTAGCTGGATGTTGAATACTAAATAAACGGTTATTATCAAAAGCATTTGGATACTCATTGATCTGGTGTTAATTTAAGATCAGAGTTCTTTGTTTTAATCACATTTCATGTTACAAATCAGATATTAGTTTCCATATCTTGCATCAGGATTCTTCCTCCGTTAAAGAAGCGGAAACAAGCCGATAAAGATTCTCTCTCGTCTTATTAATGTCGGCGTGTTTTAGGATGTGGTAGCTCTCGCTGTTTGTGCCGGTCGTTGTTACTCGGAGGTGTGAAGAGAAGAAATCGCTCCATCTCCACCCGGAGACAACGAGTGTTCGTTGAGCTTTCCTGAAGTCGGGTCTGCCGTCGGTCCTCCGGTGTGGAAGTGAAGCTGTGCGCGCCGCGTGACGTCAGTCAGTGATCTGATTGCGTCCGAGCGACCTGCTGCAACATGCAGCTGTCAGCCGACCATTTAATATATCTACTGTTAAACTAAGGTTTACCATCAAACACAGTAGTAATCTCAGCTGATTATTGAATGATAGATTGTATTGTTACACTGTATTTTATATGATTGTGGACCATCACATGTGATGCAGAACTCTCCGTCTCTCCGTCCTGGAGGCTGTGGACCTAATTCTGTGTCGTAGTGATTAATCTCTCTGTCTTTTCTCCCCCCCTCCTCCTCCTCCTCCTCCTCCTCCTCCTCCCTCCTCCTCCCTCCTCCCTCCAGCTCTCGTCCGGGCCGTCCTCCGAAGCGTTGTTCTGGTGCAGGGATCCAGGAAAGCCCCAGGCTGCTGCACCCGGGCCTCCCCGGCCTGCTGTCCCCCAACCTGCTGTCACACACCGGTAAGAGACAGACAGTGTGTGTGTGTGTGTGTGTGTGTGATGGATGAATGATGGTTTTTTATTTCTTTGCTTCCTCGTTTTATTCCTTTAACGGGGGGACGGTTCACGTCTCTCCTCTGACTTGTTTTGCTGTTTGTGAATCCAGAGTTGGATCGTTTTTGGAGATATCGTTTCACGTGGGATCTATTCTCTGTCTACAGAATAAAACTGTGTTGTTGTTTCATAAGCTGAGAGCTGGATCCTGG
>NC_136550.1:1769661-1774661 GCF_910591455.1 Pholis gunnellus | reverse complement strand
TAAAGTCTAACCATTGACTTTACACAGGGAATAAAGTCTAACCATTGACTTTACAAAGGGAATAAAGTCTCTAACCATTGACTTTACACAGGGAATAAAGTCTAACCATTGACTTTACACAGGGAATAAAGTCTCTAACCATTGACTTTACACAGGGAATAAAGTCTCTAACCATTGAACGAGGGAACAAATAACCACTTACATTTTTTTGCCCTTTTATATTGACTTTATTCGGCATTGGAAACCTCTAACCGCTGACTTTAAATAGCTAATAGAAAACACAACTCTTGACTTCATTGGGCCACCATAATGATTGACTAATGGAGCGCCTAATCATTGGCTTTAGAACACATACCTTTGACTTTAATCATAGATTTGAACACTCAACTACAGACTTTATTAGGCATTTTTTGCGTATTTTAACTTTATACTGTATGTTGACTTCATGAATTAATATAACTGTAACCATTGACTAAAAATTGGCAATATAACTTAAAATGATTGCCTTTTTTTAGGCTGTAGAGCCCACGCGGTAGTGTTTCTGAGCACCTTTAGAAAACCTCTGATGTCAAGCAAAGAGAATAACTATATAGAAAATAGACAATCTCGTCTCTGATGGTGTTGTTTACTGATATAGAGGCATCTGTATTACAGAGACTGTTTCATAACCAGTTAAAAGAAGATTTAACTGTGAACATAATCCTAAATCATTGACTTCATTAGGCAATAGAACCCTTTACCATTGACTTATTTAAAAAAATGACTTTATTAGGCAATGGATACACTAGTCCGTCTTTTTACAGGTAATAGACCCAATAACCATTGGGATTTAATAGAAGTGAACCGCTAACCCTTGACTTTTAACAGGCCTTACTGTATTACTTGTCATCAACCTTCAAACCCAGTTGCTTTTCCAGTTCAACTCAATGGAAATGTTCTAATGGAGTTTGGTGCCTAACTGTTGTTGCTAAAGACTTCCTGTTTACAGACTCAAAGGACATCTTTAAGTCGAAGACTTGGCAAAGACAATGACTCTAAAGCCGGCGTCTGTGTCGATCAGAGATGACACAAAATGGCGGCTGTGAAATGGTTCCAAATGGGCGTCTTGGACTCGTAGTGAAAGCTAAAGATGGGCCACCTAAGTGCCAGAGTGCGGAGCTGAAATCTATTTGACTCAGCACAAGAGCAATCGACTGCATTTGTAAATTGGCACTCCGAGTGCTCGCAGGAAGAAAGGGGGAGAAAAAAAACAGGAAAAAAACCCAGAACAGTGTGTTTCTAAATCCAGAACACAAAGAGCAATTTCTCTGTTTTCCTGTTTGTTTTATTCAAAGTGTCACTCCGTCTCTGAGAGCGCGTTCGGAGCACTTCGTCAGAGATGTAGGTGCAGTGGATTAAATATTTATAACCACGGCCAAATGGGGTGGGTTTCACGCGAGCTCGGGGGTGGGGGGGGGGGGGGGGGGTGGGGGGTCTTGAAGATCACCCAACAGCCTCCACCAGCAAACTCAAAGCTATTAAAGACCATCCTGACGCACTGTGCTGTGGAAGGACACTGTCAGATCTCATTTAGAATATCGCCATGTAGTGGATGCTTTTACTGAAAAAGGCCTTACGGGAGAAGGAGACGGTTCGCTTCCTTCATGGTGGGTGGGGCGTTAATGACTAACGTGTGCTATGTAGGACACAGTCCTGGTCCCCCGACCAAGAGACCAGGAAGCTCACTTAGAGACTTCAAGTTCAACAATCGTTGTCAAGTGTCAAACTCTCTCAAACAAAAGTCAAATGTTTCAACATTTATAACTTTAAATTTATAAATTTATAAATTTATAAATTTTATAATCCTGACTTTCGAGCATAATACAGCACAAATCATGACTAATTATTTTTTTCCGTTGGTCCGGTCCTCCCTCGTGAACGGGATATCTCACCAACGCCTGGAGGGAATTTCCTCAAATGTTTCACTAACTTCCACTTGGGCTTCAGGATGAAGTGATTGGAATTTGGTGGTGAAAGGTCATTCATTAATGTCAATCCTGACAATTTCACACAAATAATTAAAAATGACTAAGTGGTGACATTTCGAACAGACATGGTTGTTAACCACAAATTGACTGAGTGGCGGAAGAATATGACCGCGAGGCGGTTATTCTAGTTTCTGATTATCTCCTTTTCTGTGGAGGTTTCTGCACTGTTCCTTTAGCTTTTGTTTAATCAGGAAGTCTCTAATAAATACATTTATCTGTTTAACATGAGAGACCTGTGAGGCCAGAGTGGCGGTGTGGGGGTTTTAACACATTTCACACCCAGGCTGCATAGTGCAAAAACATGTTTTTGCCAAGACTTTAGGGACACAAACAAATCTTGTCAGTTCATTGTTGCTATCTCTTCTTTATGGCTTTTCTTCTTTAGTTTACTCACACAAAAGACATTAGGATTCATCCCTTCGGAAATATTAACGTCGGGACCAAACTTTGTACCGATCCATTCTGTAGATGTAGATATTTCACTGGATAAATGACCATTTCTCACCTGCTGGTGGCGCTAGAGAGAAAAGGCCAAGGATCACCAAAGTCGTAAGGATTCTTCCTGCAGGCATCATGGGCAACGGTACCAAGTTTCATGTCGATCCATTCAACGCTACGATGAGTCCAAGCGGCGTAAACAGGCCAAAGAATACCGTTTTACAAAGAGATTATCTGATCAGTGCTTCAGTCACAGAGAAGTTCGGACGTTCACACGAAGGACGAAGTGATAAAAAATACGGACGAATCTTTGTTTAAAAGTCTCGAATTAAACCAACCTTGACTTCCGCTCGATTTCTCCGCCGAGTCGATTCGGTATGTCACGTTACGCTGACGACTCACTTCTCTTCTGTCATAATCCTCTTCGTCCACACTTCCTATTTCCATTCCTTCTTCCTCCTCCTCTTCTCTCTCTCTCTTTCGTCCTTCGGAAAGACATTAGGATGCACGAGGAGGAAAAAGAGATGGGTAAACAACGTATGGACAACCCACAGGGGACCACTGAAACACACACACACACACACACACACAGACACACACTGGCTTCTATATGATGCGTGTGTCTTTGAAGCAGTCTGTCAATCAATCACACACTAATTCCCAAGGTTCCTTGGTCGCCATTAGCGGCGGGGGTCGATGCTCGGTAACCGTGGACACAGCGGACAGCCATCGATCTGAGTGAGTGTGTGTGTGTGTGTGTGTGTGCATGTGTGTGTGTGTGTGTGTGTTTGATAGTCATGATGGAGAACAGTATTGTGGTTCTGCCCTCACTATTGATTGTCTTCTAGTTTCATCGAGGCGAAGCGGGCGTTCGGACTCTCTGTCCAAGTGTGTGTGTGTGTGTGTGTATGAGTGTGTATGTCCACTTGTGTGTGTGTGTGTGTGTCCACTCTGTTTCCTGTATCTGTATATGCATCTTTGTGAGTGAGTGTGTGAAGGTGTTCTTCAGTAATCGATGTCTGACCCCACAGTGGGACTCCATCCTCCATTATTAATCCCTCGTCTTCTGTCTCATCTCACTTTTTTCAGTTTCTCTTTTGAATTTCATTCACACTTAGAAACGGTTTTAATTTACCTTATTTGAACAGTTTATTGTAGCACATACATACGTACGTAAAACATGTCTATATGTTACGTAGACGGAGCAGATGTGGAGGAGGTTTTAGTTGCAGCTTTCCTCTTTGTGTTTCCTGTGATATCGGCAGTAAATCAGCTCAAACGATACGTCTACAGGCCAACACAAGAGCTGCTCTTCTCACTTTATGTTTGAATCATAACTTTTAATTTATCTTTCTCTCCATCTATCCTCACTTCCCTACTTCCTTCCCTCCCTCTTGTTTTCCCATGTTCTTCCTCCTTGTGTATCTGTTTGACCTCTTTGCCTTCATTTATCCCACTTCTTCATGTCACTCCTTCTTCTTTTGGGCTGTTTTCCCATTTTCAGATCTCTCTCTTCCTCCTCCTCCTCCTCCTCCTCCTCCTCCTCCTCCTCACCCGCCTCTCCATCTTTATATCCTCTTGTCTCCTCCACCTTTGTTTCCTCTTTCTTCTTCCTTTCACATCAATCCTACTTCTTTACTTCCCTCGTTCTTTACCCTCCGTCTTCCTTTTTGTTTTTACTCGCTCTCTTTTTTTTACCTCTGCTGTTGTGGAAAACCAAATTAATAAATGACACGTGTCTCATAATGTAAGTGCTTTTTAAAATGCTATAATGAGTTGCATCCGATTGATTGTGTTTTCTAGGACCTTGGTTTTTATCTCGGCGCTCGTGAGCAGCAGCTCCTTATGGTCCTCCTCTTTGTTGGCCTCCTTTCCTCCATCATGTCTCCTCCTCTTCTCTCTCAGCAGGACGGCAGACAATACGTCTGGTCACTCTGCCTCGGGCTCTCTGACTGGACCTCTCCCTCCTCCTCCTCCTCCTCCTCCTCCTCCTCCTCCTCCTCCTCCTCCTCCTCCTCCTCCTCCTCCCTGTGGCCTCTCCTCCTCGTTGGTTGTGTTCTAGTGAAGCAGATTATTAACGTGGACGCTTACTGTCGATGGTCAGGTGGCTCCTTTAGAATGACAACTGAGTAATAAAGTCATAAAAAAAGATGCATTCAGTTTCCACGACAAATTGATTTATTTATATAAATAAGTTTTATTTTCTTGATTCCGTTTCAAAACGATGAAACCTTCAATGACAGATTCTTCTTCTTGTTTTCGTGCCTTGGATGCAGCACAGACGAGCTGTGAAGTTGGACAATATGTTCACATTTACCAACAACCCGCCTCCATCAGCCCAGTTTAGGATGCCTGTGCAGAGAGAGGGGGGGGGGGGGGGGGGGGGGGGGGGGGGAATAATTAACTAGAATAATTAACATATTAATAATAGAATAATGTCTCACCACACTGCCATGTAATCACACTACAGTAACATGATGTAACTTATTTCCTTTTGTTAGAAAACGTGTTTTTTAAAATGTGCACTAAAGACTT
>NC_136550.1:1709661-1767161 GCF_910591455.1 Pholis gunnellus | reverse complement strand
AGCGATGTGAAAAAGTACCTGCTGAAAATATTACTGTTAACATGTTTAATAAGTAAATCATATTAATATTCAATATTTGAATATTAAGAATAAGATTGAATACTGAACATGAACATTGCTAGTTCACTAGTCGATGTAAGTTTGTTTAAAGTTCTTTTACTTTTAAATATTAGTTTTGTTATTTTTCACTTTCTTAAAGACGTTTAATCTAAATCCCGGATGAATGAATGAGTTAAATCAAATACTGTAAACATCATGCATTCATAATGTAACTTATGCTGCACATGTGAGAACAAAGAGCATTTTTTTATCCGTATGTTGCAGCAGATAAGTGACAAAACAACTGAAATGATGATAAATATTAACGTTAACGTCAATAACGAATAATAAAGAGTGAAGAGAACGAGTGTGGACGCTTTCTGCAATTATCGCTGATGGTAATGGCTGCTGATTATATGGTTTAGTCTGAAAGTATCTGTCAGGAAAAACGTACTAAAGCACTAAGTGACATATATAAAAACAAAGACTTAACACACACACACACACACACACACACTCTTTCCGGGCCACTCCATCCCTGCTGTGTTTGCTTCTCTGAATTATTAAAAAGACAGAAAACAAAAAGCAAAGAGAAAAGAAATGAGAGAGCAATCCTTCCTTCTGTTTCCGTCTCCTCCTGTTCTTCAGCTGACCTGGCAAATGGGCTGATAGAGTTACTCTTTTTATTCTGTCGCCCCGTCGTTTCTTATTTATTCCCTCCCGCTCGTCTTCTTTCATTTCATTCAGAGTGGTTTTTGTGTTTTGTTTTGCGAGTGCGTCGGAGAGCCTTCTTTTCATTGTCCGACCTGATTTTCTTTGTAAGAGACACTCACACCGGCCTGGGAAACTCCGGCGGACAATAGAGGAGAGGGAATGAGTGTACCAATGAAGGGTAAAGAAGAGAGGGATGACGAGAGGAAGGGAAATGAGAGAAAGGGATATTTAGGGCGAGAGGTAAAGGAAAAAAGAAAAGATGTTCTGGTGTTTGATGGGTGAAAGTCGATCGCTCGCAGTGAGCTTCATATCTGTTTTCTGTCTTTATAAAAATGAGAAAACCGCTCAGGGATGAGAGGAGCGATGAAGAAAGAGAGGGACAGATTTATGCGTCAATGGAAACCATATCTTTGCTTTTTGTCAGCGAGAGAGGAAGGAAGGAAGAGACAAAGACCAGAAAGAAGGAAAGGAAAGGTGTGAAAATGAAGAGATGGAAGCAGTAGTGGAGGAAGTATTCTGATACTTCACTTCAGGACAAGTAGTGACAAACATTATTGTTATGACTCATACATTACTAGTGTTAACATTATTATTAGTATATTAACATTAACAGTATTACTACTAGATACACATTAGTAATATTATGACTAATACAGGAACATTGTTAACCTTATTACTAATGTATTAACAGTGTTAACCTTATTACTAATGTATTAACATTGTTAATGTTAACATTGTTAACCGTATTACTAATGTATTAACAGTGTTAACCTTATTACTAATGTATTAACATTGTTAATGTTAACATTGTTAACCGTATTACTAATGTATTAACATTGTTAACATTAACAGTGTTAACCTTATTACTAATGTATTAACAGTGTTAACCTTATTACTAATGTATTAACATTGTTAACGTTAACAGTGTTAACCTTATTACTAATGTATTAACAGTGTTAACATTAACATTAACCTTATTACTAATGTATTAACATTGTTAATGTTAACATTGTTAACCTTATTACTAATGTATTAACATTGTTAACATTAACAGTGTTAACCTTATTACTAATGTATTAACAGTGTTAACCTTATTACTAATGTATTAACATTGTTAACGTTAACATTGTTAACCTTATTACTAATGTATTAACAGTGTTAACCTTATTACTAATGTATTAACATTGTTAATGTTAACATTGTTAACCGTATTACTAATGTATTAACATTGTTAACATTAACAGTGTTAACCTTATTACTAATGTATTAACAGTGTTAACCTTATTACTAATGTATTAACATTGTTAACGTTAACAGTGTTAACCTTATTACTAATGTATTAACAGTGTTAACATTAACATTAACCTTATTACTAATGTATTAACATTGTTAATGTTAACATTGTTAACCTTATTACTAATGTATTAACATTGTTAACATTAACAGTGTTAACCTTATTACTAATGTATTAACAGTGTTAACCTTATTACTAATGTATTAACATTGTTAACGTTAACATTGTTAACCTTATTACTAATGTATTAACAGTGTTAACATTAACATTAACCTTATTACTAATGTATTAACATTGTTAATGTTAACATTGTTAACCTTATTACTAATGTATTAACATTGTTAACATTAACAGTGTTAACCTTATTACTAATGTATTAACAGTGTTAACGTTAACATTAACCTTATTACTAATGTATTAACATTGTTAACGTAACAGTGTTAACCTTATTACTAATGTATTAACATTGTTAACGTTAACATTGTTAACCTTATTACTAATGTATTAACATTGTTAACGTAACATTGTTAACCTTATTACTAATGTATTAACATTGTTAACGTAACAGTGTTAACCTTATTACTAATGTATTAACAGTGTTAATGTTAACAGTGTTAACCTTATTATTAATACTAAACATTAATACCATTATAAACATTAAAACACTTTTTTCTAAACCTAACTTAAGTATTGAGTATTACCTAAGTTGTTTCCTGTGAAGACAGAATTTTATTTTTAAAATACTGCCTTTAACGAGTGAAAGATGAAACGTGTTACTGGCTCATAGAAACTGTTGTATGACGACATCTTGAACCAGGAAGTTAGCACCACTTTGGTTCCCTCAACAAAAAGCCGATGAGATTTTTCCTTTGGAATCTTTTGGGGATTATCGCAGAAACAAACAAACATTTATGATACTTACACTTCAACAAGATAATCTTCACCAATGAACACTACTTTTTATTTTTGAAGCGTGAATACAATCAGCAGAGGTAAAGCGCTAACGCTAGGCTATAAAGGAACTCCACCACGGTCACATGACTTCACGTCTCCACGACTGAGCTACAGGAGGACGAGTGACAAATGTTATTTTTATGCTTTGTTTCTGATTATTTTTCTGATGGAAGCGTTCGTTACATATGATGAGTTTAAGGACCCTCGGAAAGATGAAAATCTGACGGTTTTGACTGCTTTTACAGCTTCTGGCTGTGATAAATTGTGTATCTTTGGCGATTGTTGAAATAAAGCGTGCTTTTCCATCCCGCCGGCGGGTTTTGAGGTTCAGAGGGTTTTAATGCGTAAATTGAAAATGTGCATTCAAAGACGTGGATGCCAACACACCTATAGTCAGTGAAATATATACGAGAGAGAGAGAGAGAGAGAGAGAGAGAGAGAGAGATAACAAGATGGACGGAAATACAATTTTCTTTTTTTAAAGTAAGGGAGGAGAGAGAATAAAAGAGAGGCAGCGAAGGAGAGGACAAGGCCAAGAGAGAGAGAGAGAGAGAGAGAGAGAGAGAACATCTGCCCATCTGTTTATACTTCTTTTCTTCCGCGGTGTAAATGGCAGAGGGGATGAGGCCCAGCTGTCATCCACACACACACACACACACACACACACACACACACACACACACACACACACATAGCGCAGGGAGTTCAGTAGGCAATAATAGAGAGAGACGGTTGCTAATTCAAACTAATGGAGGGAGATGAAGATGGATGAGAGAGGGAACAGGGAGCAGAGAGAGAGAGGTGTTGGGCGAGAGAGGCAGCGTTACACAGAGAGAGAGAGAGAGAGAGAGAGAGAGAGAGAGAGAGAGATGTGTTGGGCGAGAGAGAGAGAGAGAGAGAGAGAGTTACATAGAGAGAGAGAGAGAGAGAGAGAGAGAGAGAGAGGAATGAAGGTGTGGAGAGAGAGGGGGATTGTTTCACTCTTTTGACGTTTTCTAATGAGAAACTTTATCCTGTAAACTACGTAATGATATTCACCTTCATGATCAATATCTAAAGGTTGTATTAACCGACATTATAAAGCATTTATTAATGATCAACATCTATTATATACTGAACTGTGTTTGTAAGGATCTTTGTTGACAACAATTTAAATACTTCTATTGACAAAAGGCCTTTTTTGTTGAAGTACTTTAAGTTACAATAAATATTATATATAAATAAATACATTTCTCGTCTGTTGCAGGTCAGAGATGCAAAAAGACACATAAGTATTTTGTGTGTAATATATGCAAAGTAACACAATAATTTAACATCATTTCTTTTTTTTTAAATGACCTCAAATGTTTTCCTCCATTAGATTTTCACTCAGTTCTATATTTTGTTTTTGTATTTTACCAAAATTTTCAAATATAATCTTTTGTTTTTGGAAAGAAAGTGAAATAAATCCAGTTATTTGAAGACGTTTTCACAGCTGTTTAACTTCTCTAACACTACCTCTCATCACCGTATAATATATCATTAAAACTACAAATTATACATTTATTTTTTTTAAAAAGGATTTGTCATTTTTTACAGTGTATTTTGACATCGATGTTCGTCTACATCGTTACTAAAAAAAAGTTCAGGTCTCACAATCTGTATTGAAAATGAGCATCTCTATCCCATAATGTCCCGTAAAGCAGAAGGTTTTCACTGATTGTAGTCCATTTAGAGGCAGGAAGTAGTTAAAGTATTGTTAACCTAGAACGGCATGTCGTCAGCTAAAGGCGTCATTTTGTGAGGTTCGATGAAGCTTATTATTTACCAGGAGCTTCATTCAAATCAGTAACTTTATAGCAGTTGTATTAAAGATAAATCTGTCCTTTCATATGTTAATATATGACGTTAATATATAACAATTTTATGACACGTAAAAGTCACGTTTTCACTTTTTTCTGCTCAAGTTTTTGATCAATTTGGAGCCTGAACGTCCTTTGTGTGTGTGTGTGTCGGTGTCCACCCAGGAGGAAGTGAGTGTTCCTGGGATAAGGAGCGTCTGACCAGCCCCCCTGCTGGAGCTCACGGTGGAGGACCAGGAGGCGGAGGAGCACCGGGAGGAGGAGGAGGAGGAGGAGGAGGTGGGAGGGGGCCGTCCATCGGAGCTGTCAATCAACAACAACTTCTGCAGCAGCAACAGCTACTGGCCAACAGTGAGTACACACAGTGTGTGTGTTCAGAGAGACAATACGCTGAGACACACACACACACACACACACACACACACACACACACACAGAGTGTGTTTAAAGGGGTGGCAATATTTGTTAATGTACGCCATTTAATCTGTTCCCATCTTCCGTATTAACACTCCGCCTGGATTAATCAGCACACACTCTACTAAATGACTCAATTCATCAACACCACACACACACACACACACACACACACACACACACACGCTTACATTGACATACGCTAAAACAAACAAACACACTCATGTTCGCTCCTTTTCTTATTGCAGAAGTAATGTGTTTGCGCGCGCACGAACACACACACACACACACACACACACACACACACTGGGCAGCGGGAGGCGACAAACACTCACATTGATTATTCTATCACTTCAGTCGTCACGACAACAGCAATCAGTGTTATTGTTTCATTGGAATGAAAGCAGCCGCTGCCATCTTTGTGTGTGTGTGTGTGTGTGTGTGTGTTGTTTTTTGACAGCAGAGTGAACGTCTTTGGGGCGGCATGCCTTTGAAAATGGGGTTATTTTATGGTCAGCAGGGGTCTGAGGTCAGGGTTCTGCTTTTAGGAGGTTCGGGGTTAAAGGATGAATTAAAGCAAATGGAACGTCCTCACAAATGAGTGTGTGTGTGTGTGTGTGTGTGAAAAAGAGAGGAGGAAGGAAGGAAAGGAAAAGAGGGCAAAGTGAGAGATGGAAGAAGTGTGAAGAGAAAGATGAAGATTAAAACAAACAGAGAAGCTACAGAAAACGATTTCGACAGACTCTGTTAGGAAGGAAAGCAGGAAGTGAAAGGAAAGGAAAGGAAACGACGAAAAAGATGAAGAGAAACACTGACCTCCTCTTCTTTCGCCTCGTCACCCTTTAACCCTTCGACCTCCATACTTTCACCTCTCCTTTTCTTTCTCTCCCTCCTCCTCGGCTTTGTCAACTTTTATTAGTGAGACGTTTGACACCGAGGTGACACCTCTCTCTCTCTCTCTCTCTCTCTCTCTCCTCTCTCCCCCCCTCTCTCTCCCTTTACTCAAGGTTAAGTTCACCACCAGTTCACAGATGCCGTCTTTGGTTTAGTTCTTTAGTTCTCTCTCTCTCTCGTTCATCATTTCACGGTATCGTTGTTAGTACTTCAGCAGGAAACTGTGTATTAATACTTCTTTCCAGGAATTCTCTGCTTTACGTGTTGAAAACAAACAGTAAAACGTAATATAACTGAAACTATTATATTTGGTATTGACACGGTCTACAATCTGGCAATGAAGATGTCAGATTGTACGATAGAATGTGGACGAAGGTGTTGCAGTTTTACTGAAAAACGAGCTTAAATTTGACAAAGAAAAACTACGCTAAACAGAAAAACATACCAGCTGTGAAGAGTTGTACGTGTTTGGTAATGTCTCACTCTCCCCCGTCTCCCCCGTCTCCCCCAGGGTTGGACCTGCCCTTCATGATGATGCCTCACCCTCTACTGCCCATGGGGCTGCCTCCCGCCTCGGTAGCGATGGCGATGTCGCAGATGAACCACCTCAACACCATCGCCAACATGGCCGCCGCCGCCCAGCAGATACACACCCACGTACACCGGGCGCCCGTCATCAAGGTAGAACACGCGCGCACACACACACACACATACACACGCACACACACACACACACACACACACACACACACACACACACACACACACACCTTTTTTAAATGAGAACCACAGAGGACCTCAGTAGGTTCCCTGAGGAACTCCTCCATAAAGAACCATTAACTTAACTCTCTCTCTGTCTTCCTCCCCCGTCTCTCTCTCTCTTTTTTATCCCTCTCTCTCTTTTTCTCTCTCTCTCTCTCTCTCTCTCTCTCTCTCTCTCTCTAGGAGAGAGTGTGTGACAGTCCGTCTCTCTCTCCATCTGTTGATGAGACAAACACTCCTCTGCAGTCGCAGCCCAGCAGCTCGGCCTCCAGCTCGCCCGAAAGACATGGTACACACACACACACACACACACACACACACACACACACACACACACACACCACAAAGCAAACTGCAAACACACGTAAATATGACAATAATATTTAGTAGCTTAGCTCTGCAACGCTTCATCAATTAATCGATCAACGGAAAATTATTCAGCAACTCATTTTATAATTGTTTAAATCAAATTTCCAGCAAATATTGAATAGCTTCAGTTTTTCAGCCTCTCAGATGTGTATACTTTCTGTTTACTTTCGGACAAAACACTTTCGGAAATTGTCATTTTTTCTCCACACACACACACACACACACACACACACACACACACACACACACACACACACACACACACACACAAACTCACTTTGTCTTTCAACAGGATTGATGTCAATGGATGCAGATGTTGGACTGAACAACCCGACTGCACCCATCAAGAAAATAACAAAGGACAAAGGTTTGACCACACACACACACACACACACACACACACACACACACACACACACACACACACACACACACACACACACACACACACTCTTATATAAGTTTGGATATTCCATTACCCTCCTTAATCTAAACCTTCACACATTTCGTTTTGACAACTGACAAATTGTCCTCACTTAGGGGTCTTTGCTCATCTACTGTATTTATGCACACACACACACACACACACACACACTGAGTGAAAACACACACAAACAGAGAAACAGAAGCGTCAGGATGTTCGGCCCCTCCTATTGATCACCTGTCTGTGAGCCATCAATCACAGGGATGGACGAGGGAGGCAGGGGGAGATGGATGGAGGGGAGGGAGGGAGGGAGGAGGTGAGGCTAAGTGAAGGAGGCATGGCTAAAAGGGGTCAAGAGGTCACACACTAAAAGCATGCGGGGCCTCTCCTCCTCATCACTCTCTCTGTATTTTCCGTTCTTACAACACGTAGCGTTTTTGGTCGGATCTCCCGAAGCTGCCGACGTCAGCGGAGAAGCTTCTCTTTGACGAATCAATAATCTGCTCCTCTTAAAGAAGGAGGAGAGGAGTAATCTGCTCCTCCTAAAGAACGAGGAGAGGAATAATCTGCTCCTCCTAAAGAACGAGGAGAGGAATAATCTGCTCCTCTTAAAGAACGAGGAGAGGAATAATCTGCTCCTCCTAAAGAACGAGGAGAGGAATAATCTGCTCCTCCTAAAGAACGAGGAGAGGAATAATCTGCTCCTCCTAAAGAACGAGGAGAGGAATAATCTGCTCCTCCTAAAGAACGAGGAGAGGAATAATCTGCTCCTCCTAAAGAACGAGGAGAGGAATAATCTGCTCCTCTTAAAGAACGAGGAGAGGAATAATCTGCTTACTTTTGTGCTTCTTTTGCAGTCTGTTTGCCGTGTGTTGACTAAAAACATTGACGTTCAATAAATAAGACAATATAATTATTACAACTTATTATTATTTTTTAAATAATTTTTTTATAATTTTTTTGATTTCATTTTTTATTATTTAAAAAAGAAAAATATATATATATCACGTTATAGCTCGTTTTCTGGTAATTCAATAAAAAGTCTTCATGACATAACCACATGGTTTTGTAATTTTTCAAATTTTCTAAATTTTTCAATTTTCAAATTTAACGAAGAATTTTAGTACAAAATAATCATATTTTCAGAGAAATTTGAGTGTGTCTTATAATCAATAGACGACATTGTATATCTAGATGTATGATTTCATCCCGATGTGATTGAAAGTCGATAAATAATAACTATAATAATATAAATATTGTTTATAACAAAACTCTTATTTAGTTCTGACACATATTTCAAAGCTAAGCATCGTAGATCTTTAAACATATTTAAATATGTAATGATGGAAACATCAGCTGCAGAGACGAGGCAGCTGAAGAACCCATCACTCTTATAAGCTCATGAAAGAATCATTTAAAGGCTGACTTGTGTTTAATGCATCAACCGACATGTCTAGTTCAGTTGAGATGTTTGGATTCTTTAAATACCTCAGTTACAGCTGACGACGGCACAACAAAGTACTACTCACAAGTATTAGTACTCATCAGAGCGTCACAGGATGCTGTACTTAAACCGTCATTTGAAGGTATTTCAAGTTCACGTTGATAACTAGAAAACACATAAAAGCCACTCAGACACAGAGCGCGTTTACTGCTCTTCTCCGGGGAAAATAACAGGCGAGGAAACGTTCCTCCTCCATCTGGAAGGAGCATCGGAGCGATTACTGCAGCGGAACGACAGAATACTCCGAACCTGTGGACGAGAGAACCCTTTGAGAACGACGCTCTTCATTTCTAAATCTGTGTCCGGTGGAAGTTAATCGAATGTCGAGGTTCAGTTTTTATTGATTGGCGTGAAAAGTTATTTTTTTAAATGCTGTAACTTTTATTTATTAGTAATATTTACACCCATTCCTCCTAAAATGTCTGCTTTTTCAAAATAAAAGCATTCCCCTCCCCTCACGTTTTGTAATCGTCTCCTCTCTCCCTTTTCTTTTTTAATCCTTTTAAACGTTCCCTCCTTCCTCTCCGTATTCTTTCCCTCATCGCTACTCCTCCACGTTTTACTCCCTTCATCCTCCTCCTCTCCGCTCTCAGGAAAGAAAACAGAAGAAGAAGAAAAAAACAGGAAATAAAATCACAGTGGAAAGATTAAAGAAGCCCTTTGAGGCAAATTGGTGATTTTGGGGCAATAAAAATAAATCAGAATCAGCTTTAATGGCCAAGTATGTGAACACACAGAAGGAATAAAGACATGCTCTTTATTGCTCTCAGACTTTCAGCTAAAAACAAACAAAGTAAAACAAACATTTATGTAAAAAAGTAGGAAAGCTTATTCCAGGGTAAAACCAGGAACGATTCAGGGAAAGCTTAAGGAGGGAAAGTAATGAACAAGAAAGACGGAAAGAGATGGATAACGGAAAAAAGAAAATGATGAAGGTTGTTAAGATGAAGATGAGGAAAAAAAACACGTGTGAAAGTGGAGAAAAGGTGACGAAGAAAGATACGAGAGGGAGGAAAGGTGGAGGAAAGGCGTGTATGGATGAAGTGGCAGATAGGGGCTGGTGTGTGTGTGTGTGTGTGTGTGTGTGTGTGTGTGTGTTAGAGTGCATCTTAATCAGCGTTAATTTCACAGCAGAGTTAACCCAGTTGTCAGTGAGTTAGGCATTAAGGGCTGATCAGACACTGTGACGCACTCCCAATGAACACACACACACAAATCAAGGATGTCTTTAATCCTTGCCAATTAGCAGCGCACACGATTGTCTGAATACTAACGACCTCTGCGTGTGTGTGCGTGTGTGTGTGTGTGTGTGTGTGTGTGTGTGTGTGTGTAATTGATTTCTCTGACGCTGCTTCGTTGCCTCTCATACCTTAGTAAACATCAACATTTCATAAACTTCACTCGAAGCTCGCGACGGCGTATCGCTGATGGAAAACATCTCCAAACGTTTTTTTTATTTATTTTTTTTGTTTCAAAAGAAACACTCGTATTTGACGATTAAAATAAGTTTGACATGTCGGGAAACACACCTCCTGCTGATCGTTCAGTGAGGAAGTTTGTTAAATGCTAAGCTACAGCTAGCGTAGCTAAGCTAACCATTGATGAACTCTCAGCAGCGAAATTCTAAATAACAGGAAATTTCAGTAGTAATGATAAGATAATAACAGAGGCATATTACTATCACCATGACACAAAAGTAGTTTCTAGTTATTTAGATTATTTTATTTTATTTAAGAGCTACTTTTATTATTATACAAATTACCATACAGTAGGTCCTAGACAAAAATGTGTTAAAAACTCATAGTATAGTATGTCACCAAAATGAAAAATTACATGAAAATGTACGCAGTATGTATTGTATGTTATATCTCCTAAATGTCCCTAAAAGTCAAAGTACGGTATGTCGTAAACATGTCATATAAAAAGTATAGTGTCTGACTCGTATGTCATTAAATGTTGTCGTATAGTATGTCACAAAAAGAGAAGGAACACCATTCATAGTACAGTATGTCGTATAAAACGTCATTGTATATTATGCTATAAAAAGAAATCACGGTGTAGTATGTCATAAAACTTACCACATAAAAAGTCAAGAAGAAAGTTATAAAAGACGTTTGTTAATTTGTTAATTCTTCCCAGAAGAGTCTTCGCTGGCTCAGGCCCTGCCCCCCGGCTTCCCTGCTCCGTTCCTATTCGCCGACGGCCTGTCGTCAGTGGAGACCCTCCTCACCAACATACAGGTAAGAACCTGTTGTTATCTAGAGGATCCGATGTGTCTTACTGCTCTGCTACAATATCATCAAAGAGGATTATTAAAGATACAACAGCGATATTACATCACAACACTTTATTTATTGTGATCCAAGTTAATTACAGGTTCATTCTTTGACTCTTCAAAGCCGTTTATATGATGTAAATGATGACGAATAATCAAAATCAGGTTTATTGCCGAGCAGGTTTTCACATACAAAAAACTGTTCTGGTGCATAACAATGAATAAAATTAAAATAAACAATCTTAATATAGAGTAGAAATGTACAATAAAACGTGTAAATGTGAAAAAACATTGTGATCACTAATCACTATTGAAAACACAACTGTGCAGGTCATGTTGTTATTAATGGACATATTGATTATTACAGTAAAAGATGCATTATATTAAAACAGGACTTTAAATTTGAGAAAATAACGCTGAAAATTTTGACATGACGAATTCAGCTTCATCGTCTGCATATTGTCGCACATGTTACAACTTGATTGTCTTATACGGTTGTTTTCACCGTGACCACCGCTCCTCCTCCTACTTCCTGTCTCCTACTTCCTGTCTCCTCTCAGGGCCTGCTGAAGGTGGCGGTGGAGAACTCCCGGGTTCAGGACAAACAGATCCAGGCGGAGAAGAGAGAGCTGAAGATGGAGCTCTACAGAGAACGAGAGATGAGGGAGAGTCTCGAACGACAGCTCACCTCCGAACTACAGAGCCGAGGTTCGAGATTAATGCGATAAAACACACATTTGAACGACGATAAGGAGACACGTTTATTGTTGAACGTCCAGAACATGAAGCAGGACGATTTTGGAACATGTATTTGTAGCTGTTGCTGCTTTGGTTATCTCATGTAGGAACCCAAAAAACAAATGTCAAAAACTAGAAATGGCTCCTGGGACTTTTTCCACTCGTGATCGTATATATCTGTGTCTCGTCATCCTCCCTCAGCCTCCATCCAGAAGCGTCTGAAGAAGGAGAAGAAGGCCAAGAGGAAGCTGCAGGAGGCGCTGGAGTTTGAGTCCAAGAGGCGGGAGAGAGTGGAGGGCGCTCTGAAGCGCTCGTCCTCGTCCTCCCCGTCTCCTGAGCCTCTGCACGCCACCAACAACAACAAGAACGGTACGACGGACTCTTTGGTTTTAAATCTGTTTTCACTGCTCGCTTCTCTTTTTCTTTGTCTTGTATGAAAGCGCATTGAATATATTTGGGCCAAACGAAGCACATTGTGCTAATTTTTTGCACTTTCTTAAATTGTATAGCACAAAACAAAATTATCTGCAGATTAAGCGACAATATAAATATTTACTAGTTGCACCCAGGAGGTAGGACACTATGCGGAAGTGTTAAAGCTGCATTCTCTCTAATGTCCACCAGGGGGCGACTCCTCTGGTTGTATAGAAGTCTATGAGAAAATGACTCTACTTCTCTCTTGATTCATTACCTCAGTAAACATTGTAAACATGAGTTTATGGTCTCAATCTCTAGTTTCAAGTCTTCTTCAATACAGCATGATGTTCATTTAGTAAATGATGGTCCATTTAGAGTCAAACAGACCATAAAGCACAAACGGAGACTTTGTCCTGTCTTTGTGCTCCGTACCAGACGCTGCCGTAGCCGAGGATAAACCTGAACTTAATGGAAACCAGCAAGACAACGGCGCTGTACAAGGTACCTGAACACACACACACACACACACACACACACACACACACACACACACACACACACACACACACACACAAACATTTTAAAAAAACATAAAACACACAGTCAGATGCACTCATAGTGGCCGACTCACCACATATGAACAGATATGACACTATACACGTGTGTTTAAAGCAGAGTTATAAGTTTCTAGACACACACACACACACACACACAAACATATGCCTACCATGTGTGTGTGTGTGTGTGTGTGTGTGTTGGGGCCCAGGCTAGATTAGTGGAGACATTAAGCAGACACAGAGACACTGTGGCCTCCCTTTGATGTGTGCACCTTATCAGACACACATGCGAGTGTGTGGACATATTTCATTGAGCTCATGTCAGTGTGTGAAAGTGCGAATATTTGTGTTTTAAAGTTTTTGGGAAAAGTGGCACTGCTGACACATTTTTGTAAAGTAGAGACATGTGAAAGGATAGTATAGTTTGTTGAAAATTTGATGAAAACAGTCATAGTTTAAGTTAAAATTGTCCTGTTTTTACAAACAACGACGCCTCTAAGAAGCGACTCTACTTCTTTTGTTCAGCCCAAATGTCCGGTCCTCACTCCCGACAAACACTGTGAAACCAGGTTAAAGTCATGGACTTCATGCCAACGAGGGTACTCACTAGTACAGGTCTGAAGTGTGTGTGTGTGTGTGTGTGTGTGTGTGTGTGTGTGTGTTAGTATGCATGTGTCGTCTCTTTCCACCAGCTGTGCTCAGTCCTCCCTGACATTGAAAACCTTCACTTGAAACAGCGTGTGTGTATAAATGAATATCTATAGACACACACACACACACTGAACCTGTGTGTGTGTGTGTGCACTCTGTACCTGTAAGTGTGTGTTTGGGTGTGTGTTTGATCCACACTCTGGTGAGACAGGGAACTCTAATTAGCTCTCTCTCTCCTCTTTAGACCCCTTTTAGAACCCCTCTCTTCTGCAAGCCAAGCACTCCGACAAACACACACACACCTGATTTCATTAATGTTGATTGGCCCAGTAGGACCCCTTTGCTGCCTTGCTCTCACACACACACACACACACACACACACACACACACACACCCCTCCTGCCATAAAAGCATTTTGCACCTACGGTGGTTTACTAACACACACACACACACCTCTCTCCCCTGCCTCTCTCACCTTCCACACTCTTAATTAACGAGTGAGGAGAAAACTGCTGAATACAAAGAAAGACATCGCATTACAATCAAAGAGAGAACGAGAAGCAGGGGAGTAAAAGACAGAGAGAGAGAGAGAGAGAGAGAGAGAGGGTTAAAAAGAAAAGGAGTAAGATTGGGTTTCTCTTGGTTGTTAAAAGCCGGCCGGACTAATTGGCCGGTAAAGAAATATTAGAAGAGATGGAGGGAAGGATAGGAGGGGAGGAGAAGGAAGGAGGTGGAGAGGAAGACGGAAAGGTATTGCAAATGAGGAGAGAGTGGGAGGAAAAGAGGGGAGACTGACAGAAGAAAGAGGAGAGAATGAAGAGAGGAAGAGAAGAAAAAAGGGACAACGAGAGCTATGTTAAAGAGGAAAGAATAGATAAGAAAAGACAGGAATGGAGGAGGAAGGAGAAGAAGAAAAAGGATAGAGGGAGGTAGAACAGGTGGAGGAGAGGAGTAAGGAGGAGGAGGAGGCCATAAGGAGTAAATATGAAAAGAAACTGGATCTGAGGGAAGGAAAGATCATCATATAAGAGGAAAGGAACAAGGGATGTATGGGATAAGAGGAGGAAAAGGAGGACAGGAGGAGGAGGAGCGTGCAGGTAGTTGAAGAATGTGACCTTGTTCCTCCACCTGGTGACATTTCCTCCACCCGGCTGATAGACTTTTAACAAGGCAGGTCAGCATCATTTTTAACCAGGACGACACACACACACACACACACACACACACACACACACACACGGTGTGTTTTATGGTGACGGATGGAGGTGAGAGTGGGAAAGGGGAAACACGGTTGCCGGGTCAAAATAGTGACAAAGAATGAAAGGCAGGAGGAGAAACAGGAAACGTAAGCTGAAAACAAACAAAGCATTAGTAGAGAAGAGATGATTCATTCATAAGGTTCCATTCTTCATACTTACTTTAACTAGAACAATCCTCTGCATACATGTGATTGTGGTGTTGATGGGAACTCATTATCCCGCAATGCACAAAGGAAATGAAGGCGTTACTCACAGCTGGAGAGACTTTACACCGACTGGACATCTTGGAAAACAAAATACTAAAAATTAAAAGTTTGGACATGAATCGTGTTGTGATCTTTTTGAAATTTTATGTGAACCTGATTTTTTTTTTTAAAGTACATTAATGGCCACGATCAGAGTAGTTTATTCTGAAATACAACCCGACTGATGCCAAATTATGACGCCAATGACAACAACGTGTATTGTATTTCCTAGACAATAAATCAATAAGTTAGTTGCAGCTCTATTCGTAACGGCGTAACTGAAACCACAACAAATGGCAGAAACTTGCCACTTTCTTGAACGTACTTTAAACTTTATGAGCTGAAACGATTAGATAATTAATTGACATTTATTTGCTGCTACTTTGACACATTATTAATAGTTCCAGCATTAAAACATCTGGTTCCAGCTTCTCAGATGTTGAAATAATATATTTAATATCAATATTTGCAGATTTATTTCTTTGCAAATTTAACATATTTTGGTTTTACGGTTGCATAGAAAATTTAAATGCGTCAACGTATGTGAAATTGTTATTTAACAATTTTAATGGCATTTTATAAATCAAACAATTAACTAATAATATCCCTGTTGTCGGGCAGAAAGTAAGCGTTCTAGAATAAAACGTGCAAACAGGAAGAACCTTGGACCATGATGACATTAAATTACAAAGTTACAGATTAAAGTTTTAAGGACAGAACTGAAGGGGGGGGGGGAGATCAAAGAAGCAACCTTTTCTTTTTTAAGTTGCAGGAGAGTTTTTAAAGCACCAGACCTGCTGCCTAAAGGATATCAGAGAGAGGACAGGAGAGGACGGAGAGAAGAAGAATGGGTCGGGATAAAAATAATACGAGTAACAGATAGAGGACAGGAGGTGAAGAGGAGGAGGAGGGGATGCATGTAGAATAGAGGGATGAAAGAGGAGGAGAGGAGGGGGTCTGAGTGATAAAAATAGGGAAGGGCAGGAGATGAGAGAAGGAGAGTATGAAGGAGGAAACGAGGAAGCGAGCGCGAGATGAAAGAGAAATTTAAGATTTTTTTAATATTATTATTCCAGCACAGAGACGTGAAACCTGATTCATTTAAACACAAAAAGAACGATGAACGGAGGACGGAGGTGAGCTGATGTCAAGGAGCAGAGGAGGAGAAAGAAGTGCAGGATGGAGAGAGAGGAGGAAGAAGAGAGGGAGGATGCAGGTTTATGGTTGCTGTTATGCAGAAATGTAAACACTTTGCAACGTTCGCAGAAAACAATGACACCGCAGGGAGAGGAAGGTGTGTGTGTGTGTGTGTGTGTGTGTGTGTGTGTGGGTGTGTGGGTGCAGCAACAGCACTACAGGGAGCGGAAGAAGAAGGACGGAGGTGAAATGAGAGAGAGAGAGAGAGAGAGATTTCTATGGTGAACGGATGCTGCATTAAGGGAGGACAACATGCAACACTTAAAGCTACAAAAACAACTACTTCCTGCTTTAATAATCGTGATCAAAGCGTGAAGTTCCTGTGCAAAGCGGAGCTGATCTGAGGGGAACGAGAGTGAAGAGGTGGCCTCTGATATCATGAGACTGATTCAGTTTAACTGAAGCTTCCTTTCCCCCCAAAAAATATGCCATTTAATTAAAATCTTCAAAAGGGAATTGATTTGATAATTAGATTCAAATGAATAAAGAAAGTTACTGACGTTTGGATTTAATGTCGCTCTTTGTTTATTGACCGACTCCTCTGTGTTCACTTTTAGACTCCCGGTCGTTTCTGAAGAACCCGATGATGTTCTAGAAGGACGGACTCCGCCTCCTGAAGCCCCGCCCCTTCCCCCCCCCCCACCCCTCCTCCTCCTGCACAGAAGAACTCCACCAGCCCACTTCCACGGAACATTGAGACTACTACGAGGACTCACTGGGGTCCTTTCCTCTTCTTCTTCTTCTTCTTCTTCTTCTTCTTTTTAGACAAACTTCACTCCATTCATTCCTCTTTTTCCTCTCGCTGCACTGAACATCTGTCGTCCCTCGTTTATCTAGAAACAGAAACTGAAGAACAGAAACCCCGAGCGACGGGAGAACTCTACGCATCACGAGTCAACGTCGTGGGATCAATCTGATTGGAGGACTTTTTAAAACGGACCAATCACACGATTCTGATTCTTGAAGACAAAGAATGGGGTTTAAGAAAAGACTGAATGTTCTTAAAAAGGATAAATAATAATAAAAAAAAGATTCAAACCGCCCCCCCCTCTCTGGATTTGACTTGACCCCATTGGCTGGCTGGCAACGCCCCCTTCTGATTGGACGATAATCAGCTAATGGGAGGAGCTCAGGAGTTTAGAAAGAGAGAGATGTGTAAAAAAGCAAACATTAAGTAGAGGACAGAACCAACGTGGAGGCTATTTCTGTCTCTCTTTTCACTTGTT
This sequence comes from Pholis gunnellus, assembly GCF_910591455.1. Classification (NCBI taxonomy): domain Eukaryota; kingdom Metazoa; phylum Chordata; class Actinopteri; order Perciformes; family Pholidae; genus Pholis; species Pholis gunnellus. Next base: position 1,749,387 of record NC_136550.1, on the reverse strand, counting down.
TTGTTTTCCGTACGGGGACTGAGAAGAATGCATGGGAAACCGTTATGTTGTCATTTGGCTTCTTTTATCCTCCGTACCCTCTCCTCCTCCTCCTCCTCCTCCTCTTCTACTCCTTCTTTTCTATAAATCAGCTGTTATATCTCTTGCTTCTCCTTATACCTATTGTTTCTCTCTCTCTGAATATGTTGGATGCAGCTTTTCAATGTATGAAGTATTTTCTATCACCCTTAATAATAACTTGTGAAATAAGTTTCTCAAATGATGCAAAAGTCTAAAAAAAAAAAAAAAACTTTTTTTATGACGACGGAGTGATTTTTAGACACGATATTATATCCTAAAAAAAAAAAAAGGTACGTTGAATTCTCTTCCTCGACTTTGGAGCCTTTCACCTTTTGACCCCCGTGAACCAGGAAGTAGAAGTCAAGTTTTTTCCGGCGTTAAAAGACGAGGAGCGCTTGATTTGTCCGTTTAAAAAAAAACAAAAAAACTGCCCAGATGCAAACTTTACGACTCTCCATGAAAACGTATTCTTTCTTTCTTTCTTTCGTCGTTGGAGTCGAGCACTTGTCCCCGACCCCCCCCCCCCCCCCACACACCTTAAGGTGACAAAGAGCACTTCAGGTGTAGAAATCAAGCGCTCCTCAGCTGCGCCGGGACACCAGAAACGTTCCATCCCTCTGATTTCCTGACCTACGAGTGCAGACTGTTGTGTTGCTGTTTTGTTTATTCCACTGCGTGTTTTATTTGTTTTGTTTATTTGTTGATGACTATTTGAAATGCGGGGATGAGAGGGTGGGGGGAGGGGGGTGGGGGGGGGGGTTGTTTTGGGGGGTTAAAGGGATATTCCGTGTAGATAGAAACAAACATTCAGCGTTTTTTCTTGTTTTGTTTTTATTATTTTCTCTCCTGATGATCTCAGTCTGTCACTGTTCTCTGGGTTTGAGCTGACTGCAAATATACAGTATTATAATGAGCGCTGTCTTGTGGTGTTTTACACACACACACACACACACACACACACACACACACACACCAACAACTACAGAGACTTTAGTTTGGTTACTGAAATAAAGCTCCTTTTCCTTTATGTCACATTTTCATTTCAGCTGAAACTTAAAGTTTCTTCATTTTTCTTAAAAAGGAAACACCACAGAAGAGGTTCAGCGCTCGTTCATGAAGCAGAATCTAAACCTGGTGATGGAGCTAAATGAACATCAACATGTCCCAAAATTTGCCGGGATGCTCCAGCTTCAACACACACAACGTGACCAGAGTCCGCGGGTTTGATCCTCGTTAACGTCTGTTCAAGAAGCCTCGAGACGTTTCAGTCTGGACCAAAGCCGGAGAATAAACTGCCCGACGTCCCCATCAGGAAAGATGGACAACATACTAACACACACACACACACACACGCACACACACACAGAGAAGCCCGGGAGTAAACACACACCCACATCGTCTATGTGCCATTTAGACTGTATATTTACTCTGCATTACGAGGTTAATGAGGTGAAGCCTCTCTCTCTCTCTCTCTCTCTCTCTCTCTCTCTCTCTCTCTCTCTCTCTCTCTTGTCACTCTTCTTTTTGTTTCCCTTCTCTATCTTTAACAATCACTCCTAATGTCACTCTTTTTTTCTCCCTCTCTCTCTCTCTCTCTCTCTCTCTCCGTCCATCTCTCTCCGTTTACCAAATAGCTGATGTCACTTTTTCCATTTCCCCGCTAATGGAGGCAGAAACACAGAGCGATGGACGGGGGAGGAGGAGAGGAAGAAAAAAACCCAGAGAAACATCCAGAGATGAAGAAGGATGGATGGAAAGGGAAGTTAGGCAACGAGGAAGGATGAAAAGGTGACATCGCAGAGATGAGATTGAAGGATCCGAGAAGGCGACGTGGGAGAAAATGAAGGAAAAGGGGGGAGAGGGGGGAGAGGGGGGGGGGGGGGGAGAGGTGATGAACTGATGTGCGTTTAAAAGCAGAGGATGATGGGTAATGAAAAGATAAAAAAGTGAGGAACACGTCGGGGACAAACGGTGAAAAGGTTCGATATTGATTCTCTTAAAGGAGAAGTTCACCTGGAAACACTCCTATTGGTCGATGCAACGACTCCATTCTTCTTCTTCTGTTCTCAAACAAAGTAGAACCCTGAATGCATCTCGTCCTGTGGAGACGATTATGTATTATATACAGAGATGGGCAAAAATACATCAAAATGTATTTTGATACAAAATACAAAATACCCCCAAATAAATGTATTACAACAAAATACAAAATACTGGTGCCAGAAAATGTAACAAAATACATGTATTTTGTATTTAAAATATAGGAAATACTTTTTTCTGTTTTCTCACCATGTGGTATAGCAGAGCATTCAGGTTTATATAATGTACACAAACAGGAAGAACAGTCACAGAATGTCAGTGTAACTAAGCAAAGCTATTCAAAGACAACAACTTGATTATGTATATATATATTTTTATTAATGGGACTTAACAGCCCATAAACTTTGGTTTTGTATCAACAAGAAAATATTCATCACATATGACATACAAGCTCCCAATCTCCCTCTTCCTATAGCTAGCTACTCCACTGATAAGCTAACTTGCTAAACACTGGCTATGCACTAGCCTAGACCACATGCTAGCGTCATTAGCATGTTAGCATCGATCGCTAGCTTGATATTATAACCATCACCATGTATATACAATAGGCTATGTAGCCAGACCCAGACATAAGTTATACATCAAGCTAGTTGACGTCTGTCACACTCAGATACAATATTTAACTTGACAGACAATCAGCTGAACTTGAAGATCTGAAGACTGAACTCGTGAACTGTTTTTTGATTCGTGGAGAAAGTATTTTGAGTATTTTAAATACAAAATTACTCCACTCTAAAGTATTTTGTTACAAATTACGTTAGATTTTGAATCGGCCCAATCAAATACAAATTACAAAATACTCAAAAGTAATTCAAACTGCCCATCTCTGATTATATATATATATATATATATATATATATATATATATATATATATATATATATATATATATATTATATATACATATATACATATACAGGGGGGAGAACTGCAGTGAAAGGTCTTAAAGGGTTTGGGACATTTGCAGACATCTTCCAGGGGAAGTTAAACGTTGTACATTTTGCAAAATTGTAATATTTAAAAACAATATTAGATGCTTTTAGGTAAGTTTTGATCATATTACTGGAGTGAATGTATTTCATTATTTACTGCTAGTTACCTGGAGCTTGATTGAGCTCATTTAAGAGTTCAAACATCTGATTTATCACCGAAAACTTCATTTGAACACATCATGAGGACGTTATGATGCAAACTGTAAAATATCTCCACAACACGACCACTGTGCTCAGCTGTCACCACAGATAACATCAGCAGCTTTATTAGCATATGTTTTAAATAAGGTCGGAGGCGTAAAGAGGAAGAAATAGAGAACAGGAGGAGGAAAACACGGGAAATAACAGACATGAAAGAACCGACAGAGTGAAAAAGGGGGGATGGAAAAAAGGTAAATGATGGAGGGAAGGAAGGAGGAAGGAGCGAGAGGAGAACAGAGACATTCCCAGACAGGACAGCCAGGCTGTTAAAACACACACACACACACACACACAAACACACACACCTCGCTCCGTCATTAGTCTTCATTAGAGTCTTTATGAGGAAAATTAGAAAGGGAGTTTCCTCCCAAACTGAGCCCTGGGGTCCAACCTGCTGGTGTGTGTGTGTGTGTGTGTGTATCCTGTATGTACACGCACACACACACACACACACACACACACACACACACACACACACACACACACACACACACACAGACGATCATGATGTGTGTTTTTTAGGACGAGAGGAGCGACTGGACAGCGATTACTCATTAAAGAGAGAGAAGTGAAAAAGATATGAATCCATGATTGATGTGCGAGGGTTAAAGCTCGTGGATGCTGCTTCCTGTATAAAGCAACATAAAGAAACTTCTGTGAGCTGAATCCTCTCAGAGCACCACATCTCACAGGCAGAAGCTGTGAAAACCGTCATCATCGTCACATTTCCCTCTTTCCTACGGTCCTTAAACACATCTCGTGTGTGACCAACGCTTCTGTCAAAAGAAGCGACCGAAACAAAACTGTGATATTTCATGAACACATTTTTATTCTACACGTCTCGTTCATAACCTCGCTCCGAATGAACCGTTTGCTTTAAACACGTTCTGTTAAAAACATTTAATTTTAAGCTCCCCAGAGCAACTTTGAAGCCATGATTGACTCACCTGAGACCAACAGTCACGAGACAACAAATCAGAGAAAACTTCTGCTGAACACAGAAACAACTGCTGTGGGACATGACGTGTGTGTGTGTGTGTGTTCTACTGTGCAAATATCATGTGTTTGTGTAACTGTGAATATCTGTGTGTGTGTGTGTGTGTGTGTGTGTTGTGTCCTCTTGCTGCTGACAGCTTCTCATTATCCACAGACAGCTGGAAGAGGTCAACACACACACACATACACACACACACTCACACACACACACACACACACACACACACACACACACACACACACACACACACACACACTCACACTAACCCAATGCACCCGTTCCTAAACGTTCTCCTTCAGTGAGAGCATGAAGAGCATCAGGAGGCTAACGGGGATTGAGAGGTTGAGTTTGTCATCTTGGAAATATTTACTTTACAAGCTCACTGAGCAGGATGAGAAGTGTGTGTGTGTGTGTGTGTGTGTCCGCATGTGAAAGAGATGTATGTGTATGTGTGTGTGTGTGAAAGAGGTGTGTGTGTGTCCGCCTACTGAACTAGTAAAACAATAAACACCAATTCTCCGTCTCTCACTCTCATTTGCTTTGTCCTCCTCTCGCTTTCAATTTCACACTCACATATGCAGACACACACACACGCACACACACACACACACACACACACACACACACACACACACACACAATAAACACTTGTCATTGGTCGGCATCAGTCGTTTATTGTTGCCGGAGCGAAGGATTTGTTTTTGTTCTTCCTGTCATTCGCCCGTTTGACTTGATGGATGGTGGGTGGTGACGCAAAACACCTGCCCCGCACACACACACACACACACACACACACACACACACACACACACACACACACACACACACACACACACACACACGCACACAATATTATCAATGATTCCTAGTGAAAATGAAAACGAGCAAAATCCGCTAATTTTCTAGGTTTTTCTCTTCTTCTATTTTTGCAAGGACCAACTGAAGACACACACACACACACACACACACACACACACACACACACACACACACACACACACACACACACACACACACACACACACGCACACAATATTATCAATGATTCCTAGTGAAAATGAAAACGAGCAAAATCCGCTAATTTTCTAGGTTTTTCTCTTCTTCTATTTTTGCAAGGACCAACTGAAGACGCGCACACACACACACACACACACACACACACACACACACACACACACACACACACACACACACACACACACACACACACACACACACACACACACACGACTTCCTACGTGGCCCTCAGAGTAAACAACAGTTTATCTCCATAGAGGACGAGTGGACAGCAGCAGCACAGAGCGCGAGGAGGAAGTGACCCGTTGGGCCGCGGTTCAAATCCCACTGAGAGATGAGAAAATGTCCCCGATAACTACCGACCGCGTAACCGTTGAGCAAGGCAGCACCCGGCAGCTAACGAGCCGGTGTTTGTTTACTTTAGAACAACTTTATAAAGTGACGGATGAGCAATTAACAGCTCGTTTAGAGTGTTTAGAATGTTCTGCCCACTAGTGGACAGAAACTAGATGACATCCCGTCTTCATCTATACGAGCTCATCACAAAGACACACTAACGGTTGTTTTTATCATCGATTAACCTGCCGCCCAATAGAGTGTCTGAAATAGTGAGAAATACACTCATGAGTTCTGGAGGAGGAGGAGAGAGGGAGAAGATACAAGGAGAGAGGAGAGGAGAGAGAAGAAGACAGGAGGGAGGGAGAAGGAGAGAGAAGGAGGGAGGGAGGGAGGGAGGAGAAAGAAGGAGAAGGAGGGAAAAGTAGGGAGAAGGAGGGAGGAGAGAGAAGAAGGGAGAATGATTGAGAAGGAGAAAGGAGTGAGCGAGAAGGCGGGAGGAGGGGGGAGAAGGAGGGAGGGAGGAGAGAGAAGGAGAGAGAAGAAGGGAGAAGGAGACAAATACTTTCTCCCTTCTCACTCCTTCCCTCTCCTCCTTTTCCTCATGTTATGAAGAACTTGAATACAAAGGGAGGAGATCTGGTGGAAGTTTGACTTCAGAGTGTTGCTCGTTATTAGGGCCCGAGCACCGACAACGTCGGGTCCGCGAGGTCCCTATTGTATCTGTAGGAATTATTATTATACCCTATGATGAAAAACCGTTTAAGGGTATCTGACATGTCCCCAACCTCCCCATATTTGGCGAGCATATCAGGACTGCGGGAAATTTTGATATTTTATGGGTCCAATCCTCGAGCATACAAAATTACTCGCTAGCGCCACCTAGATAATGGAAAGGCAAGCCCCAACAGCCCGTATGTCCAAATTACTTAAGATTTTACAGACATGAGCAACTGAATGAGTTCTACAAAAAATCCTCTTGGGACCCTAAGCTCCGCCTACCAACATTTTCCACCATTTTGAATTTTGTAAAAAAACAAAACAAATCACTTCTCCTAGACCCTGGGTCTGATTGGTACCAAATTTGCTGTGAATCATTATTGGATATATATCATCAAAAGTTATGAAAAGTGTCTTGATATCTTATTGCATTAAGAATATATGGACCAATGAATTTCATGAGGAGTTGGCCTTCTACAGCAATATATATAACTTCAAAACCATGCGGCTTATCATCACGAAATCTGTAGCATATGTTCACATTATGTCCTGTAACATACCCTCAAATTTTTATTCCATACAACCACTAGGGGCCGATGCAGTAATACTCTCATTTCTTTGCATTTTTCGGCATTTTTCATAGTTTTCAGGCATTGTACTTTAACGAACTCCTCCCACAGAATTTATACAATCAACTTCAAATTTGGTCTAGATGATCTAAAGACATTAATGATGAAAAGTTACTGAAATGGTGTACTGACATTGAACGACCTTTGTTTTATGTGGCGCCCATGTCAGGCACATTTCGTGCCGTTCGCCATGAAAGAGGAAGTTGCTACAAGGTACTTTATTCAATCTGCCCCAAACTAGTTTTGCATGATGCTGGTCCAGGCCTGAACACATCTCCATGCCAACATTTTCACAAAGTCATAGCGCCACCTACTGGCACAAGGAAGGTGCCATAGGTGATGGAAATAAATATTTCATATGGCTTTTTGGCTGGACCCTTTCAAACAAACTGTGTTCAGTGAATTATGTGCAAATGCAGTAAAGAAAAGAATTTAATGATGAAACCCAATTGTGTTTTTTCAGTTTGTTCTACTGGGGTTAAAGTCGAAAAACAGTCAAAAAAGTCATTCAATCAGGAGAGACCTCATTAGAATTTCACAATAATTTATTACACATTGTACAAATGTGAATAGTGCAACGTCTTTGGCGATTGGACTCCATCCTGAAGGAAGACAATCGATGTTGATGAAGGGAGTTGCTGCGGAGTTATAAACAGCATAGTATAGGATGTCGAAAAAAGTCATGAAAAAGTCAGTGTACCATGTCGAAAAGTCATAACTTTACTTAAGTTACTTTATTTTTAAAGTTGCTTCTTTAGTTACTTTACTTTTAAAGTTACTTTTTTAGTTACTTTACTTTTTTAGTTACTTTTAAAGTTACTTTACTTTTAAAGTTACTTTTTTAGTTACTTTACTTTTAAAGTTACTTTTTTAGTTACTTTACTTTTTTAGTTACTTTCAAAGTTACTTTACTTTTAAAGTTACTTTTTTAGTTACTTTACTTTTAAAGTTACTTTTTTAGTTACTTTACTTTTAAAGTTACTTTTTTAGTTACTTTACTTTTTTAGTTACTTTTAAAGTTACTTTACTTTTAAAGTTACTTTTTTAGTTACTTTACTTTTAAAGTTACTTTTTTAGTTACTTTACCTTTAAAGTTACTTTTTTAGTTACTTTACTTTTAAAGTTACTTTTTTAGTTACTTTACTTTTTAGTTACTTTTAAAGTTACTTTACTTTTAAAGTTACTTTTTTAGTTACTTTACTTTTTTAGTTACTTTTAAAGTTACTTTACTTTTAAAGTTACTTTTTTAGTTACTTTACTTTTAGAGTTACTTCTTTAGTTACTTTACTTTTAAAGTTACTTTTTTAGTTACTTTATTTTTATTTGAAAAACTCTTATTCCGTATCCCTGTAGTGTTGATTCAGAGTAAGCACTGCATTAATTACAACACCTTGCACATTTGGAAAACCAAAACTACACATATCTTTAATTTCAACCAACATATAAACAGTACAGTACACTACCTTACAGGTTTGGCGAATAGAAGTCTGTCAATAGAAGTCCAATCATTAAAAATAAGTCTAACTTGTGGGCTCGCTGTCTGATGGTCGCAGATATTTATGGCCGCTTCTGCCGGCATCCCGCCAGTACCTCCGACGTGCGGGAGGATACGAGGGCCCGTACATCGCTGCTTGCAGCTTTAATTAAATATTTAAACGTGTTTGCGCATCGCAGCATCTCGATGATGTCATCACAATGTGACTGACGGACGATTAAATCATCATTTTGAATAATCATCGAACTCAAACCTCTGGATTCAAAGTGTGAACGCAGCTCAACATGAAGAAGAGTTCGTCCGTCTGAAGGAACGTGGAGACAAATGATGAAGACAGATGGACAACAGGAAGTGGACAACAGGAAGTGGACATCATCAGACAAAAAATGTCTCAGCAACTATTTCTGTCAGCTGCGATTCCGGGGGTGGGAAAATGTGTGTGTGTGTGTGTGTGTGTGTGTGGCCCATATGGTCTCATGGGAATACAAAGAGAAAGACACACACACACACACACACACACACACACACACACACACACACACACACACACACACACACACAGACAGAACCGGACTTCCAAATTAGAAACTCTCTTTTTGTTTTTTCCAAACAGACCAAGAGGAGCTTGGCAGCAGGCGGGATGAACACTTGACGAGGAGGAAGAGGAGGATGAGGAGGAAGAGAAAGGGGGGACATGAGAAAAAAGGGATGGATGGAGGAATAAAAAATAACTGTAGAGACGGAGTGAGGGATGAGGTGGAGATGGATCCACGGGGACTCTGTGTTGATTTAGCTGGACGGGTTGTTGACCGTTACAAAGACAGCAGCTGGTCTCTGAGGGTCTGAAGAGAGGAGAGGAGGAGGGAGGAGGAGGGAGGAGAAGAGAGAAGAACGGACAAGGAGAAAGGAGAGAGAGAAGAGAGGGAGGTGGAGGGAGGAGAGAGGTGGAGGGAGGAGGAGAGAGAAGGAAGGAGAAGAGAGAAGAAGGGACAAGGAGAGAAGGAGGAAGAAGAAGGGAGAAGAGAGGAGAGGGAGAGAAGGAGGGAGGAGAGAGAAAGTGAGAGAGGAGAAAGGAGAGAGGAGGAGAGAGAAGAAGTGAGAAGGAGAGAGGAAGAGAGAGTGGGAGTGAGGAGGAGTGAGGAGGAGAGAGGAGGGAAAAGGAAGCGATGGAAGCGGCTCAAAGTGACGGAGGATTGATTCTGGAACGTGCTTCGGTTCGTTTCATCCAGAATAAAAGAAGAAAGTAAACTTTGAGGTTTGGCCGCTCGGAGTTCTTTTTAAACTTTGGTGCCAAAAAATCCTCTTTGAATTTAGTTGAAAGGCAGAAAAGTTGAGAGCCGGTCGACTTTGGACCAATAACTTTCAGCATATTGTCTAATTATTTGGGGATGATTTCATCAAGTGGCTCCATCATAAGATACGCTTCAAACTTTTAACTGTTTTAGCTTAAAACACGCACTCCTTTAAAATGTATAAACCCAAAATGAGGTAAAAGCTCATCTACTGTCAGATATTTGATTGATTTTATTTTTAGAGAAATGCTGAGTGAATATGTCTAGCGCTTTTATTTTGAAAGGTAAGAACCAGGGATGTTAATGTTTTAACCGACAATACTTTTAATCAATTAATGTTAAACAGTTAAAAGAGTTTTTATTCAGCAAAAACACAAAGGAGCCACTTACCAACTAAGGTAGATTAGCTGGTCCACCTTAAGCCCCAGTCCACCTTAAGAGTCTATGCTGTCATCGTTGCCAACTTTTATTGTGAAAGGTGAGAAAAAGGGACGTTAACTGTTACTTTTCGCTGAAACTATCAATGAGTATGTTTATATGTTCCACTATTATTGAGAATATGAGAGAAGGAGAGAGGAGAGAGGAGAAGGAAGGAGGAGAGAGCTTTAGGAGCATTGTTTCTTGTATTCAGCTCATTCAGAATGTCCATGATTTTCATATCATGTAAACAGCTTATTATTAATATTGTGTTTTTCTTTCTTACTGTACAAGAGGAACAGACTTGTGAGACCACGATGCTAGAATAGACAGCAGGAGGACATGATGGAGGGATGAGACGTGGAGGAGAGTGTGATCTGCCGTCCTCAGGTCTGCTTCACTATCATTTCACAGCCTAAACGTGCAAAGGTCAGCTGTTATTAATGGCAGGGCCTGGAGGAGTGTGTGTGTGTGTGTGTGTGTGTGTGTGTGTCCGGGTATGTAAATGCATGCGAGACAGTAAGTGTGAAGGCTTGCATGTCACACCTTTCTGCTCCAAATGTCATGTATCCTCCATTAGTGTCGTAGCTGTGTCGTCTCCACAGAGCTGGAGGGGCCGAGATGAGCCGACAGCTACGGAAGCCCAGTACCGCCAAAATAAAAGTCTTCAATATACTCACAATCCATTTCTATGTCAAATGTAGGGAGACCTGCCCAAGAGCTGCTTCTGTGATCTATTATAAGTATCTCGTGGTGAATAATGGTGGACTGATTAAAAACAACTATCGATGCTGGCATGGACTCTAAACACTGCCCTCTAGTGGTGAAGGCTTGAAAACCATAAAAAAAAAAAAAACTCCAAAGCTCGGTGGATTAAATGCAGACTTCTGGTTAACTAGCGAAGCATTGTTAGCCGCGGCAGAGAAGAAAGAGATCCAAAGTCAGGCTACATTTGACTCCAGTAGATGCTGAGAACTCTCGTATCAAAAGCATTAAAAGCCTCACAAGTACAGTTTATCACAACACGTGAGCAACACGCTGAGGTTTATAATAAGAACGATAACCATCACGGTGTGAAATACGGTTTAACCGACGATCGTTATCGCGCGATATTCAGTCAAGCATGAGATCAGGACATCTGCGTTCACGCTTTCTGTTCGCTGATCATGTGACATTGTTAACAACCAATCAATTGAAAGGGATGGGAGAGCTAGTAGCGTTAGCAGCACCGCTAACGACCGAGTCAAAAGAGGTTTCGTTCAGTTACGTTATGATGCGTTCAGGCTCTGACGAGCTGCTATAACTAAACAAAACTACAAAACCGTTCTGTATCGGTGAACATGGATCATCAATGGTTGGTATCGGCAACAAAAAGGCATCATCGGGGATGTCTAAAAACTATTTAATTCCCTTTTTTATTTTGTGCTCATATGATCCGTGACTCTGATCTTAAAGATCAAAGAATAACAAAGCAAAGTCAATTCTTTCCTTATTAATTATCTTGTTTTTCCCTCACAACATCTTCAATGAAAGCTGATCAGTAGTATTGATCAGACTACTGATCAGAGTACTACCAGAATACTACCAGAGTACTACCAGAGTACTACCAGAGTACCCGTCCCTATCCGCTCCACATGCGGACCGACACGAGATAATTAGCGACGATTCTCCAGAACTTGAAACCGACTAAATGTCACTAAAGGTCTTCTGCTCCTTATAATTAAAGACAAAACAGGAAGCGGCGTGAGAAGCAGAGCGAATGCGGCGCTGCTCCGCTCCGCCTGATGTATTTTGGGAAGGCGGCCGTGTCCCAGTTTGCGTTCGGGAGGCAGGTGAAGGGTGTCTGGTGACAAAACGCCTGGTGTGTGTAGCCTATTTTCCAGGGTTTTGACCTTCCCCGAACACACCGCTGTGAGCAGAACGAAGATGAATTGGAGCGCCGAGGCTAACTGATGGATATTAGTCTCATCTTCTCTCCGTGTTTTGCTCGCTCCTCTGCCGCCTCCTCCTCCTCTCAGAGGAATGCTGGAGGTCAAACTCGAGCTCCACAGTGAGGTTTTGGACAATAGTCTGTTGTTTAACCTGGAAACACAAACAAAATAGAGGAAAATAGATTTCAGTTAACGCAGAAGATGTGACTGTGTGATGGTGTTAGGGGGTTAGGAATCTCCTCTTTTTGTCCCTCGCTCTACTGTCATTGCTATCACCTTCCACCGTCTCCGTGTCACGTTCAGGTCACATCAGAAGAAGCCGGAGAGCGCGCTGACGTCGTGTTGCTGCGGCTCTAACGTGTTGATGTGAGTCACTGTGAAGGAGTCAACATCCCAGACACGAGGTCGACACAGAGCTTTAGTCAGAAGAGAGTATTATTATGATGATGATGAGGCGGCTGCGAGGGCGCGAGTTAGCTGTTAGCAGCTGGTTAGCAGCACCACAGCTAATGCTAACGGAGGCTGCACCACGATGCCTTCAAGCTCTGTTCAGTGTATACTTTGAAGGTAGATTATAGCGTATATATGCATATTGATTATGGTTTTATTTATTTATTCAGTTGCATAATTTGTCAAGATACATATTTATTTATATACCCCCCCCCCCCCCCCCCCCCCCCCCCCCACACACACACACACACACACACACACACTGTGCGCAGACAGCAGGTGTGTAGCATTTTATGGTATAATTTACTAGTTATTGTGTACTGTTTCATGAGACAGAAAATCATTTCAGAGGGCGTGTAAGAGACAAACAGAAAGTACACACACACACACACCCCCACACACACACACACACAGAGATAATACCTGATGAAGATTGAAATAGGAGGAAGAATCAATATTTCCATTGAAACGCCTGTTTCGTTTTCTGCAGATTAGAGGCGACCATTTCTCTCTAACTCCATCACCAAACGACCACCATCCACAACCCTGTCACAGTGTGTGTGTGTGTGTGTGTGTGTGTGTGTGTGTGTGTGAACCCAGTGTCCTCACAGGGTTAGGAAAGAGGGTGAAGATATGGGACATATGAAGCCACTGGAGGCTCTCCGTAGGTGACATGAATGTGTGTGTGTGTGCTCGTCCACGTTTGGTCTCTCTACATCCAATCTCCACCGTCCACCATGTCCAAATAAACTGTCAACCCTAGAATGGCTGATAAAGTGTGTGTGTGTGTGTGTGTGTGTGTGTGTCACAATATTTGTCCGGTGTTATTGGAGCTCTGAGGCCACCGAGTCTTCTATAAACACATAATGTGAATTATTCAACAAATAAACACATCCAACACCAAAACACACAAACAACATATATTGTTTTTGTGCTCATACAAACACAAACACACACACACACACACACACATACAGACACACTCACACACACACACACATATATAGAAGTGTGTGGATTTGATTATTGAAAGGAGAAAAAAAAAAGGCTGATGGATTGAATTCCCTTCAGAAACACACACACACACACACACACACACACACACACACACACACACACACACACACACACACACACACACACACACACACACACACACACACACACTTGTCTCATCTTAAGTGGATTTGTGTGTCGGTCAGTTCAGTAGAAGGTGAGACATGAACTGCCATTACACTCGATGACGGGGCGACGCCTACAGTGTGATGGAGGTACTGCAGGGAACCAGAAGAAGAGAAGTTCCTGTTTCTTCATCATCTAGCAGGAACAACGAGGTTCCTCGTTGCAAAGAGACCAAAAAGAAACTCCAAAAACTATGAAAAGGGGCAAAAGACATTCAAAATGACTAAAAAGAGACACAAAACACCGACAGAGACACAATATGACTACATTGAGATACAAAATGACAACAAAGAGGACAAAACGACTACACCGAGACAGAAAAAAACAACGAAAAGAGCCCAAACAACTACAAAGTCTGTGTTGCTCCTATGAAGCAGAGGTGGTGAGATCTTTGACGTGTCTGCGCTCAGCGGACCATCATCTTATAAATCATGCAACACACACATTTCTTTGCTGTAACAACTAGAACTACAGTTAAAAGTTTTGTTTTGACTGAGGACGTGTAGAGCTCTGCCTCCCTCTAGTGGTCTGAAACACACACTACACCAACATGGTCATTATACAGACAACTATAAGGTTGATTTATTGTTAATATGATATTTTGACAAAGTTGTTACAATACACTGAGATAGTGGGAGGGTGAGTACTATTGTGACCAGCTTACTTTGAGGAGATGATGTGAAACTTGACACTTTAAATGACACTTTAAACCCGAACATAGTCATTAAACCTGTTTATTGATCCACTGCTGTGTCTGCTCATGGGTTCAAAAGAGCGGCTCCAATACAACACAGTCAGCATTTTACTTCACAATAAAAATCGGTAAAAACACACACACACACACACACACACACACACACACACACACACCTTAAATAGCAGCTGTTGTGCAGCACACACACACGCACACAGATAATAAATGGAAAAAGAAAACACTGAACCAGAAAGACATTTAAAAAGGTGTCACATGTTGAATTTACTCTTTAAAGGGAATTCACTGAATCTGAGACCTCAAGATCACATTTCTAAAAATTTTCAAAATTTCAAAAATCGTGTTTGCCTTAATAATAATAATAAAAAAGAAATTACAATATTATAAGGAAAAGCAATTATCTCTATGTTTTGTATTTACCAGCTCAGGAAACACAAAGGGCCTAAAACAAACAAATTAACTCAAAAGTCTCAGTTTTCAGATGGAATGAACATAAACTTTAAAATAAAATGAGTACAAACGTACAAACGTACAAATTCACATTATGACACAGCATGAAAGATCAGCTGCTCATCTACATTCAGAGAGGAATCAGAAGGAACGATCCTCTAAACGAGCATCTCAGTAGTCAGATTACTTTTTAGAGCTCCAGTTGCTAGGCAGAATATCAATATCCTGATATGAGACTACGTCTTAGATGTTTGATATGTACTTAGTCATAATCTCCACATCACTCAGGATTATTTATCACAAATCGAGGTATTTGACGTAAACATCGAGAGATTTGATTTTTTTTCATATCGTTCTGCAACTGATGATTCAACTAATGTTTTTTTCTAATAAATTGATAAATTCTGTCGTTGATAAAATGGTTTAATGGAGCCCAACGTGACGACTTTACATTAAAACAGTCCTAAAAAAAACCCCAAAGTTAAATTTATAATCATATAAACCAGAGAAATACAGATGTCTTAAACTATGAATCCACTGCTCAGATTGTTGTTGATTCGTTTGCAGTAAATGAACGAGCTGGTTGTAACTAAAGGTTTGTCTGTTTACGACCTGATCTCAATGAGATCAACCAGATCTTAAAGAGTATGATGTCATCGTAATAAGCCATAGAAACGCTTAAAAGTAGCAAAACGTCCCCATGTTGAAGTGAAGTATTAAGTTCCTCCAAGATCAACAAAAGTAAGCCTTAAAAACAAAAATAAACAGAAATGAAACAATTAAAAACCGTGTGTAACAATACTTTGACTTGTAGTTGTCAAGCTGCAAACTGCTTTATTTTAATACTAAGTTTTGAATAAAAGAGGGAACCGGGGGGGGGGGGGTGTCACAGCTCCGTCTTCTGCCCAGACAGAGGCACCCGTGGCTGGATCTCCTCTTCCGACGACGCCCCTCCGTCGGCTCTCTCCACCGGAGCTTTGCTCTTTTTCTTCTTCTTCGTCTTCTTCTTCTTGGAGGTCTTCTCCCCCTCCGAGCCGCCGCCGCCGCCGCCGTCGCCTCCCTTCTTCTTCTTCTTCTTCTTTTTCTTCTTCTTGTCCTCCGCGATGGCCGCCTGGTCGCCCTTCTTCTTTGGGGACCACTCCTCGTTCAGGCAGGCTGGACGGGGAAATAAAGGAAAGAAGAAGAAGATGTTGAGGTGAAAGTGAAGTAAAAGAAGAAGAGAAGAGACTCTTGTAGTTGTGTTTTGTTTACCTCTGTCCTGTCCTTTGAGGACGTGCTTCTCACACAGATAGGTGGTGAGATCCTCCTCCTGGTTTCCTTTGTACCAGTCCTCAATCACGTCCTCGTACTTCTCTATCATCACGTCGCACTGTCACACAAGCACAAGTTTAATTAAAATAAACTAAAATAAAATAAAATAAAATAAAATAAACTAAAATAAAATAAACTAAACTAAACTAAACTAAAATAAAATAAAAATAATAAATAAAATAAATAAAATAAATAAAATAAATAAAAAAAAAAAAAAAATAAAAAAAAAAATAAAAATAAAAATAAAAATAAAATAAAAATAAATAAAATAAATAAAATAAATAAAATAAATAAAATAAATAAAATAAATAAAATAAATAAAATCCCTTTCAGTGAAAACGGTGATGTTGAACTCACCTGTTTTTTAAGGTCGGCCACTTCCGCTGAAGTCTCGTTCCACAGCTCGAAGGGAATGTCCATCACCACGTTCACGCCTTTGTTCACCAAACCGTGGAGCGTGGAGAAGGTCTCCGACATGCCCTGCGGACAGATACGATGGAGCCGTCAGACAGGACACAAACTTCACAAAAGCTTCTATTTACAGGCAGCACCTGGAGGGCTTTTATTTTGTAGTAGCTGCTCGCCTGTGACATACAAGTGTTGACATTAAATTAGCCACCAAGCTAACTTAAATCTTGATCGAAGTTATTTACACAGAGACACGTCTGCTTTAAATACGCT
Source organism: Pholis gunnellus (assembly GCF_910591455.1). NCBI lineage: Eukaryota > Metazoa > Chordata > Actinopteri > Perciformes > Pholidae > Pholis > Pholis gunnellus. The sequence goes on along the minus strand of NC_136550.1, from coordinate 1,732,414 downwards.
GAGAAGTAGTAAAAAATGTTTTTATAAAATGTTTGTTTTAATGTGCAACAAAAGCTGAAAGCAGGTGAAAGGTGAAAGCAGGTGAACTGCATCATGGGAAATTAAGGTTTTGTGTTGTGTTTACTCTGCTGATCAAAATGTTTTTGTCCGTCTGAAACATTACAGGGAGCAACAGACTTTAAGTAAGAGATTGAGACCATAAACTCATGTTTACAATGTTTACTGAGGTAATAAATCAAGAGAGAAGTAGAGTCATTTTCTCATAGACTTCTATACAACCAGAGGAGTCGCCCCCTGGTGGACATTAGAGAGAATGCAGCTTTAACAAATGAAGCTTTGACTTCACTTTTCAGAACCGGAGGTTTCCACCTGATATGGACCCATTGATCCAATGTTAATATTTAAATAACAGTAGAAGCTTTAACATGTTAGAAACAAGCTTTCTTAAAATGCAGCTTGACCCGACACTCATCAAACTGCAGCTACACAACAAGTTAAATAAGAGCAACGAACCTCAGTAAAAAACACACACACACACACACACAGACACACACTGACCTTGGCAAAGCGGTTACTTCCACTTCTCTCTTTGTGCAGATTGTACGTCAACAGCCTCTGACACACATTTTCTATAACCTCGATGAATCGGAGGTCTCTGTGGAGAGAAAGAAAGCGGACTCACGTCGTACTCACGCCGTACTCACTCACGCCGTACTCACTCACGTCGTACTCACGCCGTACTCACTCACGCCGTACTCACGTCGTACTCACGCCTAAACCCCGCTCTCGGTCACACTGTAACATAAACACTCACGACTTGACGTATTTGATGGGCGGCGCCCCCTTGCTGTCGATGAAGCCGTAGTTCCTGCCGATCACCTCTTTGGTCTTCCCCGTCTCGTCGAACGCCGACTTCATCTCGATGCTGACGAACTTACACACTGGAGGATGGAGACGAGAGAAGAGTGTTAATAACGACACAGATGACTATTTATTTATAAAGTTGTCTTAAACATTGAGGGAGGTTTTAGTCTGCAGCCAGCATGAGATGTAAAGCTGGTATTATCCGCTGATTTAAGCGTTCTGACACATATATGAGATCAGATCAGTAAATGACTGTACAGAAATGTCAAAATATGTTTAAAAATTATTTTAAAACGTCATTTTTAATTGTAAAATGGCGACTTCAATTTGTTTCTTGGTCACACTTCTTTAATAACCAAATTACATTTTAAAATTAAAAGTAATTACGTTTAAAAACAAATATTGGCAGCTTTTTGTGACAATAAAAAAAAAGTATAAAAATGCACAATATATACAATTAAACTAAAAGGGTAAAAAATATTAAACAAAACAATGCACAATATATACAATTAAATAAAGAGTAAAAAATATTTACTATAAAAAAATGCACAGTATATACAATTAAATTAAAAGAGTAAAAAATATTAAATATAAAAAATGCACAATATATTAAATTAAATTAAAAGGGTAAAAAATATTAAACAAAAAAATGCACAATATATTCAATTAAATAAAAAGAGTAAAAAATATTAAATATAAAAAATGCACAATATATAAAATTCAATTAAAAGAGTAAAAAATATTAAATATAAAAAATGCACAATATATTAAATTAAATTAAAAGGGTAAAAAATATTAAACAAAACAATGCACAATATATTCAATTAAATAAAAAGAGTAAAAAATATTTAATATAAAAAATGCACAATATATAAAATTAAATTAAAAGAGAAAAAAATATTAAATATAAAAAATGCACAATATATAGGCCTACAATGTAATGGAATAATATATATTGTGCATTTTTTACATTTATATATTTATACCATTAGGTCTCAAGAAGAAGCTATTTAGAGGATGTTGTTGACATGTGTAAACAGTGATTATTGTGGTAACATCCTCCATGTTTTAGTGAATGTGAGCCAGAGGACGGATGAACTACACTGACATCTTCTTCATTCCTCATTCTGGTCCTCGGACCCTGGTTCAGGTTTACCTTCACATTTGTTGGGGAGATAGACCCAGTCATCGTCTCCTGCGGTCTTAGCTGCTCCGACCGACGCAATTATGGAGAAAAACGATAAATACTCCGCCAAAATCATATCGTCAGCTTTGTCCGACTCGTTATCTACTCATGAAAGTCGGTTTATACGTTAAAAAAGGCTTGAAAAGGACCGTTATTGCTCCGTTTCTACATCCTCTTCCTGGTTCATCACAGCTGCAGCGAAGTGAAGAAGCGACTACTTCCGCTTTGAGCTGAGGGCCAATCAGAACCGTAGAAGTGGCAGCAGCTGGACCAATGAGAGGAAGAGGAGGGCCAAAGACAGAAATAAATGAGAGAGGTATCACTCTGTGCCGACCATGAATAAAACTCATTCATTTTACCTGTTATATTATTTGAATATAAAATTAATAGAAGGGGGTATGGAAGCCCATTCCTGCAGCAAAAAAAAATAAAAAATCCACCCAAAAATAAAAAAATAAATAAAATATCCACCCAAAAAATAAATAATATATATATTAAAAAAACATTAAAAACATCTTTTTTTTTTTTTTTTTACTTTTTTCCGGAACAAATACGACATGCAAAAAAAAAGAAAAAACTGAATCTTTTTTTCTTTTTTTCTGGGTGGATATATATATATAATTTTTTTTTGGGTGGATTTTATTTTATTTAATTTTTTTGGGTGGATTTTTTATTTTATTTTGCTGCCGAGAATGGGCTTCCATAAGGGGGTGAGTGGCTGTTGTGGAATGTATTTCTGTTTATTTACTGAAGTACTTAACTTAGGTACATATTCGAGGTATTCTCAGAAGTAAATATTGTACTTTTACTCCATCTCAGAGGTAAATATTGTACTTTTTACTGTACCACATCTCAGAGGTACATATTGTGGGACAACACACATGAATTAACACCAATGCTAGGGAGTAACTCCTCCTGTTTTAGTGACTATCTTTGGCCTCAGTGTTACCAGTTGATTTGTAGTTTTTTATTTCATCCCACAGAGGGAGCCATGCACAAACCTAAAGCACAATATCTTACTACTGGTTATGTAATATTGAATTGAGAACAAACCCTCTGTGTGTGTGTGTGTGTGTGTATTTTGTCAAGTGAAGACCATCAGTTGCCAATGGTGAAATGCTGCCATTTGATTGGTTTAGGGTCACTGCACATGATTATTTAGTCTTCGACCAGCTGCACGCAACATGCAAATAGGTGTGTGTGTGTGTGTGTGTGTGTTTAATGTGATTGAGGTAATTCAAGAGTTGTTATCTTTAACAATGACATCAATCATTAATACTTAATATAAATATACAGCAATGAAACACTCCGTCCATAAAAAGAGCATCAACACACGCAGTTATTCAGTTTACTATCTTTTTAAAGAAGCACTCGTGGCAGTCTAGCCTAAGTAGTCTTTTTATCTTGTGATCCTAACTTATTATTATTATTATGTAACGATGTCTCTGTGATTTGTAGTCCGATTTCCCAGTCAACCAACGATCATCCCTCGAGGACGAATGTTATACTCTATAAATAAATCTGAGTCAATTTCAAAGTCTTTCCTGGTTGAATTTGGTTCATCAGTACAAAGTATTTTGTTACAGTCGAAGCTTACTCCTGATTCTCTACTAGAGGACCTCAGTATGTTCCCTGAGGAACTCCTTCACACAAACGTCATCGACTCCTCGACTCTCCTGCAGGATTTATGTTTTTTTTTACAGGTTTTCAGACACAGGCTTATTGTCAAGTAGGTTTTTGTACATTCCAGGGATTTTACATTCACATGTTGGTGGATAAACATAGTTTAGCTGCAAAAGTCAAGAATCATAAATATAAAATCGGACATGTAAAAATGAAAGAATATGTAAAATATATCCGTTTTAAAATAAAAAGTGCCGTAAAAGAAAGTAGATGAACTGTTGCAATAATTACCTGCAGAGGACTCACATGTGTGCCTCGGTGCACGTGCATCCTATAATATATTGTGATTTTGTGTGCTTGAATGCATTCCTCTGTGTGTGTGTGTGTGTGTGTGTGTGTGTGTGTGTGTGTGTGTGTGTGCGTGTGAGAGAGGGAATAAAGTGATGTGTTTCTCAGTAGTTCAATAATAGTTCAGTTTTGCTGAGAGGTGCTTCAGCTTTACTGCCAAAAGGACAGCCAGCTTCTCATTCCACAGTCCACACACACACACACACACACACACACACACACACACACACACACACACACACACAGATCGCTGTGTGTCTCATAGCAGAACTTGACACTGAGTTGGTGGAGGGGAGGTTGATGTGGAGAGAGAGAGAAAGAGTGAGAGAATGAGATGAAAGCTGGTTTTTATTCAGCCGTGCAGCCCACACACCGGGCGAGCGAGGGCTTTGTTAAAAAATAAATAACTCATCTCTCTCTCTCCTTTGCTCTCCTTTTCAGCTGTTCCTTGAATAAAATAATAATACATTCAGATTATATAGCAGGTCGTTGAAAAGCTCTCTCGCTCTCCACACATACGGTATGAAAAGAGGCGGCTTCTTTTTACAGTGTATGCAAACACACAAAACGCACAACAGTGAAACAGTGAAACAGTGACACCGACCTGGTCACTAAAAGCATCAGACAACAGAGAGAACAGAGGTGACTGTGATTAGAGGCTTTGTGTTCAAACAGAAAAAAAATGTTTTCATTAAAAATCTGAATGCTCCTCTTCTCTGGTTACAGTTTGGGTTTCTGCATAAAAACATCATTTACTCAACATTTTCCAACCTTTACATAAAAAACGAGTCTTGTTTTGGGAAATGTTAAGATGAAATTGAGCCCCGAAATTGAGTTCCTGTTGCTATAGGCCTAACAAGCTTTCAACTTTAGTAGTGCAGTTTATAATAGACGAGTTTTCTGGGCGTATTTAGCCCAAATTTAAACATTTCATTCTATCAGTTGTAGCTAGCTGGCTACTTACATCATTTTGTCCCAACACTGTAAAATATGTTCGTGTGCTGTAGCTTTAACATCTCCATCTAATAATCCATCGTGATTTCAGAGAGAAGCAGACAGAAAGGTCTACGATAAAGATAGAAGCTAAAGCTAAATCTCACAGTGATAAAATAAACCACCACATCATCAGGATATCGAGACAGAAGGACCAACACTGTTCCTCTTTGTCACCGTTACAACCATTAAAAATAAGTTAAAGCAGCATGTGTTTACAATTAGCATACCTTCAGTAGCTAGCATAGCATAACGCTAGCTTACGATGTGCTAACGTACTCTGCTAATGTTAGCTCCACAGGGTTTTTAATGTAGAAACGTAACGTTTTATAAATGCATATCTTCCTCCAACCTCTCCGGGTAACGAGTAGTTAACTTTATTACACAACATTTAAACTTGACGAGCTCCAAATCCACAAAACCTGAACCCTGCTATGATTGGCCAGTCTGCGTTCGAGGGGCGGGACTTAGCGAAGAGTCAATCGGAAGGAGAGTAAGATAAAACACAGCCCCAGATGTGGATGTCCAACGTAATTTTTGCCCATATAGTGTAACATTATTAAAAATACAACATCATATGAATAAATGAAACTCTGAACACTGAATCCACGGCTACTTGACCTGGTTTACATGGATCTAGACTGTGAGAAACCACGTCCTCTCAGTCTCCTGGTGAGCAGGTTTTTACCTCACAACCCGCTCCGTCAGAGGAGAAGTCTCAGAAAAACGTATCTAAAAATAAACCCGAGCTGCAGAGCCGGAGCAGACGAAGCGACTGACAACGGCACATTTAAATTTAAAGCTTCTCTTTGTGGACATGTGGCAGGAGTTCGGGTGTTCGGAGGGTCTTCTTTTAAATAGGTTCCATCTTTGATGATCCTTGATCCTTGATTTCTCCTCTCTAGTGTTAGAATATGACTTTGTATTAATTACATTCACAGTGTTTGTATCAGTTTAAAGAACAGGACGGATGTAAACACCTGAACTCACCACGACTCCACCTCATCACCCTCTCACTGTTGTATACTGCTGTAGAATTAAAGATACACAATTATACCTTTTCTGCCAATGCAATGAAGGCAGAAACTGGAAGAAAACGGTCGTTCCTGTTTTGGAAACCTGTTTGAAAACTGAAGATGAAGGGACGCCAGTCAAATAAAGAGTCAGAGCACAGCCCAGTTTTTCTAAGGATGCCTTTATTAAAGAGTCAACAACGTGCGCTATAGCCGTCCGGTTCTAGAAAAATAACACAGTCATACATTCATCCATGTGGAAATTTCCAAAAATAACAAAGAAAAACAAGGACAGGTTTGTTATTTTTAAAGCTCAAAATCCCTTTAGAAGGTGAGTAGGGGAACCTGAATGATGCCATATATATATATATATATATATATATATATATATATATATATATATATATATATGTGTGTGTGTGTGTGTGTGTGTGTCACGGTGTGTGATGAGTAGCCACGCCAAATTGTTTCGGTCTTTTTCTTAAAGGAACAGTTAGTCAAACCGTAAAAACCACTCAGCATCAAAATAACCTAAACACTTGCTGGTATTTGATTATTGATCGATTATTATTGATCCAATAACGTTACTCCACCAGCTGTTCTGGCTTCCTGTGTGTTTCCATGAAGATGCTTTGATTTGGGGTTCGATCCAGAGGCTGCCGGTCAGTTAAAGTATTCAGCGTTGTTCAGAGTCACGTTAACGGGTTCAAAGCTGTGTGTTAGTCGGTGTAGCTAAGCTGTAACACACAGATGTGATGGTGATCGAGAGTGAAGACAACGAGATGAAGAAACCTCCGGTACTGAAAAGTGAAGTCAGTGTCTTAAAGCTGCATTCTCTCTAATGTCCACCAGGGGGCGACTCCTCTGGTTGTATAGAAGTCTATGAGAAAATGACTCTACTTCTCTCTTGATTTATTACCTCAGTAAACATTGTAAACATGAGTTTATGGTCTCAATCTCTAGTTTCAAGTCTTCTTCAATACAGCATGATGTTCATTTAGTAAATGATGGTCCATTTAGAGTCAAACAGACCTTTAACCCTTTCACAGTGTTTTCACTTCATGAAAGTCAATTGTAACATTTTGGTCGCTTACAAAAGTTTATTATTCAGCGTGTCTGTCGTACTTAGCTCCATCCTTTTGTGTAACTTCTGGTTGCAAAAAAACAAAATGGCGACGACCTAAATGACAAACTCGAGGCTTCAAAACCGTGGTCGGTTTACAAACCAAATAATAACCGTTAACTAAGTGTTAAAATATCAACAAGAGCGCTTCAGTATTCTTCCTGTTTTATAGTCGCATTTTAATGTTCACAACGTTTGTGTGTGTGTGTCTGCAGGTGGTCTGTTCTGAAGGATTCTGCATCATGTGATGCAACAACCCTCCCCCCCCCCCCCCCCCCCCACACACACACATCTGAGATCTATAGCAGTGGACAAGACGGTGGTCTTCGGTTGCCTTGGAGGCACACAGGACTATTAGCGCTCTGTGTGTGTGTGTGTGTGTGTGTGTGTGTGTGTGAGAGAGATTCACATTACAGAGATCACACAGCATTATTAAAGTGGACTGGAGGCTGCAGCTGCCTTAAACTATTTAAAGTCAAACCTGCAGCTGGTCAGTGTGTGTGTGTGTGTGTGTGTGTGTGTGTGTGTGTGTGTGTGTGTGTGTGTGTTGTCCCATCTGTCCTTTTAGAAGACATCGTCTTCAATGATGCTCAATTTGTGTCTTTATTGCATAGTTCCTCTTTCTACCGTGCACACACACACACACACACACACACACACACACACACACACACACACACACACACACACGTTGTGTATGAGTCTTGATAAATACATATCAAAGGCTCAACAGCATTGAATTATGGGACTGGATCGATAATTCCTGTCTGACATTACTGATACTGACCAATCAGAGTGATTGATTGATCAGTCGCATCGGTGTTGTGCCATGTTACCGTGTTACCGTGTGTGTGTGTGTGTGTGTTAATAACAGGCGGTGACCCTTGAGTCTTGGTGACAGCTATCCTTTCAATCGATCAACACTCCTCTGTCTGCATCCTCCCTTTCAAAATAAAAGTCCTCGCTCGCCGCAACACTTTTGAATCGCGGGCCCCCCCCCCCCCGGCGGGGGTTGTCACTGCGATGGATGAGGTTGACGATTGATTACCAAACCTCTGGCTCGGTGCATGCGTTGCACAGCGCGGCTCTGATTATGGGGTGGTGACATGCAGGCTGGTTGCCGTGGTAACTAAGAGAATCCATTTTTTTTTTTTTTTTTTTTCGCCCTCCTCGTTCCTGCTCTCTGGTTTTATCTGCAGTCTGTGTGATGTCAAGTTGAGTCAGACGCACTGAGGATTCGCAGCAGTATTTGCAGCTTGACCAACGCTTTAGTGGACCTCAGATTAATTTTGTGAAACAATGTGAACGCTACATTGCTCTTAAATATACATAGGAGTGATATCATGAGGTTTTTTGCTCCGCTTTCTGTCAAGAAAAGCTAAAAAAATCTTATTTTATCTGTCAGAAATTGCAACAGGGTTGTACCTAAACACTTTGGGGCCCTTTACTCTCCTCTCCTTCCCTTCTTTGGTCATTTTCTCCGTCAGAAACAATCGTTCTCCAGAAACAACAGCGTGGCTGCGACCTTTTCCGAGACCAACCTCTCAATCATGCTGATTACAAAAGATCACATTTCTTTGGGGAGAAGTTGTGTATTTATACACGCAGCAGCTCATGAATTGATTTCTGAGTCCAGTATTCACTCTCTTCAGAGAGGAATGTGTTTTGTTCGGCAGCTAGTCGCTTACTTCACCAGCGTTAGCTTGTACTTCACCAGGGTTAGTTTGTACTTCACCAGCGTTAGCTTGTACTTCACCAGGGTTAGCTTGTACTTCACTAGGGTTAGCTTGTACTTCACCAGCGTTAGTTTGTACTTCACCAGCGTTAGCTTGTACTTCACCAGCGCTAGTTTGTACTTCACCAGCGTTAGCTTGTACTTCACCAGCGTTAGCTTGTACTTCACCAGCGCTAGCTTGTACTTCACCAGCGTTAGCTTGTACTTCACCAGCGCTAGCTTGTACTTCACCAGCGTTAGTTTGTACTTCACCAGCGTTAGTTTGTTGGAGCTTTTTCGATGAAGACAGGTTGAACAACAAAAACAAAACAAAGAGCTAAAAGAGGCTCAAAGGGACGGCAGGAGTGTGACCTGTTTCACTTTACATACAGTCATTTGATCAACTTTTAGTCCCTAAAAAAAAACAGTATTTCCCCTCTAGGAATTTAGCTAAATTACAATATAACCTACTGCAGGATGTACGTTTGGAGAAACGTGTCAAAACACCATTTTAAACTAAATGATGGTCTTCACATCATATTCTACAAACGAGAGAAAACGTCTTTGTTTGATGCAAAAATCCCACCATAATCATGTTTCATGTTTTTCAATGAGAATGAAAATAATGATATAAAATGATCCTTTCCTCTGATGTCACATTAGAATTACAGTATCAGTCAAAATAATCTCAATTAGATATTTATCTCATAAATGGATTCTCTTCCTATCACTTTAATGAGAGTTGAACAGTGAAACGTTCTGGTTTGAACTTTGTGTGTCAGTGAAGGATTCCTTCAGCAGTAAGAAGCTACTTGACAACATACCGTTTCAAAGCATTTAATATAAAAAACATTGATTAGCTTTAAAACTCAACATGAGGATCCTCGAGAGAGTTTGAACTAAACCTAAATATCTAATGTATTTTTGTCATACTTTGTCTAAAGCGCTCACTGTGTGTTGTTGACACTACAGGTTAACTAGTTCTCACATTCAGTTTAGTAAAACACCTCTGGTTAACAGCTGATCTGCCGCCTCTGGCACAAACACTACTTGGTTCAAACTAAAGATCATTTTATGTTTTTGAAAACAAAAGCAGTTTTTTCTCACGGCAGTTTGTGAAATAGTCACGAAATGGATCCTTTGAATTTGTGTCTAACAAAGCTAACAGTTAGGTTTTAGCAACAAAGCTAACAGTTAGGTTTTAGCAACAAAGCTAACAGTTAGGTTAAGGCAACAAAGCCAACAGTTAGGTTTAGGCAACAAAGCCAACAGTTAGGTTTAGACAACAAAGCTAACAGTTAGGTTTAAGCAACAAAGCCAACAGTTAGGTTTTAGCAACAACGCTAGCAGTTAGGTTTTAGCAACAAAGCCAACAGTTAGGTTTAAGCAACAAAGCCAACAGTTAGGTTTTAGCAGCAACGCTAACAGTTAGGTTTTAGCAACAAAGCCAACAGTTAGGTTAAAGCAACAAAGCCAACAGTTAGGTTAAAGCAACAAAGCCAACAGTTAGGTTTAAGCAACAAAGCCAACAGTTAGGTTTAGGCAACAAAGCCAACAGTTTGGTTTAGGCAACAAAGCCAACAGTTAGGTTTAAGCAACAAAGCCAACAGTTAGGTTTTAGCAACAACGCCAACAGTTAGGTTTTCGCAACAAAGCCAACAGTTAGCTTTAGGCAACAAAGCCAACAGTTTGGTTTAGGCAACAAAGCCAACAGTTAGGTTTTAGCAACAACGCTAACAGTTAGGTTTTAGCAACAAAGCTAACAGTTAGGTTTAGACAACAAAGCCAACAGTTAGGTTCAGGCAACAAAGCCAACAGTTAGCTTCAGGCAACAAAGCCAACAGTTAGGTTCAGGCAACAAAGCCAACAGTTAGGTTCAGGCAACAAAGCCAACAGTTAGTTTCAGACAACAAAGCCAACAGTTAGCTTTAGACAACAAAGCCAACAGTTTGGTTTAGGCAACAAAACTAACAGTTAGGTTTTAGCAACAAAGCCAACAGTTAGGTTTAAGAAAACTGTCACACGGATGCATTTAATTTGTGTAATAAGGATCCTAATTGACTTTCCATTGACAGAAATTTCATGCTAAGCGTCACGAAAACAACAGGCATTCGTGTCCCTTTACACAAAACCAATAGATTGCATTTCACAAGCGGCCATGACACTGGGCTGAAGAACGGCAGCAGGATTAAAGTTAGTCGTCTGTCGGGCGTCACCACCAACCACTCAGCTGCCCGCGGGCGTCCCGGCGGCGCCCGGGCTCCCCGGCTCTGTGACGTGACATTATGATTACAGGATGGTGAGCAACGGGGGGTAATCGGGTCGCCATGGTGACGCCGTGACATTTCAGGGATGTTGTGATCCATCGAAAAGGGTTGAGGCTCTCTGCCGCCGCCAAGACAGCTGGTGGTGAGGTCATAGCGTTTGCTGGAGGCGTGTGTGTGTGTGTGTGTGTGTGTAAGAAAGGTAAAGAGACAGAATATGGATGAGTCAACCAAGACGACAAGAAGAAGAGATGGATGATGTCACCCAGACGGCGGAGGACTCTCTCATAAAACATCTCGGCAGCAGCTACTCATCACACCAGCGGACATGTGTAAGTGTGTGTTTGCATGTGTGTGTGTGTTGCAGGTAACGGTGTTTTCATTTTCTTTAATTATTATTATTTTTTTTTTGATCAAACATGCATAATTTCTCTACTTCGCCTCTGACAGTCGTATAATTGACCAGAGTATAATTCAACAGCCTCTGCTCATGCCAACGTATGTTTTTTGAAGACGCCGCACTGAGCGACTCCAAGAAGAAAAAAATAAATAAAAGAAAGAAAATAAAAAGATTCATGATGAAATTCTGGTGAAATTTCCCTTTAAAATAGATTTTCCCAGATAGAAAGGCAAACTCGTCTCTACTCTCTCCGATTGTTCCCCGTTCGGTCGATCTCCCCCACCTCCCTTTACTCCCCCCTTCACACACCCGTCACCCTTCTTCCTCACAATAAACATCACCGTATATATTTCTATTCACCAGGTTAAAGTGTACGTATTAAGGAAGAGCTGAACGAGAAGCCAGGATATCGTAGGCAACTCAAATAGAAGCAAAGACAGTCTTAAGAAACCAGAATAGTCCTCGTGACTATTATTAGAAGTCTCTTATTATTATTATTAGCGTTATTATTATTACTAGTATAACTTGTTATTAGGATAAAATAAAGTTCCTTGGCTCTTGTTGTTGCAGAGAGAGAGGGTTCCACGCTGTTCTCTTTCAACCCAGTGATTCGGTTAAATCCATCAGAATCCAGAGTTAAAGGGGAGGTTATTCCATTTGGTCCCGGTCAATTGTTTTTTGGCAATTTCATGTTGGGATATGCTCCATTTGGCTGAAAGAATTTCAGGGTTTGTTCCATTCAAAATCCAGCGGTTTCAAGAGGATTTAATTCCAATTTTCATGCCGTTGGTGTGCAGTTAAAGGGCAACAAAAAAAGAGAAACAAAACAGGATTTTTCTTTTTTTTTTTAAAGATATATCCTTTTCTGAAAAGTCGCTTTGGCTACTTGTAATTCCGTAATAATCATGCGTGTTTGATTCTTCCCAGAAGAAAGAAGAAATCGTGAACTCTCCCTTTAAATCTCATCCGTCGTTCTCTTGTGGCGTGGAAAGAAGGCAGACGTTCGATAAAGACAGTTTGGCGTGATTTTGTGATTAAGAAGGAGACATATATGACACTGCTGTCAATTAAAGGTAAATTATGAATCTTTGTGTCATGAACTTTTAAACTATGAGGGGTTTAACGAGTGTGAAACATTCCCAGATACTAGAAAAAGCTATTACTATATATGTGTGTGTGTGTGTGTGATGGGAAAGAATCAGGGAAAGCGACCGCATGCAGGGAGCAGCACAACATGGAAGCTAATTGTAATTCGTTCTAAATCAGTTTTTTACAGTTTAACGTGAAGAATGTATTCAATGGGACGGATAGTGAAGCTCCGGGTAGTCCTGCACTAAACTAACTTCTCCTCCTTTCATTTTAAAGTTTAGACTGACGGAGGATACAGAGAAGATCTCAGCTCTGATTGATTGTCACCTCGTCACATGACACAGCGGTGCATCGTTCCAAACGTTGACCTATCTTTGACCTCTGGTCGCAGCCGCCGCCTCGCAACATTCACAAAAAAACAAGACGCGCGACGCGTGAACGGCTCTTTACTTTACTTTGGTAGCTCACTCGCTATCTACCTCGCTTGCCCGCTGGACATCTAGTTAGCGCTTGCTACCTAACATTGCGTGGGGCAATCTTTTTAAACAATAATGTGTCATCCGCCATATTCCACCCAGATGACGTCAAACTGTTTTTAAGAACATCTGCCCGGTGTCAGAATCCCTTCTGGAACCATCACGGAACCCGCTCCGCTCTTTGAAACTGTTGCCATCTAGAACTCCAGCGCGGGATTCCGGAACCCATCCTGCTGAGTTCTAGAACCCCTCCCTTTCTCTCTCTGTCTCTCTCTCTCTGTCTCTCTTCGTTTGAACATGTTCAGCCATTTTGCAAACAAACAAAGAAAAAACAGTCTGGTTTGTCCCTCTCTCCTATAGCTGCGTGGTCACGGAGTCCTCTATGACGTCGTCGCAGGGTCCCACCCACCCGCCGAGCATCAACCCCCCTCTTCCATCCACGCCGCCCTCGCCCGCTCCTCCCTCGCCTCCGCCCTGGAAAACGTCCTCGCTGGAGTCCAGGAGGCGCGAGCTGGACTCGGACATGTTGGAAGCACAGTGCAGGGATTGGCAGGGGCACGGGGGCGGGAGGGGCAGCGTCAGGAGCGAGTCCCGCCCGTTCGTTCTCCGCGGCGAGAACGAGGGGTTACCGACGTCGACCGAGCGGCCCACCTCGTTCAGGCGGGTCTCGCTCCTGGTCACGCCGCCGACTCCGAAGTCGGCGTGGCCGTGGCTCCCCAGGGGGCGGAGCAACCCGTCGGAGATGGTGTAGGAGGGCGGGGACTGGAGGGGCAGGGGCATGGGTGGGGCTCGGCGCTTGGAGCGCGAGAACAGGTAGGAGAGGCGCTTGAAAGAGTCCGCCTTTGACCCCGGAGTCGAGAGGCGCTGCAGTCGGGTCCTCGTGCGAGCGAAAGACGAGGAGAACGTCAAGGAGAACGATGAGGACGGGGACGGGAGGACGTTGGTGGAGGACGGAGGGATGACGGTCGTCTTCAGCCCGTTGCTCTTTGGTTTCCCCTCCTCATCCTCCACCTCTTCTCCCCATCCAATGCCCTCCTCCAGTTCATCCTCCTCCCCCTCTTCACCTCCTTCTAGCCGGGTCATCCCAGAAATGGAGCGCACCAAGGCGGACACTCCGAGCGTCGGCGACTGCCCGTCGTCGTCCTGCAGCGGGTTCAGGAACGTCACGCCCTTTGACTTCGGGCCCCCGGCGCCGTCGCCCGATTCGCTGTCGTCCTCCGAGGCCATGGCGCCGTCGTCTCTCGCCGCCTCGCTGGAGGAGGAGTAGTGGCGCCGCGGAGGACGCCGGTTGCCGAGGAGATCCAGCACCTCGTAACGGAAACTGGAGATGTCCTGCTTCAACTCCTGGAAAGAGACGGAGAGAGAAGTGTTGGGAATTTAATGTTCAACTCTTTTTGTTTACTCTAAAACAAAGACTTAATATAAGTGGATGTAGTCATCGTAACGTCGCCCATTTTTGAAGTCTCGAGTTTGGCATTTTGGCCGTCGCCATCTTGTTTTTTTGCAACCAGTGAACAGGAAGTGACCATATCTGGACTGAGGAGGAGTGATGTAGAGACACCGTATACGTCTCTGGTAGAGACCTGTCAATCACCGTGTAGCCCCGCCCCTAAAGCATCCCCTGCTTTATGGTCTGTTTGACTCTAAATGGACCATCATTTACTAAATGAACATCATGCTGTATTGAAGAAGACTTGAAACTAGAGATTGAGACCATAAACTCATGTTTACAATGTTTACTGAGGTAATAAATCAAGAGAGAAGTAGAGTCATTTTCTCATAGACTTCTATACAACCAGAGGAGTCGCCCCCTGGTGGACATTAGAGAGAATGCAGGTTTTAGGCAATTTAGCATTGACTTCATTTTTCAGAATTTGAGATTAGGGAAGAAGAGTGCTGAGAAATCCAGAGAAAGAAAAAAATAAATACCGATATTGGAGCAAAACAACATTTTTTATCATAAGGTTTATTCCAAAGCTTTAAATGGAATAAATATGTGACATTCAGGGGAAAACATGGAGAGCAAAAAATAAACAGAAGAGGGTGAGGAGGGGAAGTGGAAGAGATGAGATTGGTGACTGAGAGAGAGAGACGGGAGGTGAAACATCAATTTGTGGAGGCAGGAGGTGAAGAGGAGGGTAAGGACTCAGGAGGACGGTGGTGAGGAGAGGGGAGATCGAGGTCAAGAGACCAGCAGAAGAGAGAAAGAGAGAGTGGATAAGTGGAGGGAGAAGAGAGTGAAGAGAGAGGAGGGATGAGACTCTTTCTCTTTAACCAAATCAATTGCTTAATTCATTTTAAAGTCTTTACCGCTGCGGCCACGAAATACTCTCAGACATTCAGTACAAATCTGTAAAAATTACAAATTATGTAAAATTCTGACTTTTTACCCATTTATGGGCTATAATGACATTATGTATCCCGGCTCTCTCTGACCAAACTGTCGGCCGTCAAGTTGCATTGTGGGTATTCTAGGCGCCAAGAATACGTAGATTAAAATAAAACATGTTTTTGTTTTCTTTACAGAAATGAAAATGTTTATATACGACGAGGGTTTACGTTAAAGGGTTAATCCAAGTATTATTGCACTTCCACATAGTTTCTGAGCGAAAAACTACTTTTAATAACCAGCCTCATATCCCGCTAGCAGAAACACTCACGTGGTTAACGCTCTGAATCGATTAATCAGG
Organism: Pholis gunnellus; assembly: GCF_910591455.1. Lineage (NCBI taxonomy): Eukaryota > Metazoa > Chordata > Actinopteri > Perciformes > Pholidae > Pholis > Pholis gunnellus. Next base: position 1,716,631 of record NC_136550.1, on the reverse strand, counting down.
TTTAGTCAACACAACTACTTAGTTAAGGTTAGACAAATTCCCATGGTTTGTGTTGAAATGATAAATTTGTAAATTTATTTATAAATGGTAAATAAATAGTAGACTTTCCTACAAGCGTAAAGCCAACGTTTCTTTCAGGATATGAACACTGATCTCCTGGGTGAAAGTCCTGTGTTTGTTCATTGCTCCGTCTATTTTTTGTTTTTCGCTCGCCACATGGGATCCAAATGCTGCACACGTGGCTTCATTCCTCAGAGAACAAACCCCTGTGATTTACTTCGACGCGCACCCGATGTTAGATACACATTTTAAAACACACACGCACACGCACGCACACACACACACACACACACACACACATAATCGGGGTGTGAAAGTGATTCAGCTCGACGTGCACCTGATGTTGTTTTTGAGACGAAAAAAGCCCCAAAAGGAAACTTTCCACTTCAAAGCCCAGGCTGCGTCTTCCCAGAGGCATCATGGGAAACAGACTCTGGAATAATTTCTGGCTCAGAAGAGTTGAATCTCTCCTCGAGGACCGTCCACTGTGCAGCGTTGGTATTGATCAGAGCTGTAGATATTTTATTTTGGGGGGGGGGGGGCGGTAGTAAACCCGTTTCATCTTCTGATAAATCTGTGTGGTGATGAAGCACAGTTTACTGCAACACCAACACACAGCGGGTTGATGTTGCTGCAGCTCTGCAGGGCGTCCAGCGTCACGCTCATGTGATTTACTGCAGAACAACAGACTGATTGATGTTCGACTTATTGTTCAAATGTATTTTTTAAAAGCACCTTAAAGTTCTCCTCAGTCAGTCCCTCGTCCGTCTTGGCGCTGCGTATCATGGCCGCCACGTACCTCTTCACCAGACTCCGGATCACTTCCTGTTGGAGGAAGTGACAGAACTTTTGTCAGTGTTTTTTTTGATAATAAAGTGCAAAAGCGTGACATTTGAAACAATCGTCTCTCTTTGCTGAACGCAGAACATTTCAACCCAACGGATACATTTAAACGTTCTCAGCTCATTAAGTAATCAGCCAATGAGGCGACTGACCCTCGTTGATTTAAAAAGATCAAAGACGAATCTCAGCATTTGGTGATGAGTGGGCGGCAATTCAGACCCTGACACACTAATACAGTACACACACACACACACACACACACACACACACACACACACTGCATCCTCCCACGGTCAACACCTGCGACTGCCAAGCGGGACGGTCTGGCATGCTGTCACTCTCCGCCTCTGCCAAAAAGCACACACACCACTCACTGTGTGAGAGTGAAGGGCACATTCCTACAACGATCCTTCAAAAAAAAAAACATGGACGCCGATCAAAGCGGCAATCAGCGCCGCCAAACACAAAGTACTGGCGTTGCTGCTTCTGCGGCCGCTGCCAGAGCCGAGGCGTCAAAAGACTCTGACAAAAAGCTGGACGTCAGAGTCTCATTTACGACTGTCAAATACAACTCATACATATATATATAAGTATATATATATGTGCATATATATAAGCTTCTTTCTGGGCTATTTCCTCATCTTATTATCAAAGTCTCAACAAGAAAACTAATAAAACGTATTTCCCAAAATGTCAAAGTATTTGCTGTCGGCCTCAACCTGTAAAGGTAAACTAAACGCAGGCAGCTCACACACACACACACACACACACACACACACACACACACACACACACACGGAGCAGTGACGGGTGCACAGACCTGGTAGTGCTGATTCTGGATCAGAACTTCAGCGTGGCGTTCCTGCACACAGAGAGAAGAGGTTGTGTTAAAACACGTTTCTGCATTCGACCGTCACATCACATTCAGCTGCTGATTGTCCTTCGTCTTCACCGTCCTCCTCATTTGAGAAGAAGATTGTGGTTGTTTGGCTTCATGAGTGATTGTTCTGCACGGCCTTTGCAGGGATTTTGATGTCATGCTTGTGATGTATCGTGTATGTTTGCGTCCTTTTAAAGCAGCGGTTCAGACTGAAATCTGTCACGTTGACTTCAAACGTGATGTCATTTTGTTTTCTTGTGTATTTCTCGTGTTGTAGAAACGCCTTGGCAAAGGAGCGGGAAATAGCGCTGTTGCTGTAATTTGCGCCGTTAGCAACGTTAGCTGTTAGCCGCTGCCATGTTGAGAGCCGTTCAGAGTCAATCGAAATGCTCCCAATCTCATACATCGCAACCTTTTTAATTAAGGATCTGTTGTAAACCTGCTTCCATCCTCTTCCTCCTCCTCACCTATTATCTCCTTCCGTATATCTCATGCAGTTCTTTCTGCCTGCTGTACACACACACACACACACACACACACACACACACACACACAGGCTCTCTCCCTTGATCAGATCTCTGCAGTGCTGTGTGGCTTTGTGTGAACCTATGTGGGCTGCTCGGCTTATATAACTCAGCCGACTTCAGCTGAGGTGAACATGCCAGCTGCACAGTGTGTGTGTGTGTGTGTGTGTGTGTGTGTGTGTGTGTGTGTGTGTGTGTGTGTGTGTCTCTCCAGATGACTGGACCGTTAAATGTGTTTATCAGGACGTGTTTATCTGCCGATGTTCTTTCTGTGCTCACAGACGCACAGCTGATGTCGGTCCATGTGGTGTCTGATCGTTGCTCCTGCAGCTCTTTGCTTCATTTAGTCCTTTTTGTAGTTCGTCAGTAGAAGTACAAGTAGTACAAGTAGTACAAGTAGTGGTACCACCGGGTGAAAATACTCTGTTACAAGTCGGCAAAAGCAACAAAATGTAAAAGTACTCATAGTGCAGAGTGGCTACTGTCAGTGTTTTACTATTAAATGGATTATTATTGTTGTTGTATTAATATGTAGTGACTTTAAAGCATAAAGTGCATTACATGAAATCAATTAACTTAATTAAGAGTATTTAAGTTAGTGTACTTATATACTTTCCATCAGTGTTTATAGGTGAGACTACCCGACAGCAGACATTTAAATACGGACTTCCTGTTGATGTATCAACATAAACACGGCTTTGTTGAACGCTCGATTCTGATTGGTCAATTATTCTACAGAGCTTCTAGCTGAAGCAATAACGTTATTTTTAAATCAGTATATTGTGTCAGATTATTCAGGCTGTTCTCATACAGTGTGAGGATCTGAACTTTTGATTTATTCCACATAACAAATAACCGAATAATGAAAAGTACAACGAGCAACCAAACAGCTTTGGTTGAGGAGGAAGCTGTTGGTGTCATGTGTGTAACCAGACGTCACGGCGTTGAGTTATTCATCACATCATTGATGTATTTATGTAACGCCATCTGTACTTATTTAAACCCCCCAAACCACAATCTGTTCTTCAACCGAACCAAGAAGTTCTGTTGCCTCAACCAACAGCATGAGAGATGCTTTCAGTCAGCGTTGAGGTCCTTCAGTTGAGGACACGTTGAGCTATTGATCTCTGTGGTAGCAGCGCTGTGATAAATGTGATAATGTACAGCTAGCAGGTCATTATTGCAAAGTGATTCAGGACTACTGCGGTACGTCTTTTACTTATACTTCTGTACTTTGACGAGTTTTGGTACTTTAATCCCATTTTTACTTCTTTTAAAAACCTTATTTTTCTGGCTTTTGATTTTACTTTCTTCCTCAGCAGATGGAAAACAATGTCCCAACAAAACAAACTAAACTAAACACGTTCACGGCATTTAAAGCATCATCTCCGCTTTGTTTACTGTGATCACGTCGAGCGTCTCATGTGAACGTGAGAAACACAAAAAAAACAAAACTAAAATCTAAACGATGAGCAGCGACGATGCCTTCACTGACCGTGAACTCTCGGAGGTTTTGACATTTGTGCGAGTCCTCCCCGGGCAGCTGGCCTCTCCGGCACAGCTTGTTGTGGAGCCACACCAGCAGGTAGAGGATGGACTTGGGGCTCGGGATGATGTTGAACGGAGGCGGCAGCGTGCCGCCCTCGTCGAAGTAGCTCATCCACAGCTTGGTGCGGGCGAACTTCCACTCGATGTCGGCGTGGTCCTGCGGGACGGAGACGAAAGACAGCTCGAGGTCACGTGATGTTTGTTTGTTTATTCTTCTAAATGATATTTGGTGAAGCAAATTAAAGAGACGTGACGATTGAAAGGACACCATTAATCACATCCATCTGCTGTAAAAACTTAATTGTCAGATTTTCATCTTTCCGACGATCCTTAAACACATCATGTGTGAGGAAGGCAGATAAAAAAAGCAAGCAAAACTAAGATTAAAATTGTTATATTTTATCAACATTTTCTTCTACACGTCTCATTTAAAAATGTTCCCCGAATGAACCGTTGGCTTTAACCAGATTGTGTAAAAAACAATAAATTCTGAGCTCCTCAGAGCAACTAGGAAGCACTGATTGATTCGTCTGAGACAAACAGTCACGTGACAACAAATCTGTGAATATAAAAACACAACAAAGGCAACAGAGTCTCTCTCTGGAGGACTCACGGCGATCAGCTGGTAGGAGTTGTTCATCATGGCGATGAGCATGTTGAGCAGAACCACCAGCGAGATGACGTTGTACGTCCCGAACATGGTCGCCCCGACGAACTCGGTGAACTCGTGCCGGGCCTTCACGTTGGTGACGTAGAGGTTCAGCAGCCCGAAGATGGACCAGAACAGAGACTGGAGGGTCTCGAACAGCCTGAGGACAAAAGAGGAACAATGAAGAGACGCTCATCAGAGAACGTTTCTACGAAGAGCTGCACCGCGATCTGTCAAACAAAGCAGAATACATTTCAGCTGATGAACCGTTTTATTCACAGTGACGGACGAGCGAGAGGCTAATTATTCATGTGACGGTCATTAAAAGAACGAGCAGATTCATGTTGCTGTCTGACGCCCATACGTCATATTTAATGTCTTTAACTGAACAACAGAGAAAGTATGCTCACAACAGGAGTCAGTCAGTCCATTCTGTCTCAGTGGAGCTGAACTCAAAACAACAAGTTCAAGCTGCAGCCGGAAGAGAATCATCGGAAAAGCTACGTCAACATGTTCAAAAATCACGTGAAGAAGAGGAAAAACGTCTGATCGCTGTGATGCTCAGTGTGATTGAGAATGTCTGACGCACTGAACTCTACTTCTTCTATTTACTGAACTGTTACAAAGTGTGCTCTCTGAAGGCTAGGAAAGGAGCCTTCATATAGGATGCATCCTACCAAGGAAGCATCCTTGACTTTGAGAAACAAGAGTTTCAGAGTTAAACTGCGTTGAAGGGCGACCGGCTGAGACTTGATCCACTTAGTGAAGATCGAATCAGAGTTTTTATCATACGAAAACCTCCCTCCATCTTCCTCCCCCTCCTCTCTCCCCCTCTCTGTTTACCTCCTTCATTCTTACCCTCCCTCCCTCCCCCCCCCCTCCCTCCTCCCTCTGTTTGTGTGACAGTCACAGTTACAGCAGCAGCTTATTGAATTTTTGATGAAGCGACAATTGGCGGAGCCAAGACGCTTCATCTCACAAGAATGAGAGAGAGAGACAGCGAGAGAGAGAGAGAGAGAGAGAGAGAGGGAGAGAGAGAGAGAGAGAGAGGTTTTGTCTGCAGGGTTTTATGTTTGTGCTGCATCAAATATTCATAGCAATGTGTGTGTGTTTTGCAGTAAGGTGTGTGAATGATCACTAAATCAATCAGTATACAGTGTGTGTGTGTGTGTGTGTGTGTGTGTGTGCTCAATGGGAGGGAGGCTGTGATGAGAGAGAGAGAGAGAGAGAGAGAGAGAGAGAGAGAGAGAGAGAGAGAGAGAGAGAGACGATGAATGAAGCGACCGGGCGTGACATCGAGTCGTGGTTATGAAACGGAGAGAAAAAGATGGACGCCAAAAGAACCAGAATGAAAGAAACAGGATTTAACTCGTTATTCCTTTGTGTTTCCTCTCTTCCTCCTCCCTCCTTTCTTTGTCTCCTCCCCCTTACTGTTTCCTTTCCTTGATTCCTCTGCTCTCCCCTCATTTACTCTCCTGCAGCGGTGGAAGCAGTACTCAGATACAAAAGTATCAGCATCAAAATATACTTAAAGTACCAAAAGTAAAATTTCTTAATTTTTAAAGTACAGTTTTAGCCTCTGAAAAGTAGCTGAAAATAAAAATATATCGTATATTTGTACTCATGTACAGTACTCGAGTAAATGCACTAAGTTACCTTCCACCACTGCTCTCGTGTCCTTGTCTCCTTGTCTCCTCCGCTGTCCCCGTTTACTCTCTTTCAAAAACAACTTTATCGACAAATCACAAGGCTGCAGCTCCAGAACCCACTGATGAGTCAGCGTAAATATCAAAATAATGGCCGACATAAATAAAGCGTCTCTTTGTCCTCCAGAGGAGCAGCAGCTTGTTGTGGTTTTAAATCTCAGATCATTATGGGATGCATTAAAGTCTGAGGTGATTTATGAATGCGACACTTCATCACCCGAAAAAAAAAGTTTTATAAAGTCATCAGCTGTTATCGGAGGGAGCAGACTCCTCGTTCTCTCTCCTCTCCTTTCCTTGTTTCCTTTCTTGTTTCTGTTCTCTCCCCTTGCTCCACCTCTTCCTGTCCTTATCTCCTCTCCTCACCGCCCGATGATTCATCCCTCCTCTCCGTGTACCCTCCTCCTTTTTCCTCTCTGCTCATCTCTCATCTCCTTTCCTTTGTCACCTCCTGTCCTTGTTTTCTCTCCTTTCATCTCCCATCTCCTTTCCCTTTCTCCTGTCTTCACCTTGTCTCCTCTCCTTATCTCTCCTCTCCATCCCTATTATCCTCTCCTCCGCTCCTTGTCTCCTCTCCTTATCTCTCCTCTCCATCCCTATTATCCTCTCCTCCGCTCCTTGTCTCCTCTCCTTATCTCTCCTCTCCATCCCTATTATCCTCTCCTCCGCTCCTTGTCTCCTCTCCTTATCTCTCCTCTCCATCCCTATTAACCTCTCCTCCGCTCCTTGTCTCCTCTCCTTATCTCTCCTCTCCATCCCTATT
>NC_136550.1:1344584-1709161 GCF_910591455.1 Pholis gunnellus | reverse complement strand
AAATCTCAAACTTTATTTAAATTACGCCGTTTTTTGCCGCGTAATATTTGCCTTCTGTGTCAAAACAACAGTCAGGAAACATGTATTGACGTGTGAATTAGTCTAATAAAAAACTAATTATATCTAATAAACGGTGTGTAAAGACCTGAACACTGTGACCACAGGAACTTTATTTTTCCTGCTTACAGGCTCTTTATTTAAGGTTAGGGTAGTTATTCTTCGTATGTGGTTGTTTTTTCCCTCTTTGTCGTTGTTTTGTGTCTCTTTGTAGTCATTTGTAATCTCTTTCTGGTTGTTTTGCACCTTATTATTGTTGTTTTGAAGTCCATTTGGTCTCTTTGCAGTCGTTTTGTGCCTCATTGTAGTCGTTTAGTGTCTCTCTGTAGTTGTTTTGGTCCATTTGCAGTCGTTTTGATGTCTTTGTAGATATTCTTTCTCTCTGTAGTCTTTTTGTGTCTCTTTGTAGTCGTTTTTGTCTATTTTGTAGTTGTTTTGGTGTCTTTGTAGATGTCTTTTTGCGTCTCTTTGTAGTCATGTTATGTGTCTTTGTGATCATTTGAGTCTCTTCCTAGTTGATACCAGGTTGGTTCATTTCTCTTTGAAGGACATGTTGCAGGTGAAGGCCGGGGATCCAGTAATCCATCCATGACTCTATATTTCCAGTGACTGTTTGGTTGAAAAGGCCTCAGAATCCCAGCGTCAGTGCTGAGGAGGTGAGACACTAACGAGGGTAAAGAGAGAGAGAGAGGGAGAGAGAGCGAGAGAGAGCGAGAGAGAGAGAGAGAGAGAGAGAGCGAGAGTGTGAAAGAGGGGATGAGAGTATTTACATCTTTTGTTTGAAGGCAGAAACAGAGTGAGCGAGGTGGAGACAGTGAGACAAACCCCCTCACGGTGCAAACGTTGTGTAACACATTAACGGTGATAAGTGTGTGTGAAGCACAGATCAGCGAGAACGACACACCTGAGAAACAGGAAGCGATGTCACAAACGCTGATGAGTGAGTGTGTGTGTGTGTGTGTGTGTGTGTGAACTACAGCAGCGGGATGCAAAGAGGAAACAATTGTAAACTCATGAATGTTGATGTGCTGGCGTTTGCATTATGCATCCTCTGAGCCGCCGCTCGCTCATCTAGCTGCTGATTTCTTTTTGCGTCAGACGAGGATCTCTGAGGGCAGCCGTGATCGGGCTTTTGTGTGTTTTTTGTTTGTTCAAGTCAAGCTTCGCTGAGTGCGTTTGTTCTGTTCTCAGCATCTCAGCGAGGAGGTCGGCCTGGATTTAAAAGACTAACCGCCTCACGCCTCGACTCAGCATGCGTTCCTCATGAATACATTTATAATGCTTGAATCTTAAGCAGAGCCGTTACACACAAATACATACAGACAATAATACTTTGTATGTTTGTGTCTAGAATTATCTTAAATTCACCAAAAGTTACCGTGACATAAAGCTTCATTTGCATATTTAAACCCGTAACAACAAACACAAATAAAAGTTTAAAGTGTGAACCGGATCACTTTGCTGTAATGGAACCGATCGTGAATCAATGCGGCTTATTATCTAAAGCAAACCACGACTCATCGATATTCAGCCCCCGACTCGGCTTGGACCTCACTCTGCCTCCATCAGCAGAGACACACTCATCTGTGTGTGTGTGTGTGTGTGTGTGTGTGCTGCAGGGCCGCCATATGAGCCATGATTCAAACTTGGCCTCTCCATAAGCTGCAGTTTATGTGTGTGTGTGTGTGAGAAAGTTTGCATTATGGCCGACGCAGCAGCAGCTCTGGACGCCTCGTACAGTGTTTGATTATCAGGGCGATGTGTGTGTGTGTGTGTGTGTGTGTGTGTGTGTGTGTGTGTGTGTGTGTGTGTGTGTGTGTGTGTGTGTGTGTGTGTGTGTGTGCGTGACGTTTGATGTTATCACAGCTGTTATTAGCAAACATCAAAGTCTATTTGCCAAAACTACAGACCTGCCAAAACTCTGCAGGAAGGGATTTAAAAAATGATTTGAGTAAATAAATATCCAGATCTGGTGGTTTGAGCTAAACGCTAACATGCTCATAATGCTAACATGCTGATGTTTAGCAGGTATAATGTTCACCGTCTGAGTTTAGCATGTTAGCATTCTGGCATTTGCTAGTTTCTATCTCATAAAACCTCACAATTTGTTAGAACATCAACATTAATGAGCATTCATAAATGACCCTTCCTTCACTCGTAAAAGGTTAAAAACCTTCAAATATGCATTCGTGCCCGATCGTATCTCCGATAGTCTTCTCAAATGTCTATTGCACCCAAACAGATCAAACATGGTGCAGCTCCACCGTTAGCTCCAGTGTTTCTCTCCTCAACGCGTCCGTTTGAAGACACGGACTCACGGCGAGCGTTCCGGGCGGTACTCACGTGGAGAAGGCGTTGTTCTGCCTCTCGCAGCGGATGCCTTTGCAGTTGTTGGGTTCCTCCGAGGCCTTGGTCTCATAGTAGAAGTACAGCTGGTTCAGGCCATTGGCGAACGCCAGCAGGACCTAAAACAGGAAACGTGTTCATTAACATGTTTTTATCTGTTGGAAATGAAGCAGTTCTGGATCTGACGTCATGTTTTGTGAGTGAGGTGGACCCTCTGCTCCTCCAGGGCGTTCTTCAAACACAGGAGGACGTGTTTTCTCAATCTGGAGGTGCGTAAGAGCTGCAGCTGAGCGAGCGTGAAGCCATGTGGCTTCGGTGCCTCGGGCTCTCTGAGGTGGATTTTAGGACCGCGGGGAGCCGGGCGGGTCTCGTGGGGGTTCTGTCGCAGGTTAGGAGTTCCCCTGAGAGCGAGGTAATGAGTTCTGGGTGTAAGGAAAGAGGTCCGTGGTGTCCTTCAACAAGGATGCAGTGTGTTGTTCCAAGTTTCAGAAAGAATGCAGTGGATAGAGGGAAATATCTTCACAGTAATTTGAAGAATTAGTTTCTTCTGTTGAGTTTTACGACTTCCTGATTTTTCATTCGGGTCAAAAATTTCGAATTTCGAAAGCTCAGGAACGAGTTCCTGTCAAACTTTGGGATGAATGCTAACATGTTAGCATCCTGGAATGCTAAATGTTAACATTTAAACTAGATATTAGAAACAATAGGAACATAGAAAATCTGCTCAACAAAGCAGGATTTTACTGTTGGTTGATCTGGAGCTCATTTTGAACTATTAACCAATTATTACTTCAAAGGAATATCTACTAAATGAACATCATGCTGTATTGAAGAAGACTTGAAACTAGAGATTGAGACCATAAACTCATGTTTACAATGTTTACTGAGGTAATAAATCAAGAGAGAAGTAGAGTCATTTTCTCATAGACTTCTATACAACCAGAGGAGTCGCCCCCTGGTGGACATTAGAGAGAATGCAGCTTTAACACATGAAGCTTTGGCTTCAAAAGTAAAGGTAATACTTCATTTATAAACCATCCTGCAACTTTGTTTTCCTGGTGTGTTATGAGCAGAAAACCGTCGCTGAGTAATCGTCTTAGTGTCTCACCAGACAGTAGATGAAGAGGAACTTGAGGATGTCCAGCAGCATCCTCCCCAGCGAGATCTGCAGCGGCCCGAGGTGGGAGTTGGCGGTGAAGAGGGAGATGAGTCTGAGCGAGCTGAAGATGTTGGCGATGGCGAACAGCGCCTCGGCGATCAGCGTCGGGTGCCACATCTCCCACTCCTCCCTGGGACGAGAGGAGTTGTACTGGAGAGAGAGAGAGGAAGACGTGGAGGGGATGAGGAAGAAACCCAAGAAAGGACATACAGACCAGTTTACAGCGAGAGTATACGACATTATTTACAGAAAATGGAAGCTTTAGCAACTTCTAAGTCACGTTTTTTTATACCAAACGTACATAACCCTCACCAGCTGGAGCAGATTCCGATAACATTCCTTGTGAGATCACGATGTTTTTGAAAGCATCCTCCTTTAATCCTCTGAGTCCCCCTCAAGCTCACTGCTGATCCTCTGAAACACTCTCAGTCCTGCATGCTTAACACACCTTCTTCCCTTCATTTGTCTCTCAAGCTCACACTTTATCTCCCCGTCTCCTCCTCTTTCCCTCTTTCTGTCAGCGTTCTCTTTGTTTACGACTTTTAAACTTCATCCGTCTCCCTCCGGTCACCATCGCTCTCTCTCTCCCCGCTCGGTGCCTCTCGGCTTCCCTCCTCATTCCAAATTCAGCCATTAGACTTCCACACGGAGTCCACACACACACACACACACACACACACACACACACACACACAGGGGTACAGCCGAAGAAACAGAAACAATCGCACTTAATTTGTCTCTTTCTCAGACACACACAATCCGTTCTCACTCTTGTTTCAGCTCCTCTCTGCGTCTGATACCAACTCACCAAACTACAGAAATAACCATCGACGTCATTACTAGAGGCTCAGTTCTGTAACATAAGAAGTTTAGTATTTTACTGAACTAACATACTACTTTCACCCAAAACAAGATATTTTCCTCAATCTAACTGATTGTGCTGTTGTTGCAAAAGTAAACAAAACATGTTAGTAAAGCTACGGTGGAAGTTTATTTTGAAATTTCACTGTATGCCATCAGCGAGTGGAAACTATATAGAAGTTTATTTTGAAAAGACAATGTTTCCTGTGAACATGGAAGTTTATTTTGAAAAGACAATGGCTCCTTTGAACTCTGAGGTTTATTTTGAAAATACATCCCACATGTAACGAGCAGAAACTGTACGTTTCCCGTGAACACAGAAAGTTTCACAGAGTTTCTGCCTCCGGCTGCTGCTTCAGTCAGTGTGTGTTATTGAACAGCGTGTGCGGATACAGGTGTGTGTGTGTGTGCGCACGTTATATCTGTACGTGTGCTGGATGTGTGTGTACGGGACCTGAGTAGGAGGGCCGCCCGCCATCATCAGTGACTCACAGCTGCTGCAGATGGCCCGGCCGTCTGGCGTGTGTGTGTGTCTGTGTGTGTGTGTGTGTGTGTGTGTGTGTGTGGTTACACCATTCGCTCTTAATAAACAGATCTTATATGTATGCAGAGTAACATTAAAGATGAAAGCCGTGCTGTAGAAAGTCAGCACGTTATTGCATCTAAGCCCCCTTTTTAAAAAGGTCAAAGGTCAGTCGTTACCTTGACGTAGGCCACGATCTTCAGCGAGATGGTGGCCAGGTAGAGCGAGTTCATGGCGAAGTCCATCAGGTTCCACCAGTCGTGGATGTACTCTGTGAATCCCCCGTCCCACATCTCCTTAATCTCTGCCCAGATGAACCCTGAAAACACACACACACACACACACACACACACACACACACGGTCACGCATGCACGAGGACATTAATATCATCCAGCAGCAGCTTCTGTTTGCTCGCTTTGTTCTGTTGAATGTTTTCTGTTGGCAGCAGCCTCGGGCCGGAGAGCCGGAGAGCCGGAACATTTGTTCTGAACCACTGATTTTGGAGAAAGAAGTTTTATTCTCAATAAGTCATTTTTCTGTTATTTTCTGTTCTGACACGTCTGCTCTTCTGAGACCCGTGTGATTAACGTTGGTTTCTGAACTTTAAGTTTCCATCAGAACAACAACAGAGTGAGCTGCTGAACACATGTTCACTGATTAACTCAGTTAGTTCTACTTCACCGTTTGTCATCGTTATTCAACGCACGATTGCGCAATGAAATGCAGCTGCAGCTCCCTCAACGCAGCATTAATCAGGTTAATGAAAACTATGACGTCATGTGAGACGAGACGATGACGAGGCGGAATCGACGTCAACAAACACAACTTTATCTGATCTCTATATATTTATTTTTATCAAACTTTTTAAATGAAAATTAGTTTTCTTTACAGTTGAATGAGCAACAATTTAAAGTGTAAAACGAGGAAAGATTCAGACGAAAGAGACGACGAAGAGGAACAGACGGTTTTGTATTTTTTTTCTTCAAGTGATGGCGGTTATGATTTGTCAGCTCAGAGAGAGAGAATATGGAGATGCAATCACTCATTCTCACACCCACCCACACACACACACACACACACACACACACATACACACACACACACACACACACACACACACACACATACACACACACACACACACACACACACACCCCAGCGTACACTCACACACTCGTAGACACACTCAGAGTCGTCTTAATAAGAAGCAATCAAAGTCAATCTGCATTTCTTTTTACTGTCCAGAAGAGACATTTCTTCCTCGTCAAAGTTCGGCGTCTCACATGTGTAGCGCATGTAAGAAAGAAACACAAATTATATTAACAAAAATTGTGATATGATGTCATAGATCCCCTGCTTTATGGTCTGTGTGACTCTAAATGGACCATCCTTTACTAAATGAACATCATGCTGTATTGAAGAAGACTTGAAACTAGAGACTGAGACCATAAACTCATGTTTACAATGTTTACTGAGGTAATAAATCAAGAGAGAAGTAGAGTCATTTTCTCATAGACTTCTATACAACCAGAGGAGTCGCCCCCTGGTGGACACTAGAGAGAATGCAGCTTTAACACATGAAGTAACGGCTTCGTTTGGCAGAACCGGAGGTTGCCGCCTGGTTTAAATTTGCCTCAAGGATATTATTTTTTTGTTTGGGTTTCCTGGACAGAGGACATCTGTCTGATCACAAGAAAACCTCTGAAACTTTCTTCTCTCGGCTTCATTGGAGCGCCGTTAGTTCTAAATGGCGGCGGCGATACGTACCGACCACCCACGGGAGGATCATCCACTCCACGATGGTGGGCGGGGGTCCCTGCATGTGCAGGTTGGTCCGGGCGATGTGCTGCGAGGCCAGCAGCAGGAGGAAGAGGAAGGTCAGGTAGGACGCCGTGTGGCAGATGAACTTGATGAAGGGCTTCTTCACGAAGCGGCCCAGAGCGCTCTTCGGCGCCAGCAGGTAGATCTGAGGACGAGGACGAAGAGACAGACGTGAGAGAGACAAACAGAAGAGTCTACAAGGTGTGCTGGATCGGGTTCACGCTCAGCCAGGCGCCGCCTCGTCTTGTTGCTCAAAGCTGTTACTGTTGTTGTTGTTGTTGTTGTTGTTTACTTGCTCTGCTCGTCTACTCGCTGCTGGCATCCTCAGCTGTCTCTGAGTCAGCGAGGCTTTGAATAACAGAGAGGGCGTGTTTGCATTATCAAAACGTTAATAACTTAATCACATTAAGGCGATACTTGTCCTCTCTTTAGTCGGCTTTATCTCTGAGTCCTTGAAGATGCAAACTGTGACCTTCAAAACATGAAACGTTTGCCAACAAACCACGAGAACTTTAAGATTATTTGCACGTCAATATATATATATATATAACTATTGTTTATGATTCTATGATGAACTAAATCCAACACATACTCAAGTACTTTACTGAAATACAGTTTAGAGGTACTCGTACTCGAGAAGTTACATTTTCTGCTACTTTATACTTCATACTATAAACATCAACAGTGGCTTTAAGTTAACAAACTGCCATAAATGAATATTTCGTGTATTCGTAAATATCAAATGTTCATATAGACGTAGAGATGATTTGATGCACTTTTCTTTAAAGAATCAAGTCTTGTCTGTCTTCTTCTCTTCTCCTCTTTTAAAGTAGAACAACAACACCGTTTGATTTGTAGGTCAAGTGTTGTTGTCTGTCTCCTCCAGCCAATAAACAAAGAGTTTGGTTTAATTGCTGCCCGGCAACACATTTACTGTGAGGACAGAAGTCTTTGTATCTACTCTTTCTCTTTTTCACCTCTCCTTTATTCATCCACTCTTCCAGCTCTTCTGTTTTGGATTCTTTCTCATCCTTTGTTCCTTCTGTTTCTCGCTCTACTTTTTCTTTCTCCTTTCTCTCTCCTCTTCCTCCCTCCACTCCTTTTCTTGCTCCATCCTTTCCTCACTTCCTCAATACCTCCCTTTCTCACAAACTTTCTTAAAGTCTTCTCTTCTCCTCATTTTTCGCTCCTCGTTCCCGTTTCTATTCCCTTCACCTTCACCCAGCTTCTCCTCCTCCCTCCCTCCCTCCTTTCCTCCCTCCTTTCCTCCCTCCTTTCCTCCCTCCTCACCAGTGAGAAGAAGGGAAACAGGAGTCCGATGATGAAGCAGGTGACCAGTTTGACGGCCCAGTGTCGTCTCCTCCAGCCTGGGAAGCCGTCGTACCACAGCGTGGCCAGAAGCTGCTGGCAGTTTGGCTGAGCCACGAACTGAGAGAGAGAGAGAGAGAGAGAGAGAGAGAGAGAGAGAGAGAGAGAGAGAGAGAGAGAGAGAGAGAGATAGGAAACACAGAAAAGTGACTTTGGGAGTTTTGAACGATGACTTCCTGCCTCGATGAAAGCGTCCGTAAGCGACTCGTACATCCTCCAGAGGCCACAGCGCTGCTGATGAGAGACCTTCACCACACACACACACACACACACACACACACACACACACACACACACACACACACACACACACACACACTGTCTTTATTTATCTACTTCACGTCATTAAAAACAGTCAAACCGTAAGTTGAACTCTTCTTTCACACGCTTGTGCAACATGGAGTAAAGGTATCGTGTGTGAACGTGAGAGGATCCAGAAGCACAAACCTCTTCATGTTGCTGATTTACATAATAACACTAAGACGACGCTAATAAGCAGATAAGGAGGAAACAATGTAATCGTCTGTGTATCTGTGTGATGAACACGCAGCTATCAGCCTGAAGCAGGTACATCTGGAGGAGATTTCCTCGGCGGTGCCAAAAGGTCGCAGCACCTCCCGCCCCGACAGAAGAGGAGCTGCAGGTTTTGCCTCCATTTACATCTCATTACAGCTCCTCCTCTGATGCTGCCGGCATCACACCGGCGGCTGTTTGTCCCCCCGTCAGCCCTTCAGCCGCCCTCTGAGTCACCAAACAAGCTGAGTCCTCTCCTCTTCCTCTTCCCATTGTCTTAACTCCTAATCCCCCCTTCCCTCTCCATCCCTCGTCACGTCTGAGCGACGGTCCTGGATCGTAGATAAGTCTCAAAGCTCTGAGAAGGACTTGAGGAGACGGCAGGTTATCTGTCCCTCTGTGGCACAAACAGCCTATTTAATAAATGAATAAATAAAAATCCAGCTCCGTTCTGTGTGTGTTTGTTTTTTTGCACGTCCACACGAGGACGTGAAGATTTGGCTAAAAAGCTAAAAAAGAGACGAGCTGCCAGAAACACTCGGTTCAGCACCTGAAGACGTCAATCAAGCGCGGCGCTCGGCTGCTTCTCTGAAAACGGGAACATTTGGTGGCGGCTGCACATTTCAACACTTCCTTGTTTTCTTAGCAGTGTGGGCTGCTTTCATAAATAATTGATCCTGGCACGTCTTTATTTTGGATGGTACGTGACTGATACCTCAGCTCTCTGAGTGGGACCGGAGCTCTGATTTCTTTTTTTGCCGTCACGGCTCCATAACTCTGCAGCATCGTGTATACGAAGCTGGTTTCCTGCACATGTGGACGTAACTTAAGTCAGGTTTGAGGAAGAGGAGCAGACAGCTGCTCCTCCTTCACCACCACGTGCAGAACACACAATACCGACGAATTACGGTGCAACACCAGACGTCACGCGTTCGTTCCTCTCCGTGCTCTGGAGGTGAACACGGAGCGGTTTGTTCATGTATCATTCAGAGCTCGGCCGTCCACCCAGGAGACCGCCGGTCGTGCCGAATGTGAAAACACCATCCTTTTCCTAAATCTAAGTACAAAGGTTGTGTTGCCTAAACCTTCCCGGGTTGTTTCCTGTGAAGACAGAAGTTTATTTTGCATGCATGTAACAAGCATGTTGCTGGAAAACACACGAAGCAGCTCGGAGCGCTGCAGCAGGAGGCGGGAACGCAAAACCTGTGAAAATACCCAAAGAGCTGTCCATGGTGCTGAAACCACATGGACGTACAGATCAGAGTCATTCCCAGACAAATGCTATTTAATTAATTTGCTTATAATAATAATAATAATAATAATAATGATAATAATAATAATAATAATAATAATAATAATAATAATAATAATAATAATAATAATAAAGGTAATCTGCATGATGAATAAGTTAAACACTAACATTGAGGAATAATTACTGATTCATTTGAGCGGGACAGGCGAGGTGTCGTAGGTACGGGACCACTGTGTGACAACTGTGACGTTGCAGGTTTATTGCATAACACGTGTGTGTGTGTGTGTGTGTGTGTGTGTGTGTGTGTGTGTGTGTGTGTGTGTGTGTGTGTGTGTGAAACAATAAATGAGATGTAGTGTTTTTATCTTTTTTTGGCACAGGAGGGTTTCTACTCAGTTTAATCATCTCACGTCGTCCTTACACCTCCGATAACAACGACCAGAGTGAACTACAGCGGATATGACCTTAACACACACACACACACACACACACACACACACACACACACACACACACACACACACACACACACACACACACACACACACACACACACACACACAGCTTCAGAGCCAGTTGTTCAACCTCTTATCTGGTTGTGTGTGTGTGTGTGTGTGTGTGTGTGTGTGTGTGTGTGTGTGTGTGTGTGTGTGTGTGTGTGTGTGTGTGTGTGTGTGTGATAACGAGAGGATTTAATTATACAGATGAACACGATTGAAGCAGGAAAAGAAGGAGAAAGGAGGAGAAGGAGTTAAAGTGCTAGAAGTCAAACCAAGGTGGCTGCTCCCTCTTCCTGCTCCTTCTCCTCCTCCTCTTCCTCTCGTTCCAGCCTCCAGTCCTCCTTTCTTTTTCTACCCTTCTTCTTCTTTTTCTGTTCTCCTCTTCATCCTCAGTGCTCCTCCTCTTCTCCTTCCCACTCCATCTCCTCCTCCTCTTTTTCTCCATTTATTCACCCCCCTTTCGTTTCAGCCTTGCGTCCACTCCTCCTCCTCCTCTTCCTTCTCCTTCTCCTCCTCCTCTCTCTCTCTCTCTTTTCCTCCCTTCCGCCGTCTTCACCTCCTCTCTTCTTTATCCTAATTCCCCTCCTTCTCCTCCAGCCCTTCCTCTTTCCTCTCCTCCTTCCTCTCCCTCCATCCCTCTCTCGGCTCCGGTTTGGTTTTCCTGTTGCCATGGCAGCAGTATGCTAATGAGGGAGTTGATCTCCGGGCTCCACTAAAACTACAGCAGTCGGCTCCTTCCTCTCCTCTTCTTCGGCTTCAGCCTCGTCTTCGCCGTCAGTCGTCGAACATCCTCGTCATCCTCACAGAAGAAAACAAACTCGACGTTGACGCTGCGGCTCCTCGACCAATCAGAGAGCCGGTCTGAGACGCACCGGAGGACAGACGTTCAGACAATAACAGGAAGCAGCTACAATGATGAGATCATGAGTCTGTGTTTATGGACAAGTGAAGAGTAGACGATGGGATGTGTGTTTCATTGATTTCTCCCTCTCTCTCTCCCTCTCCCCCTCTCTCTCCCTCTCTCTACCTCTCCCCTCTCTCCCCCTCTCTCTCCCTCTCTCTCCCTCTCTCTCCCTCTCTCTCTCTCTCCCCCTCTCTCTCCCTCTCTCCCTCTCTCCTAACAGGCCGGGTCAGTGAAGCGAAAACTGCGGAGGACAAAGTCTTAATCTCAGTTTGCCCGCAGCACAGAAGCCACACTCTTTCATGCTAATCCAATAGCAGCTTTACATAACACACACACACACACACACACACACACACACCTACACACACACACACACACACACACACACACACACTCTACTCTTACTGCTTGCAGTCGTCTGCTGGTTGGGGAGAGAAAAAGGGAACGAGGGTGTTACAAGCACACGAGCTCTGATCTGAAGAGCGCCATTTTAAAATGACAAATTTACTTTCAAAAATTGCAAAAAGGAGAAAATGTTGTCTCCTGTCTTTATGCTAAGCTAGGCTAACCACAAGTTGTCTCTAGCTCTGTACACACATGTTATTGTCAGATCATGCCACGACGCATTAAAGGTGCATAATGGGAGACGGGGAGCGTTTGTGTTGCCTCTCAACAGCTCTCAACATGAGCCGGCGGGTAGCAGCTAACACTGCTAACAGTGCTAACAGTGCTGGAGGAGGGACCTGAGGGCTAATGCACTAACATGCAATAAACAAATGCTGGTCGGAGTACTTTTAAGTCCCTGCTGATTAAAACACAACATTTCCTGATTTTGCAAGAAAACGAGAGACTTTTATTGTGAAAAATTTGATGAATTGAAATTTAAAAAAGTTATTTTTAGTGCTGTAAATTAAAGCGATCACAAATGGAAAGTGTAAATGTTAAAAGGAGAAACCAGACGTGTCAGTAAAAAGACTTTTAATCGTTAAATCATAATTTAAAGATGTTTAAACACATTAAACCGTCCTTTTTCAGCGTAAACGAAGCAACTTTGAATCTACTTTGACTCAACAAAACAACATGTTTCGAGGAACGTGAAAGCCTTTTCTACGTAATAAATCAATTAATACTTGTTTCAAATCATTTGTTTGAGTCTTTAAATGCATTATTTAAAAGCAAATTTAATTTATTTGTCTTAAAAGCTATGAATCTATTGTTTAATTGCATTCAAACATAAAAAACTCTGTTTGTACTCTGCAGATTCTATAACCAGTGACCTCTGATCCTCTGATTGAGCTCTTTTAAAGTCGACAACCTTCAACCTTTAAAGGTTGTTTGTCAAGAAAAACATTCTGCAGCCTAAAGAGGTTTATTTTGTCTAAAGAGGTTTATTGTGTCTGTTGCAGCGATGAGGACGCAGGCTGAGAAGTGTTTTTGATTCCTGATAGATGCAGCCAGTCATCCGGCTCGTTCTCTGGGGGGTTTGGCACAGACATGGAAATTAGCTGAGTGGGAAAATAAAATGTCCCCAAAACCTCCATTTCTTCCTGGAGAGGAAGTTCAGATGAGTCACGTTGCTGCGAGATGAAAAGGCTCTTATGATACAGTCAGGCGGCTCCGACAGGTTCCATGACGGACGGGGAACCAAACGTGACTCCTATTGCTGATTATAACACGTTATTAAGTGAATAATTAAAGCTGCATTCTCTCTAGTGTCCACCAGGGGGCGACTCCTCTGGTTGTATAGAAGTCTATGAGAAAATGACTCTACTTCTCTCTTGATTTATTACCTCAGTAAACATTGTAAACATGAGTTTATGGTCTCAATCTCTAGTTTCAAGTCTTCTTCAATACAGCATGATGTTCATTTAGTAAATGATGGTCCATTTAGAGTCACACAGACCATAAAGCAGGGGACGCTTTAGGGGCGG
This sequence comes from Pholis gunnellus, assembly GCF_910591455.1. NCBI lineage: Eukaryota > Metazoa > Chordata > Actinopteri > Perciformes > Pholidae > Pholis > Pholis gunnellus. Next base: position 1,695,924 of record NC_136550.1, on the reverse strand, counting down.
GGCTACACGGTGATTGACAGGTTGCAAAAAAGAGAAAAGATGGTGACGGCAAAAATTGCCAAACTCAAGGTTTCAAAACTTCAGTCCACAAACTAATGAGTGACGTCATAACGAACCGTCTTTAAAAAGAGATATTTCTGTTTTTCAGAATTCTGTTGCTGAACTCAAACCGTCTCTTTGCCGCCGCAGTGCTCCCGTTATTAACCCCTCGAGTCGGGGCTCAGCTGGCTTTAGTGATCCGATCTCTCCGTGTGGTCGCATCCTGCCTGCACAGTCCGAACACATGCAAAGCAGATGAATCGCAGACTCGGAGTCCACTCGAGTCCACCGCCGCCCACGTCATCCTCCTCCCACAGCAGCGTGTTCACAGCGCGCCCTCCTATAATCACCGCTGTGCTCGGCTTGCTCTTCTAGCTGCATGCCTGCTGTTAGAAGCTGCCCGTGCAGCATCAGAGTTTGCTCTCCCCTGCAGGGGGAGACGGTCACTCCTCAGCCTGTGTCGGGTTCTGTAATGACTCCTAACAGGATCATCCAGGTGTCTCCGCTGCACAAAAGCCCCGCAAACACCAGCGGCTACAAAGGAGGCGGACCGGCCTCACGCGCTCGGGTCACTTGTGTTCTGCTCCCGACATTTAAACCACAATCTGCCACACAAAGCTTCCTTCCAGCTAACTCTTTTTTTTAAATTTCTGGGCAGTCTGCCTCGGCCACTGAACTCAGAAATATGCTGATGAGTTGATTCAGTGTCTCTGCGGCCTGATGTGATCCACACAAAGCAGCGCGAGTGTGATTTATATGCAAATATGGAAAAGTGCCCTCGTGTTCACGTTTGATCCGCCTCTCCGCTCATCAACTCTTTCTCTCTCACACTGTGTTGTGATGTGGTCACCGTGTGTTATCTCCTCTTCCTCCATCGTCACTAGACAGAAACAGTCCAGCCTGCGTCCAGAGACCGTTCATCAACCAGCAAACACACCACAGAAGAAGATCTCCTACAATACGGAATAAAACCATCTATCTGCATATAAAGTGTTTAAACAGTGAGAGACACTGATGACTCACTATTACACATATAATGTCACATGCATTTTAAAGATTTAAAGGGAATATTGTCCTGAAGAATGAATTCTTTTACATGTAGCTGCCAATACTTCTGTACTATGTTTGTGTACTATGTGGAGCAGACAACACAAAGAACTTATAACGATGAGATAGAGAGAGTCAAAGAGAGTACTGAACACTGCATGGTGTGTGTGTGTGTGTGTGTGTGTGTGTGTGTGAACCCCTCTAATTGAGTACATGTGTTGACAGATTAATTAAAGCAATAATTCATTTGAATGCGCTGAATAAAACATGAACGATGGTCAATACATCATTCAGTTACTGCAGCGAATGATTGAACTACACACACACACACACACACACACACACACACACACACACACACACTCAAGAAGACACTTGTCAGCACACAAACACACAATCCATTTATTATTGAGACTACTGTTAATGTATAATTCAGCAGGACTGCAGGTATCACAGGCCCGCAGACAGAAAAAGACATTTAAATGATTCAGACACACACACACACACACACACACACACACACACACACACACACACACACACACACACTGCTCTCTCTCTCACGCACACACATGAATGTTTCAGGGGTTTCATCGAGGGGTTAAATGGAGGTTAAATGGTGGAAACCAGTGAAGGACTTTTGCTAAACGTCCACTTTAATCTGCAAGTCGACCGGCGAGACGAGACGGATCGAAAACAACAAGCAGAAGAAGAAGAAGAAGAAGAAGAAGAAGAAGAAGAAGAAGGAACCGGTCACTGTGATGTTCTTGCTTTAATGTTTGGAGGTGTGATGAAAGAGGAAAGAGGCCAGAAGGGAAGAAAGAGAAGACAAAAGAGAAATGATGCAGCTTCTCTAGTGTGTCAGTGTTCATGTTAACAACACGCAGCAGATGATGAGCACTAACGTCAGGTCACCCAAACACAACACGTTTCCTTTTCTCTGACAAAACATCACTTCAGCCCACATTAGTGTTAAATCAGGACTCCTTTGGCTTCATCTGTTTATCAGACGGCATTTCTGCGTTAATCCAAATAAGTGGAGCTGAAAGGATTTCCATCTGCTGCTCTGAGCATCTGGAAATGAGTTTGAATTTAAAAAGACAATGTGGTTTAGAAGGCTCAGCCATGTACCACACATGTAGAAGAGCACAAAGCCCCACGGTGCACGGTTTGAAACCATTGTTTAGGTTTAAGCAACAAAACTACTACGTCAAGGTTATAAAAATGATCGTAGTTTGTGTTAAAATAACGCAACAACGTAACTAACGTAAATAAACGACTGAGCTCTGTGGACTGTTCTGCGTAATGTTACGTAACACAGAGCTACGTCCTGTGTTTTCTTCACTTTATATACTTCTTATAAAATCACAGAACTTTTAAACAACGTAACTTCCGACAACGGTCGCTCAGTGTACGATGTAACTTATTGTGACCGGCTGCAGAAACGTTCACATTCAACACATTTGTGGTTTTAACACTGAAAACATAAAACAAGTTCAAATATCAGTCGTTATATCTTTAAACAAATGTGGTTTGGAAATGTAATTGAAAGTGAAAGTGAAAGTAAAAGTGAAAAGCACACAAGCTCAGTTACAGTTATATATGAAGCTACTGGCACCAGGCTAACGTAGCTTAGCATGAAGACGGAAACTTGAACTGGACCCGTGTTTGGAAGGAAATAGCTCCTGATGTTGTCTGGTAAAAACACAAGACTTGTATTTCCTCCTGTTGTTTTCCCCCCGTTCCCCCGTCTGCTGCACCTCAACATAACTCCATCAGCTCCCTCTGTGTTAATATCGCCTCCTCCTCCCTCACCTCCTCCCTCACCTCCTCCCTCACCTCCTCCCTCACCTCCTCCCTCTGATTGCTGTCATTCATCACCGTGTCGCACAGAGCTCCTCCCTCCACACAGCTCGTTGTGCTTTCACTCTCTCGTTCTCTTGACTCTCTTCCTACTCGTTCACCTGCAACACTTCTCCTCTCTCCTCCTCCCTCGCCTAAAGAACTCCTCCCCTCTTCTTCATTCTCTCTCTTCTCTCTCTACTCTTCTTTCCACGTGTCTCCATCTTCCTCTCTGCAGGTTTACCTCCTCACAAGCGAGACACGTTGAGGGAAATAAACCGGAGTGAACCAGGAGAGATGCGTTCCACCGCCCCGCTGTTTGTGACTCACTCCTTCTGTAGCCGACTCTATTTCTGTGCCGGTTTCCTCTGTTCCACCTCTCCACCTCGCTCTGCTTTTTTCTTTTTCTTTCTTCAAGTCTTCCCTACAACCTGCCATGTCAGCTCACCACCACCAGTCTGTCTCTCGCTCCGTCATCCTCACCTCCCGCTCTCTCTCTTTACGCGTTTCATCCTCTTGCTCTCCGCTTCCTGTTTGCATTCAAATGAAAGCTGCTGAGCATTAAGAAGGTGTTTCAGCTGAGGTTCCAACAGTCCTGTCTGTGGACTCACTGTTTGTTCTTTGCTCTACTTTATATTGATGCCTTTCTTCATGTATAGAAGACTTTTACTGCACATTTAAGCTCCCAATCATTGTGAGAAACACAGTTCATGTGAGCTTCTGTTACTAAGATTTCTGGTTCTCTCGTGTGATTATTTGACCGACCGTCCACTCGTCTCTGTTGGATCTGGAAATCATTGAGCAGACTCTTTGACTCTTGTTTGAGTTGTGTAATCTGTCTTCAGCCTAATCAGTGAGTGCCGGCACTGGGCAACACATCAAATGAATTACAATGTATGCCCTTCGCAGGATGTGGAAAAACGTCGACATCATGAAATTTCAAAGAATCTTGCACAAAGAGATTATTTGCGGTCGTAAAGTAGATCCTGTGAAGTGCGACGTGACGAAGGTACACTGCAGCACTTCAGGGGGCTGTGGTGAGTCTGGGGGTTATCCGGCTCAGGCTCATGTTGTGGTGAGTGAAACGATCGTTTCTACAAAGACTTAAAGGCGCTCTGCACACCGAGCTCAGCTGTAGGTTTGTTCACATTCAGTCTGACCCTGCGGTGCAGCTCGGCAGCTATCTGCTGATGTCAGCAGGAACTAGTGAAGCTGTTCTGCTCCGTCTCTGCTGAAGCTGATTAGATCTGCGTGCTCTACTTAGTTCTCGCACGTGGTGCAAGTGTTTCATTATTCCTGCAGATTCCTGCAGTCTCGCTGCGTTTTCGCAGGAAAAGAAAATCAGAAATCGTCCTCAAGATGGAAAAAAGAAACGGAGCGCTGCAGAGCGAGGAGGGAGGAGCTACAGACCGCACATCAATCAATAGAAGTCAGTTGATGTCGACGCAAAATCTATAACATACAGCATGGTTTATGAAGTAGTCTGTAGCAATTTAAAACATACGGGATGAGCAGGAAATGGGCTAAAATATGCAACATTAGCAATAAAACTAAATTTCTTTATTGAAAAATCCTTAAATGTTTGAAGTGAATGACGACACTGTCATGAGAACCAATACTTGGGTACCAGTCCCTGACAATAACCCATTGTGCACAACAGAACCTTGTTATAATCTGCAGGAAAGGAGCTAGTTAGCGTTAGCTGTTAGCATCCGCGGAGCAGCACCGCCCTGCAAAACCAGTATGCAGACAGAACTGAAGGAGTGAATGTTGAAGGTCAGATTCATCCAGAAAATAATAATCACGAGTGTTTTATCGACTGCTAAGTTTCTGGTACCGTGACTTCCTGAGTATTGGGGCCGTTTTACCGGATTGCACCTCGTTACGTAACCTTCACTGTATTATAGATGGAGACTCAGCATCTCCGTCTCTCTCTCTCTCTCTCTCTCTCTCTCTCTCTCTCTCTCTCATTCCTCTGCAGCAGCAAAAGAGGAATAATTTGGGTTGTTTTGGAGCGTCGCCAGGCTCTCCCTGTTTCTCTGTCAGCAGTGTTGGACGGATTATCACACTCTCACACACAAGCAACACTTAGCGGTGCCAAGAAACCCGCCGAGGAAGAATTGATTTATGGTTTCTCTCTCCATCCATCTCTTCCTGGATCTGCCTCCATCTCTCCAACTCTTCCTAGCGTCTCCCTCTCTTCTTCTTTTCCTCGTCTTCTTCATCATATGCTTTACTTTCAATCCTCTCCTCACTGCTTGAAACAAAGAAGTCAAGAAGCCATTGATTGGCTCACTGTTCTGTACGACACACGGACCAGAAGTTTATCAATTAGCAACGGCAGCGACCGCATTTTGACCCGATTCAACCTCTTTAGTTCATCATCATATTGGATTGTTCACAGACTTCATCTCATTGGGTTAATATTCTGTTCTTGACGGCTCTATAAATATGAAATAAACAACTTTCTAAACTCATTCAGTCAGCAGAAACACAAATAAAGCTTTTAGTAATGAAGAAGAATTATATCTGTTGGACTTCAGCCTGAAACGACTGCGGTTCAGTTTGTCTTTGTGATACTTTATCTAAGTACAGCTGATCAAACCAGAGCTTTTAATCTGATGCGTCCTTTAACCCGAATATATAAATGTTAATATCAAACATTAAATCATAAGTGATGTTCACAGTAAAATTCAAAGTCAATACTAATCTTTAATTTGAGTATTCACATCATTCTGCTACCAAATGAGCCACACTGATAAAATATTAACGTTGGATCAGCCGAGGATCAATACAGGATTGGATTAGGATCAGACCAGGATCAGTTGTTGATCTGGTCATGGTCTGGTTAGGATCGGGTCCAGAATAAGATTAGGATGAGGACAAGACTGGGCTAGGATGAGGCTAGTATTGGGGTCAGGATCCGGTTAGGATCCAGTTGGGATCAGGCCAAGATTGGGCCAGGATCGATTAAAGGATCGGTTTGGATGAGATCAGGTTCAGGCCAGGATGAGGCTATAATATTGGGACAGGATCAGTTAAGGATCTGGTCAAGGTCTTGTTATAATCGGTACACGGTAAGATTAGGTTCAGGCCAGAATCGGACAAGGATCAGTTTACGATTTAGCCAAAGATTGGGTTCGGATTAGACCAAAATGAGATGACACTCGGCTGGGATCGGGCTAGTTTTGGGCCTTGATCGGACTAACGTCACGTTACGATCCAGTCAAGACTTGGCTCGGAGGATCCGGCTGGGATGGGATCAGGTTTGAGATCGGATACTTTAATTCAAACTCTTTAAATCAATGTAGGATGTATAAACTGTTTCTCCACCCCCTAATCTCCATCTGCTTTTCCACTCTCAATACGACTGCATTCAGCATGTGAGTGGTTGTTTGTGTGTATATCTTGGTGGTCATGTGTGTGTTTATCTTGTCACTGTGTTCTTGCCTCGGCGCTAATAAACACCGATGATCCGTGAAGACAGAAGTCCCATTTAAATGGCAGCCTTAATTATTAAAAGGTGTTTGAAGCGGACAGCAGGGCGTTAAAGGCCCAGTACGTATGATCTCAGCATGAATAACACAGTGTGGTCCAAGCACAGGGCTGTTAAAGATAGGGATGCACAAACATCCACCTGAAACCTGAACCCAAACCGTGAGATGCGACTTGACGGAACCAAACTCTTAAATCCGAGACCTGAACCACTCGAGAAGAGAAAGAAATATATTCTTTGGGCGCACAAAAAGGCTTTCACTGGAGGAGAGAAAGAAATCTGGCATCCATCCAGATTCATATCAGGCCTACAGTACATAAAATAAGCCCACCAGAAGAAATAAAAACTAGATATATTGCAGCCAACTACCAGCACTACTCATCTCACAATAATCCGTCTTTTCTGTTGAGCTCAACTCGTTGTTTTCCTCAAACTCTCTTCAACAAGTGCCTTCAAATGTTTACGTTATTGAGAAGTGGACGTAGTCTTCGTGACATCAAATGTTGGTTTTTCACGGTGTAGCCCCGCCCCTAAAGCATCCCCTGCTTTATGGTCTGTGTGACTCTAAATGGACCATCATTTACTAAATGAACATCATGCTGTATTGAAGAAGACTTGAAACTAGAGATTGAGACCATAAACTCATGTTTACAATGTTTACTGAGGTAATAAATCAAGAGAGAAGTAGAGTCATTTTCTCATAGACTTCTATACAACCAGAGGAGTCGCCCCCTGGTGGACACTAGACAGAATGCAGCTTTAAGACACTTTCACACGGCTTCCCTTGTCAGAACCGGAGGTTGGTTCCTGGTTTACAACAATGGACCCTTACCTCCACAAAGTAGACATTTCTCCAAAGCTAAACAAATAGTTTGGACGCTTAAACCTAACTAAAGAATTTTCACATCCTAAATCACACTTATGTTAACTTCGAACTCTTTCCAAAGCGAAGGAGTCTTCCTCACTGGGGATTTCAAGAAGCCACGTATTTTTGCTTTCATTTCTCCGTTACTGACCGTCGAGCTGGTAAAACGTCGTCTCTCTGTTCACACCTGGAATTAACATGCGTCTCCACATGCATCTTGAGTGATCAGGTCTCACTTCGCCGCTCTATATGCAAATAAACACGCACATCGTTTGCATTTGCAGAGACCCAAACGCAGCAACGCACTTCCTGTGCCTAGTCTGCCTGGAATTAAAGGAAGAAGAATTCCTCTTCTCCTTTACCTGCTTTATCATTTAGTTTCACTCCATTTTTCATCCCAACCTCCTTCAATCGGTGCCTCGTCTGTCTCCTCTTCCCTCCGTTCACACTTTCTCCTCTCACGCTTATTTATCAGAACGACCCAGAATGCACTGCAGAGGCGTTGTGAAAGGTGCCCGCCGCTTTAGCTCTCTGCCAGCCGGCTGGACATAGTTCGTTAATTCCTGTGCGTCAAACAGCCAATCAGAGAGTTTATTCTGGGTTTAGAGGAGCTCGGCATGATGGGTAACCCATGGTGTGTGTGTGTGTGTGTGTGTGTGTGTGTGTGCACTTTACCCACTGACTCGTAACCCAAAGTTACTTTGCCGTTATGTAACTCCTCATCCTTTAAACCCCAACTCGCTCTTCACCCTCTAGTTCTCTCTCTCTCTCTCTCTCTCTCTCTAGTTCTCTCTCTCTCTCTCTCTCTAGTTCTCTCTCTCTCTCTCTCTCTCTAGTTCTCTCTCCCTCTCTCTCTCTGGTTCTCTCTCTCTCTCTCTCTCTCTCTCTCTAGTTCTCTCTCTCTCTCTCTCTCTAGTTCTCTCTCTCTCTCTCTCTCTGTGTTCAGTTTATCAGAATTAAGGTTGAAAGCCGGATCAATAACCATGACCGCATCTACAGGGAGAGGAGAGGAGAAAGGAAAGGCAAAGAGGAGACAAGAAGAAAGTAGAGAAAATAGGAGGAGAAGAGAGGAGTGGAGAAGAGAGAGGAAGAGGAGGAAGAGAGAGGATAGAAAAGAAAGGCAGAGAATGGGAGAGAAGAGGAGAGGAGACAAGTCAAATTAGGAAAATCAAAAAAGAGGAGAGGAAATAAGGGGAAAGGGAGGAATGGAGAGACATTTTAGAAGAGGAAAAGAGAGAAAATACGAGGAGATGAAATAGGAAGAAATAAAGAAATGAGGAGAGGGAAGAAAGGAGAAGAGAGGAAAGAAGCAAAAGGAGAGCAAAGCAAACAAGAGGAGAGCAAATAAGAGCAGAGGAAATGAAGGAGAAGAGAGGAATTAGGAATAGGAGAGGAAATAAGAGGAAATGAAAGAATAGGAGAGTAAAACAAAGGAGAGGAAATAAAGATGAAGAGAGAAAAGGTGAAGAGCAACGAAAGGAGAAGAGGAAACAAAAAAAGAGGAGAGGGAGCCAAGAAGAAGAAGGAAACAAGAAGAGAGGAAGTATGTTAGAAGGACAGAAAGAGGAGGAGGAGAATAAACAATAAGGAGCGAAAGAGAAAGAATAGGAGAGCAAAGGAAACGAGAGGAGAGGAAATAAAGGCAAAGAGAGGTAATTAGGAAATGAGAAGGTGAAAAGATGAAGACAAACGAGAGGAGAGGAGGAAACAAAAAAGAGGAGAGGGAACAAGAGAAGAAGAGAGGGGTTTAAGAGGAGAGGAGACAAGAGGAGAGGAAGTAGGTTCGAAGGACACAAGGACACGAAGGAGGAGCAGAATAAATAATACGGACGGAGGGCGAGTCGAGAGGATGGAGAAGATTTCCCAGGAGGCCGAGACACAAGGTCAGAAAGGCAAGAACGGAGAGAGGGAGGAAGAGGAGGGAGGAGGAAGAGGAGGGAGAGGAAGAAGAGTGAGAGGAAGAGGAGGGAGAGGAGGAAGAGGAGCCAGAGGTACCGTATTGATCCCTGAGTGACACGGAGTTTATATCGGAGATGTAATTTGCATCGATCCCGTCTGAGAGTGCTGACGAGGACGCACTGACTCACACACACGTGTTCGTCATCAACAGAAGGTTGTCGGCTAGTTTACGAGCACACTATTCTCCCACAATGCAATGCACAGCGGGGAAAAGGGCGGAGCTGGAAAAAAGTCTGATTAAAATATCTTGCAGGATTTTTACAGTGTGAAGTTTCAATTTGAAGCTGCAGTTGGAAACATAAATAAAATGTGTTTTCATCATGAGACGGTTTGCTCCGGTCGACGGGCTCGTTAACTAAAATATGTTTCTGAAAACTTTAAAGCAACAAAAACAGCCACTGCAGACAGTTTGATTGACAGCTGAGACTCCTCGGCTCTGATTGGTTGTTGACTGTTTAAATCACGGACTTTAGATAAAGATTATAATTCTACTACTAGATTTAGCTTAGCTTCTTAGCATGCCAACATTTGCTAATTAGAAGTAAACACAAAGTGCAGCAGAGGCTCATGGGATGTGTATACACATGTATATGTGTGTGTGTGTGTGTGTGTGTGTGTGTGTGTGTGATTTCCTGGAGGAACAAGCGAGACACAACAAAGGAAACGCAGGTCTCAGTTTCCCGTCACACACACACACATTATATAGTTTGCTCTAAAAGCCTGGTGTTGGCAAAACACTGTGGCAGCACTTAGTGTGTGTGTCACCTCGACCTCCATCATAACACACACACACGCACACACACACACGCACACACACACACACACACACGCACACATGCAAAGACACAACAGCAGGGAGCTTAAAGGAAGTTCTCCACGCGGCGACAAACGGACCAAAGGAGAGAGAGACGAGAAAAAAAAGTGTAAAGACACGTCAGCAAGGAAACGAGGGAGGGGAGGAGGGAGGAGGGAGGAGGGAAGATGAAAGGGAACATGAGATGGTGAGGAAAGGAGGGGAGGAGATGTAACACTAAGAAGAGAGAGAGAGGGTGACGGGCGGAGGTATAAAAGATGGAGAGAGAGGTTGCAGTGTGTGGAAAGCTTACGTAAGTGTCTTTGGAGACATTTTCATAAACACACACACACACACACACACACATCTGCATAGAAACACCCACATCTGTTTTGTTCGTCAACATCTGTTGCTGTCATGGCGTCCAGAGGCCGGTGTCTCTCCTGTCGTTGCACCTGAGACACACACACACCTGCGTCCGGACAGCAGCGCTGTCGGCGGTCTGACGCGCATTCACAGGACCTACAGCAGGTCTGAAGCCGACCCGTTTCATTAAATACATGAAGTCATGAATGATATAAACTAGCGGGACACTCGGAGAGCTCAGACCTCCACCGAGGCCGCTTCAACGAGGGGAAAGTAACGCGCGTCCACGTCCCCGAGATTATGATCCGCTCAGACGTGGAACGGGTTCTTCGATGGCTTCGATGCTTCAACTTTCAACTTTCAATATTTTAAAATAATTTGACTGACACTGACTGATTTATTTATTATGAATCGACTCTGTTTCCACGTGTCACTCCTTCTTCTTCTCCGTAGAAAACACACGTTTGTTGTCGTCTGTCTCTCTTCTAAACTCCATCACTCCCACTCTTCTCTCCCTCTCTCCTCCTCCTCCGTCTCTCTCTTTACCAAACACGTGTGGATCCGTGTGATTCCTGCTGTCAGCTCTGTCTGTCTGTGTTTGTGCGTCCTCCTCCGTTCTCTGCTCATCTTTCACTTTTCATCTGCGCGTCTGTCTGTGTCGCCGCGGTGACTTTTCATTTGGCTCGAGCTGTTTCGTGAGACGACGCTGACGAAGGAGCTCGTCGGGGCGTCTGAAGCCGGAGCACGATGAGACTGTGAGGCCGTTTGTTGTTTAATGGAAACCAAGATTTGGAAATGTGTGCGTGCAAAAATGCAAAACAGACAGTTTGATAAATGAAAGTTGCTTTTTTTGAGCTGAATCAATTCTAAGAATTCATTTTATAAACGAAATGACAAACAAATGCATCACATGCAGACAACGTGATCAACTTAGTGTATTTCCTGTCAACAACAAAAGGAGGATATCGTGTTTGAAAACACAGTTCTGGGTATAAAACTGCAATACTTTCTGAGTAGTAAGAACGATACAAGTACAAAAAAGGACTGTATTTTGTATTTGTATTTTTCGTAAAAAACTTTTGGCTGAGAAATGAAATTTCGGAACAAATTACAATTTCTGCGTTTTATCCGAAGCCGTCAAAAGAGTTTTTGACCACTCAGGGCCACCGTACGTGCAAACGTCATCACCTACAATGTCACCTGAAAGGCTGAACGCACTTTACGACAAAACAAAGTCCAGAATGCAGAAATGCAGAACGTAAAGATAGATCGTTCTACATTTCTCAGAAACTGAAACAAGACCTTTGAAGAGATGAAGAACTGATGAACTTTGGCGCCTTTTCTGCATTTTTCAATTATTTTTTAAATATTAAACAAATTGAACTTTTGGTTTTAGTTTCTTTAAATGATTTACGACGTTATAACTGTGTTTTACTGCACAAAATACACGTTTGAGTTCTCTCTGCTTCTAGCTGTGGTTGCTGCAGGACTTTTATTTATTGCAGTGAAAAACGAGGCCACGTAGATTTTGACGACGTCAAACAATGATCAGTGCTGGAGGTTCGGTTGTTTGAACACTGTAATTACACAGTAAAATACTGTGAAACGTTGGCATCTGCATCATGTTGCATGCGGCTCTAATTATGAACAACTAAATGATGAAAAATGTCCGTTTCCAGCATAAAGAACATTTAGAGTCTCAGCCACCGCTGCGTGTTTCTCCCACTCATGAACCGTCAGATATTTGGCGACATATTTTCCTGTAACGGCTCTCTTCCTCGTTCTCTCCATCTCCTCTCAACAATCTGAGAATGTCTTATTATCCGCTGACAGCTCTCTCTCTCTCTCTCTGTCTCTCTCTCTCTCTCTTTCTTCCCCCTGCTTTCTAACTCCTCACATCACATCCTCCCTCCGTCTCCTCCGGTCTAAATTCGTCTCGAGAACGCCACGGGATGTTGTGAAAAATGAGACTTTTTCTGTGCTTTGTCTTGCTCAAAGGACGACTCTGGCAGAGCTGCAGCCAATTATACCTCCCAGTGAGGCGGAGTAGACGGCAGCGCACTTCAGTGCAGGTAGAAGCCGTTTCTCTGAGTCGCATCGCGGATACTTCATTAGTGTTTTACACCGAGCGGCCCGACAGCGAGGAACATACAGTTACGATGGTTTGGTTTGTAAAAACAGTGAAAGCAGTGAGAGATGGCGGCACAGTTACCCAAACCTCCACAGTGTTACGATCATATTCACATTAGTGACATGATTGCGAATACATTTAAATTATTTAACATTGTTAAAAAGGGAAAAGCTGCAGATCTGGAACCATTAAATATTTTTACATAATAAAATGGTTAAAGGAGGATTCATTCGTTTTCTGTCAAATAGATTCATCGCTTCAGCCGATCATTTTAATTTGCTCTGTCTGTAAAAATCTGTAAATTTGTAAAGTTAATTAAAGCTGTAAAATAAAAAGTACAATATTATCCTTAGAGATGTATAGTGGAGCAGTAGAAAGCTGCGTGACTTCTAATAATACTGCTAATGTGCCGTACTTGAGTAAATGAACTGCTCCTGGGCAGTAATAAAAATGTTCTGGTTAATCATTTCTGCAAATTTATTCATGTATTTAAAAATGACTAAATGTGTCTGATGCCTTCTCCTCCTACTGTGCTTCACTATGTTCTAAATGATCGACTCCGATCGCTGACCGGCCATCAGGAGCACCGGGAGAACCCGGAGAGCCCGGCTCAGCTGCTGGTCAAGGCTCTGGAGACCGTGCTGATGAGATATAATACACTAACATGCTTTTTATGAAATGTTACAATATACACTTCCTATTCTTTATTGTCATTCATAGTAGGAGACTAAAGTGCTAATTTACCGTTAAACTGCAACTAATAGCTCAGGCTGTTCTAATCTCAGTCACTGAACTCAACCAACAAACCAGCGTCTATGTGGGACACGACTTTTATTCCCTTTGCCCAGCTTGCTCAGCAAAGAGGGGAAACACTATCAAATTCTTTATTTATACCCGAACTACAGTACAACATATCAACACCAATCATGTCTAATGAAGACCTGCGTCTATACAGTAGAACATGTCAGACAGCCCTGTTTACATCTGTTCAAGTGATGTTACGGTTATGAATATTGTTCAGTAATCTAAATAAAGTGTGCCGTGGGTTAGGGTTCGGCCAGTCAAGAGTTAAAAAGCCCATTTTTTCATTCCCAGTGAAGGTCAAGTGAGCAGTTCTCATCAGTCTCTTCCTGTCGTTTACCTCAATGTTAACCGGTCAGGAGAGAAGCCTTTTACTGCTCCATCCTTCTTTCCCTTTCCCTCCTTCCTCCTCCTCCGTCCACCACACCAGGGACATAAAGTTCCTCCTAAATCGTCTCCTACGTCACCACCCCTGCCTGGAGGAAGAAGCTTCCCTCCTAAATCCTTTGGCCTGGAACAGCAGCTTCCCGACGTCTTCCCTTTAATCCATCCTTCCATCACCCTTAATGTTTTGCCGCACCAAGGGGGGAAGAAGTCATTCACTTATCCCGTTCTCTGTGTTGGTAGATGCCCCAATCCGTCCCTTTATCGTGAGCCTTTGCACACGTACGTTATGGAAAATGTGTCCTGATGTTTGGAAAGGTTACACACCAAACAGTCTTTTATTTTTGCAAATAAAGTATCGAAAGTCGTCAAAGATCTGAGTCATATTAATGTTTTTTGCCAAAGTCCTCATATGGCTGCTTAGCATGAACACAGTTAGCATGAATATACAACTAGCATGCTAACCTGCTAACCTGTGCATTATGCAACATTCTGAATGAACAGAAGTAGAGTTAGCATCGTGTTTCTATCGACATACAGAGAGGCTCCTCTTCACAGAGTCGGCCATGTTTCTACTGTAGCCCAGAACGGACAAACCAAACGATGGCGTGTCACAGCGTGTCTAATGCATTTTGTAATTCTTACTTGCATTTACCGAAGTTTGTGTGCCATGAAAACAATCAAATAAAATGACACTTGCTGCAAACTCCCTAAAATCTTTAACCTGTGAACTTCAATGTCACTAGCGTGTCGAGCCCTGTTCAGATTGAAGATCGTCACCTCTCACTTCCTGTTCTTATGCCTCCCTGTCTCCCTCAATCCATCCACCTATCATCCCTCTCCCCACCTCCCCCTTCGCTCCGTCCTTCCACTCCAGCTTTCATCCGTCTGGCAGCACCGCTCCGTCGCAGAGAGCTGGAAACAGCAGGACGGACGGAGAGAGACGGGAGATCGCCTTGGGGTTTTCCAACTCTGTTTCATTCTCTGAGTCTATCTCATCAAATCTCTTTCTTCACTCACGATCCCTCCAGATATCTATTCGTCTGTCTTTCCGTCCCTTTATCTCTCTCTCTCTCTCTCTCTCTCGTTCTGACAACGTCCCTCAATTCCTCAAAGACAATTAAACGTTGTACTGCAGGAGTGTTTTTAACAGATCTAACTCGGGCAGAAGGTTGTAGTTTGTTTTCCTCAAATGGGCCAAACAGAAATCTATATTATAGTCACATATAGATACTTCTAAATGCATTATATATAAATGCTCCTTCATAGCCTAGCGTTAGCTTTTTACTTCTGCTGATTGTATTCACGCATTAAACATCATAAAAGTGGTGTTCATTGGTGAAGATTATCTTGTTGATCTAAAACGTTCTGAGCATGCAACATTTAGTGTATTAGCGCGTGAACGATATATGATACAACAATGACATGTTAGCATGTCAGCACATCAATATGCCATCAACAAGGATGCCAATAGAATGTATTGTAACTAGAATATATGAACATATAATGGATATTTACCATTTACATGCAAAGTCAGTGCATCACTAAAGTCTAGAAGTATTCGTGCTTAATGCTGGAAACGTCAGTATGGAAAGTCGTCCAAAGGTCGTCGCAATATTTCACTCTGTTGTAGATTTGAACAATTCCATCCCAAGAGCTGCAATATGTTCAGGCACAAACAGAAGAAGTCTGTTTTCCCGTAAACAAGCTTGTTACTTCAAAAAGGTCAACTCTTCAGTCACCGATGAAAAGGCAGGCCGGCTGCGTCTCGCCTCATCTAAAGAGACTTTTAAGAGCCCGACGTACTCCTCTCTAGTCACTCTATCCGGGTCGAGTCCCTACCTCTTTTTGGTGGTATTTGATGGCCAGTTTGAGCTTGGCCAGGTCGTGGCACTGCCTTGGGTCCAGCTCCTCGCTCTGGTCGTTGTCTCTGTGGTTCAGGATGGTCTCCAGCTCTCTAGAACTCCTGGCCTGGTCCAGAAGGTCTTTGGCGAACCGTTTGCACTGCTGCGACAGCTCCTCGTACTCCTGACGGAACTCGTTCTCCACCTGAGAGGAGGAGGTGGCAGAAAACCTCGTTACCAAGTATTTACGATGCGTCTATAGAGGTCGATAACTTTGACTTCCATCGCTCGATCCTACAGCCCCAAGCTCTCAAGAGCTTGCATTGCTGCAACAGCTTCACGCGCTTCTTAGAAAACTCAAAAGTCAAAAGGTATTGTTACCGAAGATAAAACGTATTCTCAGCCAGAAGAATGAAGCCTTCTCTGACAAGAGTGCTCGAACGTATAGCACAAACAAATGAGTAACAAACAATATCGGATGTTTTTTATAGCTCATGGAGTTCAGGATGTGGCGTCCCTCCAGTAGAGTTCTTGAATTAACGCCAAAGAGGACGGTAGCTGCTCTTAAAGGCTCCTGATGGACCAGCACTTTATGCGGACACTTTAAGTTGCCGTCTCATTTAATTTGACAGCAAGCTATATATTGTGGACATAAAAATACACAAGGGCTATACTGGCCCAAATACATCACTGACGAGTCCCTGAGACTAAACCTTTTCTCCACTCCCACAAGACCTCTAAGGAAAGCCCTTCGTCAGCGTCTGTACCTTGCTGAGCTCTTTGAGTTCCCAGCCCAGTCTGAAGGCAGTGAGGATGGGATCTTCACTGGACAGCGCGATGAGGGACGGCGAGGCCAGAGCCTTGTAGATGTTGAGTCGAGACCTCGAATGCCGAAGACTGTCGACCTGCAGAAGGTGACACGGAGAGAGACGAACAAGAGGAGAAAGATTTAGACTTTTAAGGTTTAGAACCAACCCGTACCATATCGTACAATGATCGGCCCGTGTGTACTTTGAGGAATACCAAGAAAGAAATGGACAATTTTCACCCTGATTGCCTCATCTACTTGTGTTGGTCGTATAGAGGCATCAGGATTGAATTGAGACTGTTTCATAATCAGCTAAAAGTTCCTCACAGCAACTTTGATGTTAAAATAATTACAAATAAAAGTCCTGCTATATTTACGTAAAATTGTAAAAGTACTTGTTTTGCAGAAAATTGTCCGTTTTTGAGTGATATAATAAGGAACGAGTGTTTTGAATTAATTACAATTTGTAACTCTTCTATTTCTTTCTCTTAGGAGTGTTCTGTACAGCGCTTTATGTTGGATGCTTTGTTACAGTATTTGTTGTTGTTTTAGAACAGATGATGAAACAAATGTCAGTGCTGGAGGTGCAAATTGGGAGTAATCGCTGTAAACTCCTATATTGATTTTCAGCAAAACAAACTGTGCATTAAGGAGAAACGATCACTTACCTCTGAACTGGAGACGCACTCGACACAGTCACATCGTATCTGGTGTGGTCTGGGAATGGTGACCTATACAGAACAACAACACAATTAACGATGAATCATCACAGCCGCCTTCCAAATCCTGATTCAATATTCAAGTAAACACTCTTCCTGAAAGGCTTGCTTTTATTATATCACTTTTGCATTTGTATTCAGAGTAATCACCTTCCGCTGGACGAGCAGCTTGATGATCTCGTAGTTGTTGGTGTGAGCAGCGAGCATGATGGGAGTTATATCCGGGGTGAACTCTGAGAACTGACTGTCCATCATCAGCGAGGGAACCTGAAGAAAAACAGGTATTTTTCATGTAATTACACGTATCATATGACAAGTGGACCACAATGAAAGATGATATCTAATGTTAAATAACTTTTATTGTGCAGTGTAAAAGACATCATTTCAGCTCAACATGTGGCGCTGTTACGTAAAAAGTGAACAGCTCAAAGCAAGAGACGAATTAGCCAAATGATGAATCAAATTAAACTCACATGAATCTGATTAAAACAAATTAAATTTGTGTAATGCATTCGACAAAAGAAGTTTCCTGCTGCAGAGGTACATTTATTTAAAGCCACATCCTCTCCAGAGCTCATTATATTCCTCAGTGACCCTGAACACCTGCTGTAGTCTGAGAGAAACTGAGTGAAAGAGTGTTTCATTACCAAGTGAAAGCCAGGCGGTCTAGAGGTTTATGGTCATATATGAATAAGAGACTTAAAAGGTGGTTTTGAGAGAGCAGACCATTCTGAAAACCACGTTGCTGTATTCTAGATATTTGTCCCGACCTTTGATAACAGCCATTAGTTCCCATTCAATACAATTAGCAAACTATAACAGTGTGTTATACATATTCCAATGAATGGAAACCAACGACTGCCAGGAATGCAAGGGACAACAGAAAAAAGAAAAATGTACGCTGTTTGTAGTTTAGTTATTTAAGTTCACTATAAGAAACAATTGGTTGGGTTAGGGTTGATTGGGTTGGGAACCACTAATATGTAGCTTGAAGCTGCAAACACACTCCTCATTCATGACTGATCTACATCTTTCTTTTTTTTTACGATTAAATTAACAATTTGACATTTTAGGAAATATACTTATTAGTTGGTTAGCTTAGCTTAGCATAAAGACTGGAACCAGAAGGAAACCAGTAGCCTGGTTCTGTCCACATAATCCACCGACCAGCACCTCTAATTAACATGTTGTTTCTCGTTTGTTTGATCCGTACAGAAATGTGTAAAAAGGACAATTTGTGCAGCAACATCCTGGAGTCTCTGCCGGTTGCCGGGCAACCTAACCATGACGACGAGACTGCCAGTGCAGCATGTGATGAATCCTGGACGAATGTTTTTGGAGGAGGAGATGATTTCTGTCTCAAGTGTCGAGATTGTGCAAGTTATCGGCGGATCAACTCCAAACCAAACACGAGGGATTGTAAAAGCAACATGAACGGCTGCTGTTGAATACGACATAATTCAACCATCATAACAATGATAATGATTTAACCTCCAGCATTCACAAGCACAATGTAGACATTTATTGAATGTTCTTTTTTAGGTCAATAGAACTGATGAACACAATGTGAAAGCTGATAAATTGGAGATTAATTGAAATACACAGCAGTGTGTAAAGTTGTTCCCGTCATACATGAGGTATCTTTTTAAAGGTTGAAACTTTATAAGAGTGTATATCATGAGGGAAGTACATGATACTAACCTATGTTTCATAAGTTGTTGCAGTGTTTTCTTTTTTTGGGTTGATGCCATTATTTACACAGATTTACACTATTTTTATCCATTTTGAAAATTTCTGCAAAACTTGCAATTTTTCCGCGACTTAATGGCGAGATCTTCAGTTCTGTAAACTGCTCAGAAACGCCCTTATTGTCAGCAAACCTATGAGCCATACATCCCCTGACTGCTTAAGGTCTGTAGTTTGTGGTTGTAAAGTTTCACGAGGCTGTGATGTTTAGTAGCTTCCATACTTCAGTAATGCTTCTTTTGTAGTTTTTTTAACCCAAACATTTTCCCAAATGTCTTCCTGAAACCTGACTAAGTAGTTTTGTTGCATAAACCGAACAAAGTTGTTTCCTGTGAAGACAGTTTATATAGAAAAGACTGTCTGCATGTTAGGAGAGGAAATAGACACGTGTTGATGGACCTTTTGTAGCCACAAAAAATAAATAAATAGTGACGTCACGTTTCAAAAAATGGTTTCACCACAAAGACATGTCTATGAGGACTAACATGTGAATACAATCGGGCTCATTGGATCCACAAGAGTCTGAGCCTTCCAGTCAAACCTAATTTATGCAAATCCAGAACTGTTTAGGGATGCCAATATGCAGATATATTTAAAATACAGCATTTTTTAAAATAACTCATTTATAATGCTTGGTTTTTGCCCTAAATTGCATGGCATCATCTTAAAGTCACATGTCTGTAAAGGGGGAGACTTTTCATCCATCCATCCTGAAGTGAGAGGTCAAAGGACCCAACAGAAAAAGTCTTTAACTTCCTAAACCCGACCTGGCGAGCGAGCATGACGTTGATTCATTAGGTTGTCTATTCTCATACGTGCCTTCGCTCTTCAGCTTGTGCTTGGTTAAACATCTGAAGAAGGTTTATTTATGTCAACAAGAGCTCAAGAACAACAAATACATGTTTATATATTCGGCTTATGAATGCTCAACACGGGGACTTTAAAGTAGCGCGTTTCCAAATTGAGAATAAAGATGAAAATGTGTGTGCAAGCCGCAAAAACACCAGGCGTCTGAATCCTGTGAAACACACACATACACACACACACACACACACACACACACACACACACACACACACACACACACAAAGACATCAGAAGAAGGAGTGAGAGGAGCAGACTTGAGGAGGAGGAACACATGTGGACTCTTTCATCTCTCAGAGGGAGAACCAAGCAGAGTGCTTCTCTCCGTCCTCCTCCTTTAATCTCCTCCTCGGGCTTTCGCTCCTTCTCTCCTTCCCTCTCTCCTTCCCTCTCCTCATCTCACCTCCTGCTATCTTTGTTTTTCTTTTCCCCCTCCTCCTCTCATCCCTCCCTCCTCTTCTGCTCCTCCCTCTCTCTCACTCCTCTACTGCCAAAATCTTTTTTGTTTTCCTTTTTTATTTTTCCTGCCGTGATAAAGAGTGTGAGAGCAGCTGCCACGGGATTAAAGACACACACACACACTCACACACACACACACACACACACACACACACACACACACACACACACACACACACACACACACACACACACACACACACACACACACACACACACACACACAGGTACACTACCTATATAGTTTGGGTGTTTTATTGATTTTTCATCTGAAAAGGAGAAAATGTTTCAAATGATTTTCCTGCATCGAGATATTTCTGTCTCCTGCTGCCGGTGATGAGGACCGATCAGGATTCACTCCCACTAGGACTGACCCACATACCAAAGAAAATCTGCAATATTTTCTGTTTTCTGTTTATTTGTTGCGCAGTACTTTCAGAGGTCTTCCTGAACATACATGTCCGCTCGGTCAGGACCAACTTTCTAGCGTACAGGTTAGCCAAGCACACCAGAGTGTGACGCTCCGCTACGGTGGCAGGAAACACGGGGTTAACGCTCAGATGAGCGGCTTTGTGCCGCCAACGTTTTTCTTGTTATTTCATTTTCAACTGGTTTTTGTGAGTAATTGTTGTTTTTTTGAGTAAAAATCCAACTTAATATGAAAATAAATAAATAAATAACACACATGTTTAACACATCCACTGATAAAAGCACACGCAGATCCTCAACACACACACACACACACACACACACACACACACACACACACACACACACACACACACTTAAATCTTTCACACATCAAAGGAAAGTGTTTCCTCATCGGCACCGCTGTCTCTCTCTCTCCCTTCCTTCTTTCCTCATTCCTTCCCTCTTTCACTTTCATCTGGCTTCGCTTCAGTGTCGCCATCTCTCCTTCTCTCTGTTTTCTCCCTCCCTCCTTCATGCAACTCTCCCTCTCTTTTGATATTTGTACGCTCTTCCTTCCTTCCTTCCTTCCTTCCTTCATTCCTTGTGTTGCTGCCTCATCCCTTTCATATCTGGTGCGCTGGTGATGCAGAGAGAGCTGCGTTAGTTATTTGGTGGAGAAGGAGAGCGGCGTAGAGAGAAGGGAGCGAGGAGAGATAAAAAAAAGGGGGAGCGAGGGAGGAGGATGCAGAGGGAGAAAGAGAGAGAGAGAGAGAGAGAGAGAGAGAGAGAGAGAGAGAGAGAGAGGGGGGGGGGAGTCAGATTGAGTCAGACGGAGAGGGAGACGGCAGGAAAGGTCAACAACAGTTTTTGATCACCAGGAGAAGATAAAAGGAGTCGACTCTACCTGTCGGCTGGGAATGAGGAGAAAACACACACACACACACACACACACACACACACACACACACACACACACACACACACAGTTCTTAATATAGACATCTACATGCAAATAAACACACACTTTAACCCTGAGACCAACAGTCACGTGACAAAGAAATCGGTGAAACTTGGACTGAACTGCTGCTGAACACAGAGCAGAGAGGAGAGGCTGGAACAACGTAGCTTCATACACAGAGAACGTAGAAGCTTTATTCCAACTTTGTAAAGTGTTTATTAGTTACCGACTGTTTTGTCTTCTTGTTTTCTGCTTCGTAAGTTTAGAGTTTAGAGAGCAAACTTCTTTCCCCTGACTTTAGTCTCCTGCTGCTCCAGCTGTCAGTCTCTCAGATTCAACCCTTAAATCCGTAGTTCATTGTTAAACAGCAGCTTCTATCACGAGATCTACACAAACCAGGCAACTCATTTCTAGATGTCGAGCGATGACTTCTGCTGTCAGATTCCATCAGCTGGTTCCCTGCTGTGCTTGTTTTATGTGAGCTGATCCACTTTAAAGTGAGAACATTTACATAAATGACATCACGCTAACAGGTTGAGGCTAACGCTACACGATGTTTAGCGACGGTGCACATGTCATTATACACTTCATATACTGGGCATTTTAAAATAAATGGTATTGTTTTTCAACATTTATATATTTAAATATCCATATATAAGAATATGTAAATGTTAATTATGTAATTTAACTCGTGCATAATGATCTATAAATGATAATGAGAGACAATAACAATCTATTAATTAAATATGAATAAATGTGTGAGATGTTACGTCTGTTTTCATATTTTATTGCTTAGATTTTGTATCTTAGATTTTGTATGTTATTTACAGCAGGTTGTGTGTGTGGCTCCAAAATAATTAAAGAGGAAAAAAATATATAAATTAATAAAATACGCAACAGACAGAAAGATAAACAAACAGGAGAGAGAGGAGAGAGAATGAAGTAAAATGAGAAACAGAAGCACATCAACAACAAAAACAGATTTGTTTCCGTCTTCGTCCAACTGAGAGGCGACCAAAAAAAAAAACTTCCCACAATCCTCTGCGTTCGGCCAAGGGTTGGTTGCCACAGCGACGCGGAGCCTCGCAGCATCAGACCGTCCAGAAATTAATGCAGAAGAAGAAATCTGTTTCTCTTCAATTTAAAATGTTCCTCTTTTACTCCCTCTCTCTCTCTCTCTCTCTCTCTCTCTCTCTCTCTCTCTGCTTTGATCTCTCTCTCTCTCTCTCTCCCTCTCTGTTCTCCCTCATGATTTTGAATCTCCCTCACTCTGTCACTTCCTCTCCCTGACTCTCCCCTCTTCGACCCCCCTTAACACCTACACATTATCTGAACTGTGCAACATGTTCTTTTACTCTCTCTCACCCACACACACACACACACACACACACACACACACACACGAATGCTGCAGTGAGGCACACAAACACACGTCTGTCTCTGAATCCTATTTCACAGTGTGTCTATAAAACCAGCTGTTTAATTTCCATCCTCTCAGCAGAATGTGGAACGGAGCGTAAAACAATGAATGGATGCTCTTCATCACGCGCCGCACACACCAATGGAAAAAAATCAACCCGCACAGACGCACATTTACAGACGAGTAAACGCAGACGCGTTTGTGCGTGAACGCGTCTGGAGGAGACGGATTGAGAACGCGCTCGCTCGTCCACGCACCTGTTTCTCGCCGCTGGGCCTCCTGTGTGACAGCAGCAGCTCCACGGCGCCCACCACCTCCTTCCTGATGGCGTACAGCAGGGCGTCGCCGGTGTGGATGCCGTGGTCGAGCAGGAGCTCCATGATCTCCAGGTTCTCGTTCTCGATGGCGATGAGGAGCGCGCTGCGGCCCAGCGGGTCCAGACAGTTCACGTCCATGTTGTAGTAGACCTCCGCCTCGCGGAGGGCGTGTTTGACCCCCGCATAGTCACCTGGAGAGGAGGGAGGGAGCACACACAGACTGTTTTTCTACCTTGAATACCTGCTACAGCGTTACAACGTGTTCCAAAAGCAAAAAATACTAAAATACTTCAAGTTAAAGTCCTGCGTTGATCATCTTGGCAACGCTTTATATTAAGGTCCTTGTAATAAGCATTAATTAACAGTTAAATATGCCCTTTACGTTCTCATGAGATGTTTATTAACATTATTATCTGTTAGTAAGAAACTTACCTTTTATATCAATGTTAAATGTTGCTTTATTTAAATTAATACATATTTAACTACGTATTTATAAGCAGTTAACTATGCTTTTGGAAGGTAATGGATTCTTTTATTTCACATTAATGAGCACTACATGCTTTCAAGGTTGCATGTGAATAAATAACTGCGTATGAATACATTTTTTGCAGTGAAGCACAAAAAAAGATTTTCAAATTTTTCAAAGTTTGAAATATAAAGAGACAGTTGTGATGATTTGCTGCAGTGAGGACACTTGTGAACTATTGGCTGCAGTCCGGCTGACCAGCTGCTTGTACAGATATCACACGGTGTCGACTCAGCATCATTTGGGAGGTGAGTGGAGCAGCAGAACGAAGGCATAGGGGAACTATTGTGTCGCTAACAGAGATAAATAGTTACCTTTCTCCACAGCGGTGAGGTAGGCCCTCTCCTCTGCAGACAGCTCCACTTCCGCCCGCACGATCTGAAGCGGGATGCGGTCGCGGTACGGCGAGTACGTCGCCTAAACAAACACAAACAATGAGAACACAAAAAACGTTTTAAAAAGAGGGAATCAGATCTGTAGAAATCCCAAAACTCTTCTAACTAAATCATTTCTGGGGGACCCTTCTAAACAATTATGGAGCCATAAAAAAGGTAGCTTTTCTTTTTCAGTTATTTATTAAATCCTCATGTTTGAATGTACAGATGAGGCATTCTTCTACGACTGTGATCAGAGAGAGAATTGTTTTCAAGCCACAGATTGCCGTCCCCAGAGCCATATGGCCGAAACTGTAAATATTTGAACAAAACTGTCTTCGGGCTTAAACAGGCTTATGAGTTAAATATCCTCTGCTGTTTGTTTGTTTGCAAAATGAAATTCTTTGTCACATATATGTTCATGCTGTGGTGGATACTTTACTTCATAAGTGGAGTCATCATCATCCATCATCGCGTTACAACGGGACGAGACACATAAGACTGTTGTTGAAAATATGAATTTGGTGTTGAAGTAACAATTAAGTCACTGTAAATAACACCAGAGGTGAGATGTGATACACTCATGGATGATTTTATTTTACTCCACACTGTGAAAACAGAAAGACGACGGAAAGACTTTTCGTCCTATGTGTGTGTGTGTTTTTCTTGCACATCTATCTTTGTGGGGACCATTCAATATTTTACAACTAAGTAAGGACATCCGGTCCTTACGTTGTCAAAGGGCTTTTGAAGCGTTAACACTCGTTTTAAGGTTTTGGATCTGCCTGAAGAGATGTAATGGAGTGCGACTGTGTCTGTGTTTGACTCACCTTCTTGTAGTACAACTGTGTCATGGGATTCATCGGGCCGGTCTGGAACAAAGACAGGAAGAAGTGAGAGTTATGATAAATACTCATTAACCATTAGATTTTTGCTGGCATCCTGACACAATGGAAGAGAGTTGAATTTGACTCGTGCTCAAAGGATTGGAAAATTACATTAAAAGAACCCTATAAGTCAGGACGTCAGGACCGTTTACATTGTTCCCTCTGTAAACTGTTGACACTGTGTTCTGTGGATTATGCAGAGTAACTTGTACATTGTTTCTGGAGTGCACAAACAAACAAACTCCAGCTGGTAGAAATCCCAGCAGCAGATATCCCAAATCACAGCAAATGAAAGCTCAAGTGTCCGCCTGGCATTGAACACTCAACTAGAAAGTGAGCTGTCAACCTCTTTGTCTCATCATGATTACATAGAGATAACGTAAACAACAACAATGCATTTTTGTGTGCAGGTTAAAATAACTATTCCAGACAACTTAAAATAAATTAAAGACCTAAAACTGAATATTTTACCCAGCTACAGATCGGTGAAAACACCCAGTTTCATTTCATTCTTATTGACATTTGGAGACTTTGCAGAGAACCAGCAGACAGCAGAGATAAAACCGTCCAACCTGAGACTCAACTGACACACTGAGAGACAGTGATGGACGTGCCGGCAGTTGAAGCAGTGCAGATTAGTGCCTCGACATACATTTAGCTCAATAACCAGCATACAGACCATTAATAAGCCTCATCCCAGTGTGTTAGCGGCTCCGGTCTTCTTAATACATGTAATCCCCATGAACCACTGCCTCCCGGAGAACGTTTAGAAGCTCTGCTTGTTTGCACATTGCTGTTTATTTGTGTAGGTTTTCATCACGTTGACTTATTGCACCGTAATTCCCCCACATTTGTTTACTTTGGGAGCGAGCGCTGTTCGACAGTTGATGCATTTTGATTGCTTCACATTTTCCTACGCAGTGTGGGATTAATTTCCAAGCAGTGGGGGAGCTGTCAAAATGAATCCAGAGGAAGGAAAATATAATACGTGTGTGTGAGAAAGAGCTAATTACTGCAACTGTTGGTTTGAATACCGAACACTTAAAAACACTTAGCACCGAGGTTACCAACACCTTCAAGAAGCTAAAGAAGTTAATAAAGCAAACGTAAACTGAATTTGCAACAAGAACCAAAACAAACCCCACTCTTATGAAGACCGATGATTCAAATATTACGTATAAAGTCATCGATATAGAATATGAAACAGTTTACAAATTGTCACAACAATATTTGCATCGATAGAAAATGTGATTAGACGCCAAAGGGGTTGAATTGTCTTACTCGTTGCTGCAACATTTTAAACCTCTACGAACATCGGACAACAATTATTAGACAAATTATTCAAGAGACATAACCTTCAGCCAATGTCACATTTAATAATATAATTTTGTTATAAAGTGTTTAAACTAATGATGAGAGGAGCTGCGTCAGGATCTGTCCATCTCAGCACATGATTATGAACGCTGAGAAAGCTAGAATCCCATCGCTATCCGTCACAAATGTGTCCGTGGATCTAAATGTTCTGAGTCGACAAATCACACCGCTGTTCTCAAAAGAGCGAGCCGGGTTTCCTGCTGCTCTCTTGCAGTCAAAGGGCCTTTAATGAAGCTGAAAAGAAAAATAAATCCTCAGCGCTGACTCACTGCCCCCAGCTCAAGTGTTGTTGGCATTTAAAAGCAAAGTCCTAGTCAGGAACTCTAAACCTTTAAAACACTCAAAAGGCCACAAACACACTGTGGCTAAACACACTTGTGGCTCCTCATCCTGTGAAGTTCAAACGCAGTTCGCCCGTGAAGAAGAAGAAGAAGAAGAAGAAGAAGAAGGGCAGATAGATATACGGCTCCCGAGTCCTAAATCTGAGTCCGCTGCGTAACAGAAATCCTCTGAATCCGGTTATCAGCGGAGGGCCGCCGTGGTCAGGAACGGTGCATTTATAGGTCTGAGAGTGACGCACATATTTTTTGCTCCGCTGACATCGTCGTCGCCTCCGAGTATTGTGTTTGTGAGGAGGAAGAGAAAGACGTCTCCGCTGTCAGCCGACCCTGTTATCAACAGCTGACAGACAAATGAATGCCTCCAGTTGCCAGCTTTGTCAAGTAGACGGAAAATACAGACTCGCCCGGCGGTTTCCAATGTGCTCTTTGAAGTGTAAATGCTACAGGGGGATATTTAAAGTCACGGCGGGACTGACAGTCATTCCCCAAAAAAACTGAGTGTGTGTGTTCTCTCTGTGTGATGCTTTCATTTATTTCAGCAATAACGAGGCTGATTAAACTCTATTAGCCGCAGAGGAAGAGGAGGCGGGAGGAAACGCCGTGACCTCAGCATCTTATATGTGTCTGACCTTCTTGTAATGAGCTGCAGTTTGCCATTTTAATTTAGATGATTTATTCGCAGTGAATGAACTCACGTCCAGGGTGACCTTCAGTGACCAGGAGTGGCTGGGGACTGAGCTGAGCTGAGCTGAGCTGAGCTGAGCTGAGCTGGGTTTAACTGAACCAGACAAGATTAGACTGAACAATGCAAACTGGAAATGACTTCACTGGAATGTATTATTTAATCTAAGAAAGTGGGACCAGAGAGGTGGTTTTATGTGATCACTCTGCTGTATTACTGTGTTTTCTTTGCTATTTAACTGTTGTTTTGTTCTTAAAGTGCTCTATAAATACATTTGGATTTCAGGACAAAGAGAAAACTCGTGATGCCAAAAAACGCTCATTTAAGAGGAAGATTTCACGTATTCTGGAAGATTTTAAATGTCAGAATTAAAACTAAGAAAACTAAGAAAGAAACATTGAATACAGTAAACCTCTTCACTTTGTGTTTGTGTTGTTTGTTGTTGTTGTGATTTGATCATAATGTGGCGTTTAAAATCAATGTCACAACAACAACCAATGTGTTCAGTTATTCAAGACAAACAAGCGGAATATTTCTCTTTTTAGCATAAATGGTTTTAATTCAATGACGGCAGTAAATGAATACTAGAAAGGAAACTCAGAACAATGTTTATCGTATTTTACTCTGGTTTGTTTCTATTTAGGCTTTGAACTGTTTCACCCATTGAACTAAAGGAGACAACAGCTACAGAACGTGTTTTCATCATTTGAGCTCTTTAGCATCATGTGTAATCAGTAACATCGTTGTCGTCTCTAGTTTTTGGACCGGTGGGAGAATCTCCTCTCTGCAGCATCACTAACGGACACAATCTACTTCAGCAACATGTTTCCGTTGAACTGAATCCAGGCTGCAACTTTGTTCCCGAGACAAAAAAACATCTAGTCTCATTTAAATAGAAGCATTTTTATCCGGAGTAGAAGTTGCAAATGGGACAAAGAGAGAAACACGAGCATCAGTCAGCAGCTGTTTTGGAGATGATAGTGTGTAACCATGACGCAATAACAAAGCTGGAGCAGCTTGAAAACAGCATGAACACGTTGACGACGAGCTGATTTAAATCTACATTTGATTGTTTCCTAACAAAAGGTAAAAAGATGTTCAAACATGTTTTATATGTATTTTCATTTTGCCACATGATTTGCATTCACATGCTTTACTCGCGTGTCGTGTCATCTGTTAGAGACTGCAGCTAAACAGAGCAGCTGAACGTTTCCGTGCATCTCTGTGCCGACGTGTAGCTCCAGGAGGTCACAGCGCGCCGGCAGGGATCCGCTTCACCGCCCCGGAGAGACGCCCTGCTGAGAGGACTCCCGAACTCACCCAGATGCAGACCTAAGAGCTGCGGTGAGCCGTCTGCTAATTGAGGTTTTTTAAAGAACGCATGTGAGAAACTCACACCGACCCGCTGAGTCTGCTGCACATAGAGCAGCTCAGTGATGTAGCGCTTCCTGTTACTCGCTTTTGCTCATCTGCATTTTAGCGTCATAATAAACGCGCTTTCCTCAAAAACCCTCCACGTGATGACTTCGCTTATTCACTGAAGCTTTGTGAAGAGTAAACACATCCTAACGCCCGCAGGCTACGCTGCCGCCAGCCGTTTTTGACGCCTGAATTATGTGGAGGAGATTAAATTATGTGCGGGAGATTAATCCCGCATGCGCCGGGCAGCCGGGACGCAGATGCGTCTGAGATCTGCACGGCGAGGGAGAATTTATGCTGACGGCTTTACAACGCTCCACTGACTGTGTTTTTGTACAGCAATGCAGATAAACTGGGCTCCCGTCTCGCTCCCGCTCGCCTTTCTTCCACAAGTCTTTCACCGGCAGTCGTTTCACAATCCCACGTTTATCAGAAGTGATCGTCCCTCCCGCTGTTCCTCTGCAGCCTGAACCCTGTTTCTGCTCTTAACTCTCCTGATCTCCCCTCATCTCGCTGATACACCTGCAGTTTGTGTACGCAGCTATTTGTTTCCCCGTATCTTATCTTTCCTCTTCAGAAGTCCCTCATCCTTCACTCTCTGAAGCGTTCCAATGTTCTGCTCTATTTTCTGTCTCTTGCTTCCACTGCTGGAGAAGAGAAAAGAAACAACCACTTCCATCTTGAAGTCTTTCCTCTCTTTCCGTCTCGTTGCCTCCTCGGCTGCAGTGGAAACAATTCCCTCCGACTCCCCTCGTCTCTCCGGCTCCTGCATCTTTTAAACGCTGGTGTTTGTTTACAGTCAGCATCCCGACCTCATCAGCCTCTTCTGCTTCAGATCCGCATCATTACGACACATAATGAACGGATGCGGAGGACACACGGGGCTTTGACGATTAAACACACCGGTAGCCTAGTTTTCCATCATGTGATGAGTCGTCTAACGCTCATGTTGCAGCACACATGTTGAGTTACAGCCTGATGTTACAGCCTGATGATAATAAGCCGACTATCACTGCTTTGTTGGGAGTCAGAGCCCGGAGACCGGGCAGTGACGAACGCTGATGCGGCGTCATAACTCTGTAATGATGCCGCTCGCTGCCAGCAGCGCGGCACACAAACAGACGAACAATAAGTGGCACGACAGGCCGGTCGCTGTGAACTCCAAAGAGCGGCCTGCTGCCACCCGCCAGCCATTGTTATCTCTAAACAGAGCCTCCGCAGAGGCTGACTAACGGTCCACTTTCTGCCTGTCGTGTGGGAGCGGCGACCATGCAGACACGCTTCAAACGGACGAGCACCGTGGTGAAACAGCTTTAATGTGATTTTAGCAAAGTGCCGGGATTCTAAACTGTCCTGGAAATGAACTTCAATGTGAGACGGCACGGCGGCGACGGAAGAAAACAACTGTCAATGACAACAATCCCTCAATCTCCCCAGCTGGAGCATACTTACAGTACGCAAACATGCGTACGCTTCTAAAGATTTTAAGTATGATGCATAATTAAAAAAGTCCTGTTTTCAGCTCCACGGCCTGAGGCACTGTCTACACTGACTACATGCAAGCAGAGTTTTAGCTTACTGAAGAGATTTTACAAAACAACTTACTTTGTATTGTAGTTTAAATGGATGGATTACTGAAAGGGCCTTTTGGATACATAGGCCCAGAGGAAAAAATCAGACGTAAAAAGACCACAAACAGATATACAAAGGCCAAACAGATACACAAGAACACCACAAAGAGAAGCAAAACCACCAGAAAGATGCAAAGTGACCAAAAGGAGACACAGAACCACTACTAAGTAAGTCAAAACTACACAAGAGTGACAGAAAACTACTACACAGAGATGCAAAACCACTTTAAAGAGTTGCAAAGCCAAAAGATTACCTAAAAGAGACACAAAGTGACCATTAAAGAGACGCAAAACCACTACAAAGAGGGAAGCAAAATCCCCAAAGAGTGATGCAAAACCACTACAAAGAGGGAAGCAAAATCAAAGACTACAAAGAGATGTAAAGCAACCAAAACTATGTCCCTTTGAATCTGCGTCTCTTATTCTAATGTCAGTTTGAAGAACTCTCTCTCTGTTTTTATCATCATCATTTACAAACTATTACATTCAAAGGGCAGCGACAGAAGTCCTTCAATCATCTGCTGTTGATGTACGAATGTGAAGGAGTGGAAGCTTTATTAAACGTCTGAGCCAAACTGAGCCCTGATTGGTTGGAGTGTTGATTAAAATGCTGCTAAAATGTCAGATTTGGCGTAGTTCGGCCGAGCCAATTAGCAGCTGCAGGTAGAGGAAGGTGTTTGCTGCAGCAGCAGATCGTGTGATGCTTGTTCCAGACTTTGATGGACTCGTCCCCGAGTGACTCGATGAACCCGCCTGCTGCTCTGAATCCCCTCAGATCCTCCGACTCTGTTCTTGAAGCCCGACCTAAATCCAGGAATCACAGCGACGATCCTCATCCTCACAGAGAGAAGACTTTCTCCTGTTCTTATTCCTGTTCGGTTCATTTGCTTTTCACTCACGTTATTCTTTCGATTTGATCCGTTTTCGTGACATTTGATTGACGAGAAAATCCTCTTATCTTACCTATTATCTACAACAATCAAAGCCAAATCTAAACCCTCCAAACTGTTAGAATGTGTTTTGCTCATGTCACAGTTGACTCTCTGTGATCTCACTCTTCTCTTCACTAACACGTCTGTGTGGAAACAGAACGATCGAGGCTGGAAGTAGAGACAAATCAAAAAGAAACGTCGTGCAGTTTGACACAGTTATGCCCAAAATTTTGAATTTCTTTGAATTTCTTTTACAAAAATTGGAAAATCTTTATATTTTTCCAAGTTGCCACAAGTGTTAACAATGACGGAAACAACGGCGTCTCTACATGTTTATACAGCGAACACATTTAAAACCTCTACTTCCAGACGTTCAGCAGAAGTTTCACAGAATCTCTGAGACGTGACAGTTGGTCTGAGCCTCGTCATCGCTGCTTCATCGCCGCTTCATCGCCGCTTCATCGCCGCTTCATCGCCGCTTCATCGCCGCTTCATCGCCGCTTCATCGCCGCTTCATAGCCGCTTCATCGCCGCTTCATCGCCGCTTCATCGCCGCTTCATTGCCGCTTCATCGCCGCTTCATCGCCGCTTCATCGCCGCTTCATCGCCGCTTCATCGCTGCTTCATAGCTGCGGTGACGAGCTCAGAATTCAACGTTTTTTACAGAATCAGTTTCGAGTAAACGGTGTATTTTTGGCTTGAATTTTAAACATGTCAAATATTTAGATTTTGATGATTTGGTTGCTTTTCTTGACCAAAGCGTCACACGTGATGTGTTCAAGGACTGTGAGAAAGTAAACAACCCGGTGTTAATGTTGTAAATGAGCTTTCACAGCTCCTGGCTATGACAAACGGTGTAATTTTGGTTTTACAAAGTATATCAATTGTGTTAAAGTACTCAGCAGCAGACATTATATATTAATATATGTATATATATATATATATATATATATATATATATATATATATATATATCTGAGGGCCAAACAGCAGCAGGAAACAGAGGAATAAGCAGAAAGTGTCCCTTCGTCTTCAGCCACTCAGCAATAAAGCTTCAGGTCTAATGAGAGAAAGTGCTGCGAGCAGAACTTAAGAGCCAAGTGTTTACTGCCTTTTATTATGTGTGGGTGGTTCTCTCTCTCTCTTCCTCTCTTAACACGTCCTCTTCTCAACTCTCTATCGTCTTTCTCTTCTTCTAATCTTTCTTTCTCCTCGACTCTCTGACCACTTTGACCTTTCTCTCTCTCTCTCTCTCTCTCTCTCTCTCTCTCTCTCTCTCTCTCTCTCTCGAACACGCTTCATCTCTTTCCGTCCACGTTGTGCATCTTCTGCGTTAATAAAGCTGAAACGTACTCATGAATGCACACGGGACTCTTTGGAGTCTGATCGTTACCATCAACAGCCGACGGGTTCAGAGGCCGGTAGACAGTACACTCTGTGAAATAAGGCGCCGGAGTTCGTAGGTATCCCATGACATCATTTCTTATGTAATCCACGTAAAGACGGTAAAACGCTGCCGACACTTCTCTCCTCTTTTTTCTGACTCTCTGTGAGTCCGTTCAGCTCGGATAACACATCAGTGGACGAAGGACAGGAGTGAGCGAGGTTTTGTCTTCTGTTTAGAGAGAAGCTGGGCTTCATAGCGACTTGAATCGGAGGTGTGTCAGTCAGTCTTCTCCACCCTCCCTCCCTCCTTCTCGTCTCCTCATTTACTCCCCTTCTCTCTATCTTCCTCTCTCTCTCGCCTTCGGGAACATCAGCTATCAGCCACTTCATCTTTATTCCATCTTTCCCCCTAAACGTCTCTCTCTCTCTCTCTCTCTCTTCCTCCGCTACACTTCCATCCATCCCTTCATCCCTCCATCCCTGCGATGTTGCTTCAGCCATTCATCTCTCCCTCTTTACCTCCACTCCATCACTCCCGGTGCCCTCTGGTAGTTTTTCTCCAGCTGTCTCGCTCCATCGCTCCTGCACTCCATCAACCTTCACCTCTCTCCGTCTTTTACTCCCACTTTCTCTCTCTCTCTCTCTCTCTCTCTCTCTCTCTCTCTCTCTCTCTCTCTCTCTCTCTCTCTCTCTCTCTCTCTCTCTCTCATGCTGAAGTCTGATACGTTCCCGTTACAGTTGCTGAATCCATCTGTCTCACTTTTCCCCCTCTACCTCCTCTTATTGGTGTTTTCTCTTTATCTCCATCCTTATCTTGCATTCTTCTCACCGCCTCTTCCTCTCTTCTCCCTCAGGAACACCCGTCTTCCTCACCTCCATCTCACCCTTTTCTCCCCCGTCCATAAAGAGATGTTTACATAAAGAGAGAGACACGAACAAAGCAAAATGTACCGAATCATCTTCTCATCGGAGGAAATCTTCTTCTGTCCATAAAGTTACTAAATGTGGTTGAATCCTGTTTATTGAGTATGAAGGAGCTCCGAAGGAGGAATCACGGTTAAACATATGGAGGCAAGCGGAATAACTACTAAAAGAGTGAAGACCCTGCTGGAATGCAAAGACATCGAATCTCAAATGTTTTGTGAATGAATTCAGGGTTTCACACCAACAAACCTCGTTAACTTCAGTGAGATAACGAGGCAGCGACGACAAATGAATGATCAAAAATCAAAGATTTTAAAGTTAATTTCTGAATGTTTGAAGAAACTCTGCAAGAAAGCGTCTCACGTGAAGTCCTGGTTCTTCAGCTGCAGTAACGCGACGTCCTTCCTGCGATTTGTACAGGAGCAAGTATAAACCCTGCTGTGATGCAACAGTCAGTTTTAGGTCTTTATTAATGATGAAGAGAGTGTTTACGTCAAGAGAACAGAACAAGGAGAGTTTAGTCTTCATGCATCCAGACGTGGCCACGTTACAGCGGGTAACACGGTATAATCGTTGACCTTTCATTCTCCAGCTCCTCCGATCTGAGTATTCTCTGTGTTTCTGTGTTTCTGTGTTTCCTGTCACAGTAAACTGAACGTCTTCAGTGTTGGACTGCTAGTTGGACGAAACGAGCAGCAATAAATTGAGCTCTGGGAGACGACATGCTGAACGACACCGAGGAGAAATTCGTAGCTGCAGCCGTAACATTTTTGAAAGTTTGACGACAAGCCGACGGGGGAGAAACTACACTTTACAATAACTCAACGTGCCGCTCGTCTCACGGACGCTTTACTGTAACTGTGACAAACGTCTCAGAGCTTCAGAGTGTTGATCCTCAGGCAGGTCCGATCACCCCACAGGGAGAGCAGATCCTCTTTCTAACGGGAGGAACTAGAAGAAGGAGGGAATTAAAAAAATGATGGCAGATCAGAGGAGGACATAACGGACGCAAAGGGAACATGAGAGGAGGAGAACGCTGGTGGAAAGAGATGTGAAAGGGAGGATGAATGAAGGAGGAGTAAAGAGGAAGGGGAGGATTGGGATAGATAACTCTCTTGTGTTCGAGGACTGTAGTGCTGCAGCTTTCGTGAAAAAGGGCCACAAAGAAAAAGGGGCAAAGGGTTGATCTTAATTGGAATCTTAATTAGTCCCCAAAACAACCTCAACCTCTCCGGCTCTGAAGGAGGGTGGAGGAGGGTGGAGGAGGGTGGAGGAGGGTGGAGGAGGGTGGAGGAGGGTGGAGGAGGGTGGAGGAGGGTGGAGGAGGGATTTGGAGCACAGCCGGCGGGGCTTTCCTGCGGCTGACGGAGGTTTAAGGTTGTCGCTGCGTCTCGAGGAGGATCGGGGGAAGGATTCAACATGCAAACAGGAAATCAGATCGTTAACCGCTCCGCTGAGTGAGAATATGCTCAGTGGAGCGTCCGTCAGAGGCAGAACACACACACACAAGGCTTCTGGCTCTCCGTGATGATGATCAGAGCCGTGTTCCCGTCTCAGCTTATGATCTTATTCAGGGCGACGCAGCAGCAGAACTTTCCTGCAGTTTTATTTTGGAAATCTTCTGGCTCCTACAAAATCATGTTCCCATATAACTCAACTACACGTAACACAACAAAGCTACCTCGTTAGCTTTCGGTAGAAACATATTGTATCACGTGTTCATGCTGCGACAACATTCAACGGAAATCTTTGTTTAATTTGAACGTATGTGTATGTTGAACTCCATCATAGTTTGGCTTAAAATAAAGATGTTTAGGCAACGATATGTTTTGTTTCACACTGATCACCAACAGTTGTGTGTATTTGGACTCATTCACCACCAAAACTCTTCTGCTGACTCATCAGAAACAAACGTCCTCCACGACCAAACACGTTCCCTCCAAACATAATTCACTTTGTCGTCTGAACGTACCTTCTGATTGATTCTAACGGACATTGAGGATAAAACAGCTCGCTCTGCAGATATCATCTTGATAATCGTGTCATCTGAACAAATGCAACATCATGAAGATATAATGAGATGCGTGCTCTCTTTTCCATCAGCTGCTCAGCGTGGGAGGAAGCAGCTGGACGGGAGCTTCCGTCGTGGCGTTTGGTTTGCAGGTCAAAACATTTAAGGTTTGAAACCGACCAAGAGCTCCGACAAAAGGCTGAAGTTATTACGCAAGACGAAGCACGAGCATCAGTGCGAAACAGAAGGAAACATTATAATTAGATCTCTTTTGTTTTCATGGTCTTCAGAAGGCAGAACCATAGCTGAAAATAGATTTCCATCAATCGCACATTTAAGTGTAATGTCGTACAGTAGAGATCGTCATAGTTTTCCATATTCTCTGTATCATTGTGCTACATCGGTCCTCCTCTGTTGGTCCGTTTGTGTTTTACCTGTTAAAGGTTATTCGGGGAGTTTCCCATGATTTGCATCAAAGGACAGAAGGTGCTGAACGCTGTGAGGAGACTTTGGGCTCTTTGACTAGAACTGATTCAGGTTATATAAACAGACAACAACATGGCGGACAACAGAGAAGAAGAAGAAGAAGAAGAACACACGTGCGATACCATCACAGACGATAACTTCTAAACTCACAACCTCGGCCCGGCCGGAGCCGCAGAAGAAGAAAACGAGGCGACCGAGAGAATTCTGGCAAATGAAGCTCCGCTGGCCGATGATGCAACCCTGTTGTTGCGTAACGCTCTAAATATAGAACCCAAAAAGGCTGCCGGGGGAGAGCAGACCGCCGGCTGAACTGAAAATATCTCAACCCCCGGTGCTACCTGCAGCCCCCCCCCCCCTCTAGTCCTCTTTGATCCATCCCTCCTTTCCTCCTTTGGTTTCATCCCTTTCTCTTCTAATCCCACTTTCTCCCTTTTGTCGTTAATTCTTCTGCGTCCCATCCCGGTTTTTCCCGTCCTTCCTGTCAGCCTCTCCCTCCATCCCATAATCCCTCTGGTGGTCCCTCCACCTCTCTGTCTTCTCATTCATCTCCACCTTTCCTCCTTCATCCCTTCATCCCTTCCTCAATAACGTTTTATGATTCATCCCTTCATCCTCAGCTCATCCTCTTTCTCCTCCTTT
Source organism: Pholis gunnellus (assembly GCF_910591455.1). NCBI lineage: Eukaryota > Metazoa > Chordata > Actinopteri > Perciformes > Pholidae > Pholis > Pholis gunnellus. Next base: position 1,659,043 of record NC_136550.1, on the reverse strand, counting down.
CAGCCATGTGTTTAATTAACATCCCTCTGCTCTGCCTCTCTACCTCCATCGTTCTCTCTCCTCCTCTTTTCTCTTTCACACCTTTAGCCGAAGGTCACGGCCCTCGCAGCGATGTCAGCATTTTAATGAAACACCTCCGACTCAACAAACAGCCAACGACAGACGATCCGAGCGACTCCTCATCGAATAATCGACTTTAAATCCCGACGCACTTGGAGAAACTTCTTGACGCGACTTACTTTTATTCATTTGGCTGGAAAAGGTTTTTAAATAAATCAAGCTGGCACTGGTGAGGACACATTCTGGATGCTGGTGGTGGAGCTCCAGGGACTGAAGACGGAGCTTTTACGACGTACAAACGGGGACGTCTGTGGTTTAAGATGTTGTTGTGAGTTTGATTTTGTTCCTGAATCCCTGAGGAACGGGTCCAGCTTTGCTCATCATGTAACAAACAGGACTACCCGACACCTTCGGAGGTGTCGACTGAAAAGTACCAAGCGGTGCTGAAACGGCTCCGGTCGAACGATACCAGATATCGATCGGTTTTGTCCCAGATCCATAAAAAGAACGACTCTTTGTGTGATGAGTGTTGATTGGCTCACTGCAGCAGCAGCTACACACCACACAGTGTGTGGGGGGGTGAAGTCCAGCGTGGTGGATTTGACAGAGATTCCACCAGAACTGTGGGAAAAACCCCAAAACAAATAAAAGCACCACAGAGAATAATACACTTTACGGTATATAAAATCACACAATGATATTTATGTAGAAGTCAAACTAAATAAGTTAAGTGCTTCCACTCCTCCTTCCTTCCTTCCTTCCTTCACTCCTTCCTTCCTTCCTTCCTTCCTTCCTTCCTTCACTCCTTCCTTCCTGCCTTTAATTTAGTCATACGTAATTATACAACGAGCTATAATTGAATTTGTTGCGCTACATCAGTCTTCTTAATTGGCCTGGCCTTCGTGTTTTAGCCTGTGTGTGTGTGTGTGTGTGTGTGTGTGTGTGTGTGTGTGTGTGTGTGTGTGTGTGTGTGTGTGTGTGTGTGTGTGTGTGTGTGTATCAGTGAGTGTAAGTGTGCCCTGATCTGCATCGTTGGACCTTACATTAAAGGAGGGAGATGTACCCCCCCCACACACACACACTCACACACACACACACACTCACACACACACACACACACACACACACACACACACACTCACATGGGGATTTTTGTTAAACAGTGATAAATTGGCTATTATCACATCTACGTGAGGCAGCAGGGTGATTAGTTTGTGTGTTAGAAGAGGTGAGGACGCTTTGGATTCATAGCACGTTTGAGTGAGAGAGAGAGAGAGAGAGAGAGAGAGAGAGACAGAGAGAGAGAGACAGAGAGAGAGAGAGAGAGAGAAGAAAATTCATCGTAGAGATGCTGCTGTTTTCTCTTCATTTTCAAACTCTCTCTCTCACACACACACACACACGCGCGTCTCTCGCGGTGCTTAGTCATGACGCATGGAGGCAGCGGTATCGCCATGGAAACACTGGTCGGAGTGGACCGGTGAGACAGCAGCTGTGGTTAAAGGAGCAATTAGCAGCGTTTTGTCGGTTACGGTTTGCAAACACAACGTTCAGAGTTTCCCCGGAGTCGCTCTCGTTCGCCCGACTTGTCGCGTCGCCTCGCTGTGTTTTTTGTGTTTTGTTCTTCGGGCGTCGTGTCCTCCGTCTCCGGAGCGTCCTCTGGAGTGTTTGCTCACTACGTGGTCACTACGGTGTTTTAGAGAATGGCGCCCAGCAACGTCCTCAGCACAGCAAAAATGAGAAAACACTTATTTTTATGTTTGTTTTTGGAAACGTTAGGAAGGTTTCCACATAAAATCCAATCCATGAGCATTTACGTTCATTATCAGTTCTGCCGACCTTTAAACGATTCATTGTTTAGTTTACAATACGTTTAAAAATGGGCTAAATGTCCCAGAGCTAAAGTTTATGTCTTTAAATTGAGTGTTCAGCACAACAAACATTCAGTTAGAACCAACTGATGCTTTGAGCTCTAATTATGAACATTTGTGTTACGATGTTAATATTTTATAAATGGTTGAAAAGCAGGTAAAAAAAGATGAGCGACTCACAATAATTCAAAGCAAACACAGACGGAGCATGAACATTAATAACAGATCAATACAGATCTCAGGGACTGAAAGAGAACAGCATTAATCATCGGTTGTGTGAAACATCCTGTTTTGAATCACAAATAATCACACAGAATAATGACAAACATCCGTCATTTGTTCAAACAGATGAAAAAGATTTATGTTTACCTTCAATGTCAGAAGTTAAACTCGGTTAAAGTGACACTCAGAGCTCATTCAGCACCACGGACAGCTCCGTTCCTCTTACAGAGGAGTCATTTCAACCAGGCAGCAACCTCCGGTTCTAAACCTGCATTCTCTCTAATGTCCACCAGGGGGCGACTCCTCTGGTTGTATAGAAGTCTATGAGAAAATGACTCTACTTCTCTCTTGATTTATTACCTCAGTAAACATTGTAAACATGAGTTTATGGTCTCAATCTCTAGTTTCAAGTCTTCTTCAATACAGCATGATGTTCATTTAGTAAATGATGGTCCATTTAGAGTCAAACAGACCATAAAGCAGGGGATGCTTTAGGGCGGGGCTACACGGTGATTGACAGGTCTCTACGTCACTCCTCCTCAGTCCAACTATGGTCACCTCCGTTCATCGGTTGCGGGAAAAGACAACAAGGCAACGGCCGTAATCCAAGATGGCGACCGCGAAAAAATCGCTGAACTCGAGTCTTCAAAACATCAACAAACCGGCGAGTGACGTCACGATGACGACGCCCACTTCAGTCCAGTCTGTGAACTCAACCACACACAGTGACGTGGACAGATGTGCAAAATAAACATGTGTTTTTCTTGCAAAAGAAAGAAAAGTGAAAAACTGAAGGCCGGTTCTTACGATCTCAAGCAAGTCGTCAACAGAAGATGAATTATTGTTGAGTTTAGTTTGGTGAATGAGATCAGAGTCGATGTCAGAAGCAACAAGGTCGCATAATGTCAGTCGCCTTGTTTACCCAGCGATGCTATGACTACTGTGAAAACACACACACACACACACACACACACACACACACAGATTATTGAGCCCGAGGACTGTTTTGATGGATGCTTGCCTGCGTGTGCTTGTTTGTGTGCACGTGTGTGTGCACGTGTGTGTGCACGTGTATGTGTATGTGTGTCTGTGTGTGTAGGTGTGTGTATAGGTGTGTGTGTAGGTGTGTGTGTGTGTGTGTGTGTTGGGTTAATTAGCCAGGAAGACAGCAGGCAGACATCAAGACTGCTCCCTTTGATCTGATGCAGCTAAGTACTTCCCGGAGACACACACACACACACACACACACACACACACACACACACACACAAGCTTTCTCAACAGGGATGACAATTGCAGGTTTTATTGTGACATCTCCACACACACACACACACACACACACACACACACACACACACACACACACACACACACACACACACACACACACACACACACACACTACATTCTGTGTCTGTTGCTCTGACAGCAGAAGAAGAACAGACTTTGTTATTATGAACCATCAGCTTCAAACTCACTTCAGTTACACTACAACCGTGTTAACCAGAGTGTGTGTGTGTGTGTGTGTGTGTGTGTGTGTGTGTGTGTAGATTTATTATGGCTGCGATTAGTTTGACTGATATCAGATCTGCGATATTATTTGTGATATTAGAGTGACTGATTGTTTTTTACACAATTATTCTCATCTTCAACTAAAACACATTTAAATGATTCTGTCGTGATTTTTTCGTACCTCGATGCGTATCAGCGTATCAGCGTATCAGCGTATCAGCGTATCAGTAACTTTAATGAAGTGGGTTTGGACCGTCGTACTAAACCCTCTCTGTCCATTAAGAGCTCATCGCTCTGAGGAACTCATTACGGACGGAAACAGACTCCTCATCGTAGTGAAGGAGAGTCCTCGAGGAAGACAGATGTCCTGCGTCAGCTGTCCTTTCACCGTCCGTCTAGAGACCCGTCAGCCCGCGGACGTTAAAATGTCAAAGTGACAGAAGCATCAAGAGATGAGGGAGAGATCGGAAGATATCAACGAGGAAAACGACAGATCAACGGCTGAGAACGATATAAAACTGTGTTTTAAGACGAGATCACGACGTCCAAAGCTGGTGTCTTTGAGACGACGGAGGAAAATAAACGAGCTCTGAATGTAAACGAGGGAAACGAGGTTTAAGAAACACGAAGAAGAGGCCGAGACAGAAGCAGACAGATGGAGATTCCCACAGTCAGGACGGAGTCATCGATCTCATCACTGAATCCAACAGTTTTTAAAAAACAGTCGCTGTTAATGAAGCGAGTGACAGGAAGTAAAACCGACCGACAAAGTAAAGTGTAATAAACAGGAAGAGGAGGAGAGGAGACGCGGTTTGATGGATGTCGCCGTTCTCTTGATGCACAATCAAAGACAAAGAGCGGCGTCGTCTGAAGTGAAATGTGACGTGAGAGCTGACGGTGGACGATAGCGAGACGTGGACGGAGGGAAAGAAGACCAAGGTTCATCTTCAACTACCAACTAACAGCAGCAGTCAACGTACAGGACAGTTCACATCATACGAAAGCTTTCTGATTTGATTTCTTTTAAGCGTTTTCCAACAAACGTCCAGCAACACGTTGTCAGTTTCCGCTCGTTACACTTTAAGGCAACAAAGTGCTTCAGGTTTAAGGGAAAAGAAGTCTCTTTATACTTCCTCCTTCCTCATCACGTGGTAACAGACATGGTTGTGTAGTCATCATGAACACCGTGCTGGATTGAAGAAGACTTGAAGGCCTAAAGCGCTGATGAAGGCTCTGATGTTCCTCATTTCACCCTTTGAAGCCAATGAAACACATTGAAGTTGGAAAAACTATAAAAGTGGATTTCCTGCATGAAAGGAATGTTATTTTGGTGAACTTGTGAGCGAGGAGGGAACGCTCGGGTACACTGAGGTCTAACCGTCAGGGTGGACTGAAGACTTGCTCAGCGTGGACGCCTGAATGCATCTCACCAGCAGGTAGTTCAGCTCAAAGTCTGCTCAGATCGCAGCGTTGAATCCAACCCACGAGCTCACCGAGCGGCCGTCTGCGTCCCGTTCAGCAGCAGTGGAGACACGCTGTACGTTACACTGCTTCAAATACAACTTTAACTGAATTAAACTGCTCGGGTTTAAAACCAGAAACTGATCAAAGAGCAAGTGAAGAAGAAACAGACTCGTCTCTGAACACAGCTGGGTCGGTGAGAAGCTCTCAGGTCTGAAACTGAAGAACGCTGCCGACGCATCACGAGCTGTTTGATGCACGTTTGGTGCCCGAGATGCTGCACGGTGTGAGACGTGACAGCGTTGGTCCTCCCCAGCGACCGAGAGGCTGTCATGGTTTCCAGCGCGGTCGTCCTGACAGTAAAGCGCGGCGTGTCGTACAGCTCGGGGCCCGTCGGGGGACAATCTGTCCGGGTACCAAGAAGCTCAGACACACACACGGCGAGGGACGACACACACGTCAGGGTTCGCTCAGAGACTCGGCGATGCGCGCACACAAACAATATCACACACATGCAGAAGTACTGACGCTGAAACTGAAACACGGATTGGTGCAAATATAACCCGACAAAGCTGCTTTATTTATCATTCTCACTGTGTGTTTACATCACATAATGATCTACTTCACATCTAATGTGGAATAAGTTGAACTAAAATGGCAAATGACTGAAATATTCGATATAATCTGATTCATTAAAAGGACATTTGACACAGAACTAAAACTACATTTATAAAAACAGCTGACGAAATCAGGAGAGAAATCATTGTCACTAAAACTGGACTTAAACGTATAAATATAACTTAAACTCAAAACAATCCTTACAGCTGATCAGAATAAAGCATCAAGTATTCTCAGTGTTTGGTGGATATTTGCATAAAGACGCACGATTCAAATATGTAATAACTAAAAGATGTAATGTTGTATTAATAAGAAGACGTTTCATCCGCAGTGTGACGATGTGTTATGAGCTCATAATTCATCTCTAATGTGGATTCATGTTGATGCAAAAACATCTTCAAACAACTGGATTTATCGACAAGATCACATGCTGAGCTGCACGCCTCTACTGCAGTGTGTGTGTGTGTGTGTGTGTGTGTGTGTGTGTGTGTGTGTGTGTGTGTGTGCGTGTGTGTGTGTGTGTGTGTGTTCATATAGAAACATGCAGTGAGAATGACACTCTGTCTCTGGTCATGTGATGTAATCAGAGCTAATGTGTTTCCATAGCGGCCTCAGAGGGCTTCCATCAATCAGACAGCATGGATCCCTGGGGGGGGGGGGGGGGGGGGCATACACACACATATCACACATATTACCCTCGAGGTGTTCATTCATTCATTCATTCATACATTCTCCTGCAAAATAACACACACATAAACATAATGGGGTTGCATGGAGGCACACACACACTCCGCCGTGCTGCAGAGGTCAGTGAGGGGTCACGGAGATGGAGCTCTAGATGAGGACACAGAGGAGACGTGAAGGAACCAGTGTGTGTGTGTGTGTGTGTGTGTGTGTGTGTGTGTGTGTGTGTGAGGACTATGACTGACAGCAAGGCTCCAGACCTCCGTCCTGAAAATGATTCCAACCGTCCCAAAGCCGATGTTGAACCCTTCAGCTGTGTACATGTTATCCTTTGACTTAATTGGACTTGTGCAGTTGTGACAAACCGCCGGCTTCACGTCTTCTTCACGCACGCTGAAGAGCTTCCACGTCGCCGACGTGTCGTCGGTGAGACGTTCCCGTCTGCGCCGCTGTGTGCCGACGCACATCGTGCTGTTGCTGCCTGTTAATTGGTGCATCTGGAGCTCCGACGTGCACTTCTCTCCCTCCTGCAGCGCTGCAGTATTTGGATTTCAGACGTTGAGTTCAGATGTAAGCTGAGTCTTTCTCTTGTGTTTGGACTGGAATGTTCGGGTCACACTGGTACAACTTTTGGATTATTCATCTAAACAAACGTAGCTCGTCCCTAGTTTGTGATTTGTTGGTTTAATAAACACGTTGAAGGATTCAGCAGCGGACTGAAGCAGAGCGCGGTAGCTAACGTGCAGCCTGTTGTCTTTTCCTCCTTTAATCAATTGGCTGAGACGCTGAACACATTTGTCTGAAAGAGGATAAAGAGAGATTGCTTGACCTTTAGTTCCACTTTAACTGTCCCCCTGAGGTGTGAATAAATACCATCCGTCACGGGCATGAAACTCATCTCCTCCTCGGACTCGTGCGCGCCCTGCAGCTGGAAGGTTAATGTACGACGCGTCGTCGGTCGCCGGGAGCCGCCGGAGCTCAAATCAAAAGTTCACCACCGGCGACAGAAGTGCAGGGGCAGCAGAGGAGCTCCTCACAGCGATGAGAGAGGGAGATTAAAGGAAGCAAAGGGTTCAAATGCAGATAACTTTGTCTCGACTGACATCCGAGTACAAGCAAACACCTTCTAGTTATGTAATATCAGCTGCAGAAGCAAAGCACGCCGTCTCAGAGGAAACTCCCGGTACATGATGTCCCATCTTCTCTGTAATGTAGACAGGAAGCATATCAATAATTCCAGCCACGGTAGTTTAAATATAGCCGTGGGAAACGCAGCGCCGCGCTGGTCTGAATTATGCATCGGACCCTCGAGGAGATGAGATTTGTCTCGGTGGGATTCGTGGCAGTGCGGAGACGTTTGGGGATAACGCGGTGCGAGAGAGCTGATGGACAGCAGACAACACGCACAGCTGGCCTCCACGTGAGGACCACGAGGATCAGCTGGTTTCCAGACAGAACCTGGAAACACTGGACGACAATATACCGTCCCGTGTCCGCGATGAAAGAGCTTTATTCAATTATGCAACGCTCACGTGAAGAGTTTGACTCTCTCTCTCTGTTTTACTCTGGCTTTGTCTGCGCTTCACCGCGTTGCGTTGTTGTTGTTGTTGTTGTTGTTGTTGCATAAATGTGATTTATGGTGCTGTTAGATTGCTGCTCGACCGCACTGTTACGCATACTAATAATGCTTCGTCAGATAAAAACATGTTGTGGGTTTTGGAAATGATTACAGTTATTTCTGTTCAAAGAAATGTTGACTTTTGGACTGAAATAATATAACGAGGACGTGTGTGTGTGTGTGTGTGTGTGTGTGTGTGTCTTTGAGAGACAGAGGAAGAGAAGGTGGAAGGCGTTGGACAGACAATGTTTCTGTGAGTTATCATCTCTCTTCATTCTTCGGAGACGTCCCTCAAAGTCACTTTCTCCGGACCCTCTCCCCCTAAACGAAGGCTTCTCCAGGCATCACCCACCACCTCTCCACAGTCCCCCGCAGGCTGCATTTAGCCGATCCTCTCCTCTAAAATCAGTTCATTGTGTGTGTGTGTGTGTGTGTGTGTGTGTGTGTGTGTGTGTGTGTGTGTGTGTGTGTGTGTGTGTGTGTGTGTTCTTGAACTCAGATCAATGTTTGGATTGATCCTCAGCCGTCAACTGAACCTCACATCAGTTTGGGGCATTGGCTGACCAGCAATAAGCCGACACAGACATGTTTATGGGCTGCGAGGAGCAGTGATGAACAGAGCTGAATATCAATACGCTGCAGCGGGGGGGAATGACCTGCAGCCTCCAAACAGAAGCTGCACTACAGGTCCCTGCAGGGGGGGGGGGGGGGGGGGGGTCTGCACAACATGTTTCTATCTGCAGATGAATGCATTGCAGCACTACTCATCAAAAGGTGAAACACTTTAAGTTCACTCGTCTCTACACATGTTTGAGTGAGTAACTGTTCAGGTGGAAGAAAACAGGATTTTGTTTTTGTAATGTTCCCTGCTATGTTCCCTGTTATGTTCCCTGTTATGTTCCTTACCATGTTACCTTCTATGTTCCCTGCTGTGTTCCCTGCTGTGTTCCCTGTTATGTTCCCTGCTATGTTCCCTGCTATGTTCCCTGTTATGTTCCCTGCTATGTTCCCTGCTATGTTCCCTGCTATGTTCCCTGTTATGTTCCCTGCTATGTTCCCTGCTATGTTCCCTGCTATGTTCCCTGCTATGTTCCCTGCTATGTTCCCTGTTATGTTCCCTGCTATGTTCCCTGCTATGTTCCCTGCTATGTTCCCTGCTATGTTCCCTGTTATGTTCCCTGCTATGTTCCCTGCTATGTTCCCTGCTATGTTCCCTGCTATGTTCCCTGCTATGTTCCCTGCTATGTTCCCTGCTATGTTCCCTGTTATGTTCCCTGTTATGTTCCCTGCTATGTTCCCTGCTATGTTCCCTGCTATGTTCCCTGCTATGTTCCCTGCTATGTTCCCTGTTATGTTCCCTGCTATGTTCCCTGCTATGTTCCCTGCTATGTTCCCTGCTATGTTCCCTGCTATGTTCCCTGCTATGTTCCCTGTTATGTTCCCTGCTATGTTCCCTGCTATGTTCCCTGTTATGTTCCCTGCTATGTTCCCTGCCATGTCCCCTGCCATGTCCCCTGCCATGTCCCCTGCCATGTTCCCTGCCATGTTCCCTGCTATGTTCCCTGCTATGTTCCCTGCTATGTTCCCTGCTATGTTCCCTGCTATGTTCCCTGCCATGTCCCCTGCCATGTTCCCTGCCATGTTCCCTGCTATGTCCCCTGCTATGTTCCCTGCTATGTTCCCTGCTATGTTCCCTGCTATGTTCCCTGTTATGTTCCCTGCTATGTTCCCTGCTATGTTCCCTGTTATGTTCCCTGCCATGTTCCCTGCCATGTCCCCTGCCATGTCCCCTGCTATGTTCCCTGCTATGTTCCCTGCTATGTTCCCTGCTATCCTGCGTCCTGTATGTATCCCTGGAGCTTTTTTTCTGATTCACCTGACCCTGGTTCACATGTCATTTGGCCTGTTTCTGTTTTTTGAAGTGTCATTCAACATCTTCAACAGAAGCTTTGCATGTAAAATAAATGACATTCTGTACAGCCCTGTGGTTTCACGACATGAATTGAAGAAATATCATTGAGTCCACATATCGGTTGCAATCAAAACCTGGACCTCTAAAAACAGTTTGCAGCTTGAATCATTAGTTGTTTAAAGTACAGGTAGCGCGTTGTATCATTGCACACCGAGACATCTTTGTTGCAAACATATTTCAAAACAATGAATCTGTAGATGAGTTCCTACCAACCGTGACATCCTCAGTCAAGAAGATATTAATGAAAAGGCCACATACTTATTTCACATTTCACAGACTTTAATTAGAGACCGTTGACTTGTGTCCTAACAAATGATGTCCTTGGAAATTGAAAGGCATTCTGGGAGCTCATTAAGAAGAGTAGCTGATCTGTGGCTTTTTAAATCATTGCTGCCATTGATCTCAACATTTTACTACCAAAAGGATTTAATTTTTTTATTGCGGTCAAATGATGGAACCATAATTCATATAATTGATGACGACTGCTGAACAAAAGCAGGCGCTGGTCTGAAGACAGTTCGTCACTTTGAACGATTCATTGACGGATAAGATACGGTAGCAGACTGAGGCTGAGCTTTGATTTTAGGGTTTTTATGTCCAAATATTAAGTTTTAAACATAATTATTAAGATGCAATCTGTTAGTATACAGTTTTTTGTATTTCAGTGGTGCTGACTTTACATGATCGTCTCTTTGTCTGTGGAAAAGTAGGATATTTGGGGAAATATGTTTATTTGCTTTCTTGTTTAGTAAAGATGAGAAAATTGATACCATTCCAATGTCCTCCCATTAAATATGAAGCTGGTTAGCTTAGCTTAGCATAAGGACTTGAAAAGAGTGTTGTTAGATCTGTAAACAGCGGTGTTGACTACATTGCCTTACAAGAGTTTCGACCCTCTTGGCATGTTTGTTATTTAGTTGGACCAAAGCAAAAAGTCAAACTTGTTTTAAAAAAAAATAAAAAATAAGCAAAGATTTGTAAAAATAAGAAACTGAAAAGTGGTGAGTGCAAATGTACTCACCAGTTTGCTCTAAATCCACTAAATAAGATCTGGTGCTTCAAATTACCTCCAGAAGTCACATAATTGTTAAAGTCCATCTGTACACAATCTAAGTGTTACGTGATCTAAAGGAGCAACGATACTCACGGACCAGACGAGGACGTTAATCAGAGAGGCAACGACGCGAAGGAGCTGGAGAGCAGAGATCGTGTTATTTGTTCTTTTCTTCCTGGACACTCCTCCAGAAAGCCCAGCTTGTTGTTAAAACCACTACAATTACATAAAACGTGCACAAACGAGTAGCGTGATGCACAGTTACAGAATAGTTTTTAATAGAAAGGTTGTGAAAACTTGTCTGAGATCCAAACTGTTTGTCAAACTTCCTTTTAGTTCTTCAGAAATCTCCTTCGGGTGTGTTCAGACGTTGAGTGTGTGCGTCTGGCGGTCGGGAAGGAGTGATTGTGATTGTCTGGCTTGGCCTTTTATTGACCTGCCTCTTAACAGCACATAACTTTCTGCTTCTGCTTTGGAGTTGACGTCTCGTTCTCTTCCCTCAAACATGAAGACCGTCCATCGTAAAACAGGAGTGTGTGTCACTCTTTGTGTGACGTAGGACTCAAAGGGGGAACCAGAGATCACATAATTACGAGAACCTTCTCTCTAACGATACACTTCCGTCCTAACATGTGTATGCGGGCAGACAGAAGATATAATCATGGGCTTTAATGCATTCAACTGTAAAAGGAGTTGAAGAGGCCTTTTTATGTGGTATTGATTTTCCAGACGCTTAGATTAAATGTCAAAGCTGTGCGCTATGATAGACTGCAATGAGCAGCGGCTTACTAAAGCAGTCCTTAAAGGGCGAGATGTCACACAAATTGAAGTGAGCGTGTGATCAAAACCGTGTGCAGCTTCAAAGACGACCGGGTGCCGTCGATCTCCACCTATTAACGAATTGTCTTCCCTTCATGTCTTCCATTAAGCGATGACATCGGCTACGGGTACGCATGCAGATTGTGAGCCCTGCTAGTGCTCAGACTGGGTCTGATCACAGGAGGTTTGCAGTCGGAGGGCCCTTATAAGCAATAACAGGAAGTGTAGCAATGACAAACTCTCCTGGATTAAAAGCAAGAGAACATAAAGTGCATTTAAAAGAACCGACGGCGGAGCGGAGCCCGAACATTTCTGTGAGCTGCTATTTATTTCTTGAGGCGCTCCTCATTTTAAATATGATAATTTATTAAAGCTGATGCCTCTTAATCGGTCTGTAATCTTCAGGTTTAGATTCTGTAGATTTCTCCTAAATTCACCAAAAGCTACTGTTAGATGACGCCTCCAAAACATTTCTGTAGCTGAGGAATACCGTTGCTTCTTAAACAAAAGTAAAAGCATCCTTATATAACAGCCTGTGAACCGTGCTGGATGAAAGCATCTCAGCAGCACTCATCCCTTTGATCTCAGCTCCCCTGTGTTGTAACCGACAGTCTTCTATGAAGAAATGAATACTATGAATAATTTAACAGCTTCTCCTTAATTGGCTGATCGGTCTGTAAAAGGTTAAATATCATGTAAATCGATATGATGTCCCCATTAGAACGGAGCGAATGACCAACAAAAGGTAAAGCGGCGGGATGTTGACGCTGTATGTGAACATAGCTGCAGTTCTTTTTGTTGCATATTTCACGCTACTATTTGAACTAATAGTACTCTCATACTTCTACTCTGTCAAAGAGCTTTAGTTACTGGTGACAGATTTACATTTTACACAGAAAAGCTATGACAAGTTCATGAAATGAGACACGATCAGGTAGCAGCCTCAAGCCAATGTGGAAATTCCTAAAACCTGCATTCTCTCTAGTGTCCACCAGGGGGCGACTCCTCTGGTTGTATAGAAGTCTATGAGAAAATGACTCTACTTCTCTCTTGATTTATTACCTCAGTAAACATTGTAAACATGAGTTTATGGTCTCAATCTCTAGTTTCAAGTCTTCTTCAACACAGCATGATGTTCATTTAGTAAATGATGGTCCATTTAGAGTCACACAGACCATAAAGCAGGGGATGCTTTAGGGGCGGGGCTACACGGTGATTGACAGGTCTCTACCAGAGACGTATACGGCGTCTCTACGTCACTCCTCCTCAGTCCAAATATGGTCATTTTTGTTCAAAAAACAAAATGGCGACGGCCACAATGCCGATGAGTTACGACGTTTACGTCCACTTCTTATTTCCAGTCTTTCCACAGGAGTTGATACTTTCTGCGTCGTTTAACTTTGTGTCGGTCTCTCTGGTGCTCGGTGTTGGTTTTGGTGCTCTGGTGTTTTTCTAATCCTGTCCAGATCGACATCTGGTGTTTACCTCGACTGCTGAGCTGTGAAACCTGGTGCCTTTGCTCGCACAAGACGCTGCATAACCAGAGCAACGTCTCTCTTTAGATTTAATTAACTCTATTGATCCCTGAAGAGTAACCGGGTTGTTGTGGGAGCAGCAGTAATAAGATTCAGGAAGAAAAAAACAAAACAGCATAAAGCACTCAAACAGAATATAAAATAATCAATAAAGAAGAGAGTCATTTTGGCACAGTCGAGTGCCAAGAAGTACAGAAAGAAATACACAGGAGCCGCTTCATCTGACCAACATGTTTAAAATGTTTTACTGTCCATAGTGGCTCAAACTATCGATGTGCATCAGCAGAATCTAATCATTGTCCTCCCCAGCGGATCCTCACTGTCCTCAGCGCTCGCTTTGGACAAATTAGATTTTTAAAGCAGCGTAAGAATCAATCACAGATGGAGTTTGCTTGGAATCGACCCTTCTCTCTAAGTTCCCGCCCCTCGAACGGAGACTGGCCAATCATAGCGCAGCATCAGCCAGCTCTGTTGTAAATGATGGTCCATTTAGAGTCAAACAGACCATAAAGCAGGGGATGCTTTAGGGGCGGGGCTACACAGTGATTTACAGGTCTCTACGTCACTCCTCCTCAGTCCAAATATGGTCACTTCCTGTTCACTGGTTGCAAAAAAAACAACATGGCGTCGGCCAAATTGCCAAACTCGAGGCTTCAATACTGCAGTCCACAAACCAACGGTGACGTCACGGTGACCACGTCCACTTCCTGTAAACAGTCTGCGGGGCTAACCCGGAGAAGACGTTGGAAATCAGCTTCAGTATTGAGGAGCTCGCTGACTGCACGCTGCATGTTTGTCAATGAGTCTGTCGGCTAAATGACTCAAATGTAAAGCGAGGCCTCTCGGGTACAGCGGCTGTGTTAACACCCTGTCTGTCTGCCAGGATCCCCGTCTGTCTGCCAGGATCCCTGCTGTTCCCCATGTTCCCTCTGGAGCGGAGGAGGAACCCGACGGCAGCATGAAATCGCTCCTCTTTCACGCTCCGTCATGGCCGACGGGGGTCTGCCGCTAAATACCTCCACCACCACGGGGTTCTTGTTCTTGGGAGACATTTTAAAAAGGATCTCTGGTTCGACTGGAAGTGCGACTGTGATCCGTGTTCCTGTTCGAGGCCACAAAGACAATGTGTGTGTGTGTGTGTGTGTGTGTGTGATAGAGGAAGTTGACTGACAGCTACACGACTGAAGCCGTCTTTAATTCATGGAAACGTGGAACGTATAGAACTAAGTGCATGTGCATTTGTGAGAAAGGTCATAAAATGTGCATGTGTGTGATGGTATATGCACGCATGTAAAGGGTTGTCATTGTCTTCAATCGGGCACAAAAATCATGTCACGCAACCATTTTTATAACAGTTCTGCAACCTCAATTTGAACCCTCATGACTTCACAAACACAGTTTTAGTTTTTAAAGACAAGCAGAGCCGTTGTGTAACTGATGACCTTAAAGTGACGGCAGACATCTTGTAGGTCACATGACTTCATTCAGTCTCCAGCGTCCCTCTGTTCTGTTCAAAGTCTCTAAAGCGCTCAAAGGTCAGACTGTTGTAAAAGTGTGCAACACGTTTTTTACTCTTTTCATACAGTTTAATAAGAGCGGTTGATGAATTTTGAAAAAAATGAATGGTTTGGATTACAGCATAAAAACATATGGTAGATAAAAATATGCACTGTAGGGATAAAACCAGGAGAAAAAGAAGACGTAATAAAAACATGAATGTATGAAACACATATATTTTATTAATCCACACATTGTTGGTCTGTTTTGCTGGAGGGAAGGGAGGCACGGGAGAACCAGAACCAGGTCTGAGAGGGTCAGACTGTCAGACCTGCTGCAGTAACATGAGAGGTTTACTAAAGAGAGTCTGGTGCTCAGAGACACTACCACTTCAGACCACAGGGGGCGACAGAACCAACACAACATGAAAGTTCCTCTCAGTAGCTTTAATAAAGGTGCTGAATACGAGATCGGGTGCTAACAGCACGAACTAAGAGTGAACTAAGAACTAAGACTTCAGCAGCTCATCCTCCCTCTGTGTCTCTGTCTCTCACACACACAGACACACACACACACACACACACACGCACACACACACACAGACACACATTGTTAATTTTTAATCCCATTTGCAGGCTGCCGACGACGGTGATGAGGAGAGGGTGAGCGCTGGAGACAGCCGAGAGGAGGGAGGGGGAGATGGGATATGATGAGACAGGCCATATTAGGACACACACACACACACACACACACACACACACACACACACACACACACACACTCAGCAGAGGTGAGAAGTAGAAGAGACGATGCGACGGTGGCGATGTTATTATTCACCAAGTATTTCATAGTTTTTATCAGAGAAAATAAGTATGAACTAGTTACATCTTTACTGTTTGAATTAGTGACGTCTTCAAATGTCTAGTTTTGTCCAACTAAAAGTCCACAACACGAGATAATCAATTAATCTGCAGAACAAATACATGAAAAAACTACAAATTTGCAAATTTTTGCTTAAAAATGAATTAATTAAACAACTTGTGAAATAGTTGCAGATGTATTTTCTGTGAGTCTGCAGCTCTGAATGGATCCTCTAACCGATACCCTGCTGCTGCAATGCTAACAGCTGCAGATTCTCTATGAAGAACGGCAGATGAGGCGAATATAATACAGGAAGTGGAGTCTCATCACCCGTCATGATTACCTCAAGCGCACGCTGACAAATAACGACCACACCAGAGGACGACATCGGTGCAGCAGCATGGAGACAGAACCGGAATTCTCCTCTTTGACATCTCTGCTGTAACACAACCTCCTCCTCCTCGGGGAGAGATATAGAACAACGTGTTTACAGCGCGAGTTTGCCAGTTTGAATCCCCGAAAGGAGCAGAGATTGAGCGACGGCTGCCAGGAAGCAGAGCGTCGCTCTGAACGCGGTTGTGAATGTGAAGCAGGGACGAGGAGGCCGAGGAGGCCGAGGACCGGACGCCGTGTGGCAGAAGTCTTCAGAGCTCCCGTCCCAGTGAGAAGCCGGCTCCGTGGACAGATTCCCGGTGTGTGAGCCTCTTCAAGGGATTTAGATGGTTTCTGCGATGAATCCCTCGGCGGACCTGAAGACTATAAGCTGAACTTAGTGCTGTTTTTCCAGTCTATTGATCTCCGGCGGAGCTAGTAAGCATGATGGAGATTCTGCTGCCATATTCATCCCTGGTGTCATTACCGAGGCCCTGAGCCGCACACACATGAGTGGCTTTACTTAGTCTTACTGACGATCGGTCATCACAGTTTTCTCGCCACACTACCGCTCCTGTGTGTGTCTTTCAGCAGCATCACGGAGGTTTGCTTTGTGGAAGTTCAGGAGGAGTTTAAGCTGCTTCTGTGAAGATCTCATCGATCAGAGAGACCTCGTCTCAGGCTCCGTGAGGCGAGCGACGAAACAGCAGCATGGACAGTGTGTCGTCAGAGCTGTTTGGGGTTAAATATCTCAAAAGGTCAAAGAGGGCTGTGTCTCATCTCTTCACTCCACATTTGGTCTCTCTCTCTCTCTCCCCCTCTCTCTCTCTCTGTGTCTCTCTCTCTCATTTGATGGCACATTAAAGTCAGAGAAAACGATTATTATTCTATTGTTGTTGTTGCCATTTGAGAGCCAGAATAGCACTGGTGCTGCAATCACACACACACACACACACACACACACACACACACACACACACACACACACACACACACACAGACACACACAGACACACACACACACACACACACACACAGGTAAAGAGAGGTGTTCTGCTGCTCTCCTCCACACATAAACATACAACCCAGCCCGTCATCTCTAAAGGTAATTGCCGTGTTTTTGTCATACTTCATCACATCACGGACGCCTGCGCATTGAGACGGTAACATGAACGGCTTCGTCGGCAGGAGGCTTTGTTTTTAGTTTGGAGGGTATGATTGACAAACATGTGAACACACGTGTGCAGAACGCTCAGCAGTCATGAGGAGAATGAGTATCGACAGCGAGACGCTGCCGATAAGTTCACACGTCAGCCGCTCGACGTGAAGACGAGACGCCATCTTCCAGGTCGCCTGCCTCAGTCTGTGAACCTCCATCGATACAGTCAGGGCTCTGTGTGTGTGTGTGTGTGTGTGTGTGTGTGTGTGTGTGTTATTCTTACTGCAGAGTCACAAGCAGCAGCGTTGGAGACTCTGTTCACTGGTTCAACTATCTGTTTGTAATGGAAGTGGGATGTCTGTGGTGGGTGGAGCCTAAATCATGTGAACCAGTTTCATGGAAACCAGCAGATATCTGACTTTAGGATCAGAAAAAAGTTCCAATTCTTTATTGAAAACTGATTTAAATGTTTAATCGTTGAACACAATAGTTGCTGATTAACTTTATAAACGTCTAATGAGTTATTTGTTTTAGCTCCAGAATGATTCAATCATTTTCTTTAATGTTTCATTTCTTGATCATGGTCTCTCCATAGCACTTTCTCTTTGACTTTGTCTCCATCTATGTCTTTCTAACACACACACACACACACACACACACACACACACACACACACACACACCGTCCTCCAAAGCCTAGATGACGACGCTGTGGAGGTCAAAGGCTGCACATCAGATGTCTAGACAGCTCTCTCCAGACAATTAGACATTACACCCCGTCATGATGTTGTTGCAGGTGTGTGTGTGTGTGTGTGTGTGTGCGCGTGTGTGTGTGTGTGTGGGTGTGCGCTGGTTTTAATACGCAGCATACATGAGGAGGTGAAGTGACAGGATATCTTCTTTAGCCTGCACAGACGCACCAAATGCACGTTAATATGAAACAGCAACACTCCACGGAGGAGCAGCTTCCTCACATCTCGAGGATGCTGTGAGACCGGGACGTGATGCACTAACGAGTGGGATTCCTTTAATGGCTTCCTCACCACTAGAAACGAGCACCGCTTGATTACAAAAGTCCATTAACTTCATTTTGCTGGAATGAAAACCGCCGCGGTGCCCACAGAGCCATGAAAGACAAACACTCATCAGAACCCTCCATAACAGGACGCAGCTCCTCCTCATCGATACTGGACAGAATACAACTGATTGTGTTGGATTGTGGGGGAACGTTAGCTCATTAATTGATTAATTGCCTGAACAGGAAGTGCCCCCCCGGCAAACGGACGCGGCGCTTTGAATGGCGAGCACCTCGTGCGTTTCCAGAATCAGCGCTTCAGTTCCGGGGAGCGGAGAGGAAGGAAACGGCAGATTGCTTTCCCCCCTCGGCTAATTTGCAGCGCGCCGTTTCTCATGTCAACAGACACAACGGCAGTAAAGCCTTCCCCGCCGGAGAGCAGGGCGGCGCCCCGTCGACCCCTCCCCGCTTCCTGATAAGATGTTTAATTAGCTAATGTATCCAGGCAACGGCCACAGAGGAGACTCCGGTGTGAGTCGGGGGCGAGGCGGTGCGATGGAGATAAGAGGAAAACATTCATCAAACCCGGAGATTTAACGTGTCCTATTCTAAACCCAAAGTACACCAGAAGGCCTGTGTTTGTGTACTACCCTGATCCGTGTACTATCTACTCGCTCTGCACATAAACCGACTCCACTAAATGTGCGTTGGCACACTTTGATTTGTCTCTCACGTGTCTTCAACTGTATAGTCAAAGTAAACGAAATGCAGCTCAGCATCCAACCAGCACGTTTACAGGATCAACAGTGAGCAGGAAGGAACGCCGTCCTGAAGGCTTCCACCGCGGGCCGTCGGGGGTTTAACAATATGCACGAGCCCCAAACATCCCAAACATCCCAAACATCCCAAACATCCCAAACATCCCAAACATCCCAAACATCCCAAACATCCCATGACATACTGGACAGTGTTTTCACATTCTTTATTGTGCATCAACGTTATCATTGTGACTCATAGCTGTGTGTTGTGTGCGGCGCTGTCCGTGGTGCTGAAACGACACGCACGTCTTTTATACGTTGGCGTGAAGCTGCAGGCGACGTGTTTATAGGCCGACAGATGTTTTTACGGGCTATCGCTGTAATTAATTTGATGCGATCGTTTTCAATAAAGTCAAAGTTCTATCTTCATCTCTCATCAGACGATAATAGCAAAGTAAAGTATAGATATTAGTAGTTAATGACAAACCACAACGTCTCCAAACAGAACAACGGAGGATCTGAGAGGTTCAGGTCTAAAGGTTTTCCAGGAAGAGTTAAAATATGCCTGTGTGTGTGTGTGTGTGTGTGTGTGTGTGTGTGTGTGTGTGTGTGTGTGTGTGTGTGCGCCCTCCAGCTTATTAGCAGACACCAG
This sequence comes from Pholis gunnellus, assembly GCF_910591455.1. Classification (NCBI taxonomy): domain Eukaryota; kingdom Metazoa; phylum Chordata; class Actinopteri; order Perciformes; family Pholidae; genus Pholis; species Pholis gunnellus. The sequence continues at coordinate 1,639,304 of NC_136550.1, read as the reverse complement.
CGGGATGATGTTGATGCTGCTGTTTGGAAGGTCATGATGTCATTCTACTCACTGATTAATACAACTCTACTACCTGTGTGTGTGTGTGAGTGTGTGTGTGTGAGATCAGTTATATAACTAACCTGCGCCATCAAAACAACTCTAACACACACACACACCACAAGTGTGTGTGTGTGTGTGTTAAAGACTGTTTATAATAGAGAAGCTCAGAGAGAACAGTCCTCTCTAAGTACAGTATACATCACTGTTAGTCAAGCTTACACAAGCATCTGTGTGTGTGTGTGTGTGTGTGTGTGTGTGTGTGTGTGTGTGTGTGTGTGTGTGTGTGTGTGTGTGTGTGTGTGTGTGTGTGTGTGTGTGTGTGCTGCAGCACATGTTGAACGTGCAGTTCTTCACATGAACACATCACTCAGTCGTGTGAGTGCAAATGCCTGTTTGCGCTTGCATGTGTGCTCGCATATATGAATATATAGTATCTGTGTGTGTGTGTGTGTGTGTGTGTGTGTGTGTGTGTGTGTGTGTGTGTGTGTGTGTGTGTGTGTGTGTGAAAAGTAATCTATCATGGTATAGGTTGCAATCATTTGCCTCCTGAGAGGGTCATCGTGGCTGTTATCGTCGCAGAGGAGGAGAGAGGGGAGGAGACAAGGACACGAGAGAAGGTGAGGGAGATGAGGAGAGAAAACAAGAAGGAAGAAGGGAAGGAGAGGAGATAAGAGAGGAGAGGAGGCACTGAGGAGATGAGGTGAAGGAAAAAGGAGTGGAGGAGACAAGGGGATGGGAACAGAAGAAACAAAAGAGAAGAGTTAAGAAAGAAGGAGGAGAGGACAGGAGAAGAGAGATAGGAAATGAGGAATCAAAGAAAAGGAAGACAAGAGGAGAGGAGACAAGAAAAGGAGAGGAGAAGAATACAGGTGGCAAGGAGATAAGACAAAGTGAGACAGAAAGGAGGAGAGGAGTGACAAAAGAGAAGATGAGAGGATAGGAGATGAGGACAGCAAACAAGGAGATGAAATGAGACAAGAGGAGAGAAGAGGGGAGGAGAGGAGGAGTGGATCTGCCATATGAATGAGAAGAATGTAGGGATGTGTGGAGAAAAAGAAGGAGGTCAGAAGAGGTGAGGAGAGGATGATAAAAGAAGGGAAGCAAGAGAAAAGAGGAGGAGAGAGAAATGAGTGGGGAGGTATTTCTCCATCAGGAGAAGAGAAGGAGGAGAGGAGAGGTAAAAGAGGAAGGAGGGAGGAGATCTTACAAGAGAATGAACTGAGAAATAGAAAATAAAGCCGAGAGAGACGAACAGGGAGGAAAAGGGAGGAAAAGGGAGGAAAAGGGAGGCTGTGAGAGACGGACGAGACACTCGACGTCGAGTGGAGCGATGAGAGGAGAACAAGGAGGAAGGGAAGGAGGGGAGGGAGAAGACGTTAGGAAAGGAAAAGGGAAACAAGACGGTGGGGAGGTGAAGATGGAGACATGAGGGGGACTAATGATGGAGGGATGGAGGAAGATGGAGGAGGGAGCAAGATGCAAAAACAATCATCAGTGAGCAATGGCAAAGAAAAAGAGGGGAGGAGGGGGAGGAGGGGGGAGGGGAGGGAGGAGGGAATAAAGAGAAGAGCATCGACAGTTGGATGAAGTGCATTTCACTCTGCTGCACAAAACAATCACAAGCCGGCCACCTCTCTGTCTCCCCTCCATCTCTACTGGAGAGTAGAGGAGGGAGGGAGGGGAGAGAGAGAGAGAGAGAGAGAGAGAGAGAGAGAGAGAGAGAGAGAGAGAGAGAGAGAGAGAGAGAGAGAGAGAGAGAGGCTTGTGATAGTCACCCACACAGGTCAGAGCCGAGAGAAACCGAAAACCAGAAAGAGGATTTGAAACGTTCCATCAGGCCAAACATGGAAACACACGCAGCTGGTCAGTGATACTCACAGAGATAATAGTGATAATAGAGATAATAGAGATAACAGAGATAATAGAGATAACAGAGTCGTGTTAAAGCTGAAACTTATTTTTCTAATAATCCATTGATTGTTTAGTCGACCTTTGATCTGACGGATGTTTGTCGGTGAGAATCTCTGGTTCGCTTTAACTGCCGGTGAACGAAACAAACCGTCCTCCGGTTCAACATGTCCGGATTGTTTGCTGCATGTCGTGTCAGATCATATAAAAAAATACCGAAGTAGCTCCATCAGATGTTTGTTTACAGAAGCAGAATATCTCCTCTTCAGCAGCTGGACAGAGAAGGTTTGGAAGGTTCACCTCCCAACTGATCGATGATGAAGAAGCTGTTTGGGGGATTTCACACTTCCTACTTCCTGCTCTACTTCTACGAGACAATTCCTCCTTTTCTTGTGCCGTATATCCACAACTGAAGGAGTTCCTGGTGAACCTGCATGATTTCAACTGCGGCTGTTTCACGATGACAATACTGCAGCAAAAGCCACGTGAAAGCCTGGAACGCTTCGCAGTGACCGGTGACATGTTCTGTGCTCTTCACACACCTTCCCACCGAGCTGTGTCGGCAGTTTCACGCTCCTCCACGGATCCGCAGTCGGTAACGGAAACGCCAAAAGTATCGGAAACAAAGTGCCGACGATGCAAAACGTGTCGGACGACAAAACTGAAGAAACATGGCAGTCAAACAAACGCACCGTTTAATGAGTAAAGAACATGCATTCAATAGAATAAGTCTTTAATGTAAACATGAGAATATGAACAAACAGCTGCACATTGCAGCTGCTCTGCACGCCGGTTATTTGCACATCTACAAGTGATGGTTCGAGCTAAATGCTTCACAATATCAACAGATGTGTATGTACCATCATATACATATGTGTTTAATAGATATCACTCAGTCTGAAGCAGGAGGCAGCCTCCGGTTCTTTAAACCTGCATTCTCTCTAGTGTCCACCAGGAGGCGACTCCTCTGGTTGTATAGAAGTCTATGAGAAAATGACTCTACTTCTCTCTTGATTTATTACCTCAGTAAACATTGTAAACATGAGTTTATGGTCTCAATCTCTAGTTTCAAGTCTTCTTCACTACAGCATGATGTTCATTTAGTAAATGATGGTCCATTTAGAGTTTCTTTTGTCCAGACTGTGAATCTGAAGAAGCACATTTTGCTCCAAACTTCACTTGTGGATGTGCTGATAACCTGCACGTGTAAAGGTGATGCAGAGAGCAGACCAACACCTGCCTGCACTCCGCACATTAACATATTGTCTGTTTACCATAAGAACTCTGCAGGGCACCTCTACCCAGATGTTAACCACTGACAGATGACCGACCTGTTCCTTCGTTTTAGGACTCTTTACGGTTCATCGTGAACACGCTGGGCTCAGCTCACTCCTCCATCTGCTGTTACCGTTCACCGGAGCAGAGATGAAGCTCACTCTCCCCCCGTCCTGATGAGAAGGAGCCCATACCGGAGAACGGGTTTTTAAATCTGTTATTGCGAGGCAGAGCTGGGATACGGTCGGTGTTTCTCTTTGTGTCTGACGGCTGAAGCTGGTGTTCCTCTCTGCTCTTCTGTTAAACTCTTTCTCTTTGAACAAACATCCCATCACGTTCATCTCTTTGGTCTTTTCCCTGCATCTCCTGCACTCCTAAGCATGCGCTTAACGACCGCTGTGCCGTTGTTCTGCGAGATGAAAAAGAACTGTTTGCTGCACGTGCACACAACTGCGTTATACGTGGTGAACCAGAGCTGGGACGACAGCTGCAGACTCTGTGTCGGTAACGTTTGAGTTTACCTCGGAGGAAGAGGGACGGGATCACTGAAGTGTTCGCTGTTACGCAACCAGCACCAGCCAGAGAATATGAGGATGTGACGTCTCAGCCAAAAAATATAGAGTTGACTTATTTCCATGATCGACAGATCTATCGGCCATTTTTCAATCAGTTGTTTAGTGTAAGAAAATACACAGAGCCCAGAACTCAAAGAGAAAAGCAGAAATCTTCACATTTATTCATCAAATGCTCCGTGAGAGGCCTGCGTTAGACTATCACCGTAATCACCTGTGATCATTAGGAGAATCCACATATTTGTATTTATTGTGCTTTTGCTCCAATTAATGCTGGAAGAACTGCTGACAAGCTGATGTTTATTATAATTAATAAAATCCAAAGAAACAAATATTATGCATGTACGCTGCTGGATGCTCCTGTTGTAGATTTGCTGTTTGCCATCTGTGCTGAAGCTCTGTGTGTGTGTGTGTGTGTGTGTGTGTGTGTGTGTGTGTGTGTGTGTGTGTGTGTGTGTGTGCACGTGTGTTGCAGCAGCGGAAACTTAATGTTTAGCCTGACATTTAACAGGAGGCTGTGCTTTCCTGCAGGTGGACGGAGAGAACACTTCAGAGGGCTGACGAAGGGGTTTAATATGCACCCTTTGGGCCGCGCGGGCACGCGCTGACGTGCGTGCACGCATGCACGTACGTAAAACCACCGAGCACACACACACACACACATTCTGCGGCTCCATCCATCCATCCACCTCTCTCTCTCTCTCTCTCTCTCTCTCTCTCTCTTTTTGTTTCTTCCTCTCTTGTGCGCGCTCATACGCACGCGTCTGTATGTAAACACAGAGAACTGCTCCTCTCACACACACACACACACATGCACGCGCATAAGAAGAACCCCTGCACAACGTCCATCTCGTGCGCACGCTAAATAAACGCGCGGACGCGCATAGAACAGAGCCTATGAGACCCACACAAACTCCGCAGCCCGCCTCGCTCTCTCTCTCTCACACACACACACACACACACACACACGCTCGCGCGCACACGCACAAGCTCGCACGCGCTCTCTCTGCACCCCTTCTCTTCCCAGCATTAGTCAATAGAGTGAGGATACATAAACCACCCACCAGTCATCTCTCTATACACACAACCTGCAGCCGCCTCAACACGCACGATCCACAATCACATGAAACATCTGGAATGTGATAAATCAAACAGGATTGTGGGTAAACAACATCTCCAGATAGCTCGTAGTTCGAGTGATGGGGAGTTGTGCTACAGGACACGTGGGAGGGATGGAGGCAACGTTTCCTACAGAACTAATTCGGGTTTTTTTAAATGTTGAATAACACTTGAGAAAAAAAGCGGAAATGAGCCCAAAAACAGTTGAGACTGATTTAACTGAACAACAAACGCAGCAAAGTGTCAAACATCGGATTTGGCCCCAAACGCAGCTTTCTTACCCGTCATTCTCTTAAAACTGAGATTATGGCCGACGTCTGGTTTTTACATTTTCTTAAATTTTTAGGGGGGAATAACGAGATCACATGATTACAGAGCCGACAGCTAGCGCCGCTCAACCAGCGTCTGATTCACATTTCAGCGGACACAGCTGGAGTTAATTAATCAATTATGGATGCTTACAGGTGTTAATTAGCGTCGTTTGCGCCTTTGATCCGCATTCGATGTCTAGAAAGGAGAACACAGTCGTGTTGCTGTTTCTTACCTTTTTTCCGGAGACTCTCTCTCTCCGTCTGCGTAGAAGAAAAAACTAAAAATAACCGTCACTCCTCCAAATTAACGATTAGTCCCCTCTCTCCGGGGGTCTCGCGCGCCTCACGTGCGGCGGTTTTCTCTCTCTCTCTCGCTCTCTCTCTCTCTCTCTCTCTCTCTCTCTCTCTCTTGCTCTCTGCGTCTGTCCGTCTCTTCGTGTCTCGCGGGATCTCCACCTCCTCCTCCTGTTCCTTCTTCTTCTTCTTCTTTTCTTCTGCTCCGCGGGATCAGCTCGTCCTCCTCGCGCCACCTGCACGGAGACGGAGCGGCTCGCGACGCTTCTGCTTGCGGTGGTGGTGCTGATGCTGCTGCTGCTTCTCCTCCGCGCGACCCATCCTGATGTCAGCGGCTTCTGCTGCGGCGAGGAAGAGGAGAGGAAGAACACGAGCTCGCTCTCTCTCTCTCTCTCTCTCTCTCTCTCTCTCTCTCTCTCTCTCTCTCTCTCTCTCTCTCTCTCTACAGGTGATACAAAAATAGTGTTGAATACTATAAAAAGATATGTTAAAAAGATATACGTTTGATTCTGCATTTCGGATGCATGCTTTGTGAAAATGATAAGTAAAATATATCACCATGAAACATGACATTAAGACAATTGTTTGGGTTTTTGGTATTACAAGTTTTCGGAAATCTTATGTTTTGAATATGCAAATGAGGCATCATCCCATTAACTATGTGCTCAAACATTTACAGAACGGATATCTGAACATTGGATGAAGCCAGGTTCAAAATGTGTTGAGTTAAAGGTTTTTAGCAGACCTGCATTCTCTCTAGTGTCCACCAGGGGGCGACTCCTCTGGTTGTATAGAAGTCTATGAGAAAATGACTCTACTTCTCTCTTGATTTATTACCTCAGTAAACATTGTAAACATGAGTTTATGGTCTCAATCTCTAGTTTCAAGTCTTCTTCACTACAGCATGATGTTCATTTAGTAGATGATGGTCCATTTAGAGTTTCTTTTGTCCAGACTGTGAATCTGAAGAAGCACATTTTGCAGACCAACACCTGCCTGCACTCCGCACATTAACATATTGTCTGTTTACCATAAGAACTCTGCAGGCACCTCTACCCAGATGTTAACCACTGACAGATGTTCTTGTTCCTTTGTGCTCGAGGACTCGTTGTTTTAGGACTCTTTACGGTTCATCATGAACACACTGGGCTCAGGTGCTTTTAAATGCAGGATTGATAGTATTACTATACTGTGAGCTTATTATTATTATTACATGTTACTGATTTTGTTATGTGAAGCATTTAGAATTACATCTGGGTTTAAACTGTGTTATAAATAAAACCTAAAACGTTGGTGAGCTAAGTGGAATAAACTTTTTTAACTTTTACCAACTGCTTTAAATATCTTGAAATAGAGTATTTCAGTGTGGTATTACCACTTTGACTTAAAGAGTACTTATCCACCTCTGCTTATATCACTGCACTGTAACTCTACATTTATATTCTTGTATTTACTTTTTCTATTTTAGTTGCATGTTTTACTGTATTTATGTATCGTATTCTATTTGACAATGGAGTCAGTATTACTTATTTTACACTTAATAATTGTTATTCTATTGTTCTTATATGTCTATATTTTTATTCTCTTCTATTTTTGTGTTATTCTTCTGTTGTAATCTTAATATTTTCCTCTTATCTTATCTTATTCATTTTGTTTTTGTCTCATTGCATTGAAGTTCATCTAAGTTTTTTTAAGTGGAATAAAAATGTAAACTTTCACAAACTGCTTTAGAAATGAACTGTGCTGCGTTCACTGCGCCGATCCTGTCCGGTGCGAACTGTTCCAATTGGAAAGAATGTGTGTGTGTGTGTGTGTGTGTGAATGGGGACACGTATAATCCATCATAACGCAGACACCCGGTGCCTCTTCCATTACTCCTGCCGTGGTCTGGAAACTCTGTGTGTGTGTGTGTGTGTGTGAGTGTGTGTGTGTGTGTGTGTGTGTGTGTGTGTGTGTGTGTGTGTGAGTCGGTATCCATGGGACACACTGATTCAATTACTGGATGATCATTGAGAGATGAATGGAGAGGCAGAAAGGGGGAGAGAGACATGGGAGGGGCTAAAAAAAGGAGAGGACCAATGAGAGGACGGAGACGAAGACAAGAGCAGATAAAGAGAGAGAGAGAGAGAGAGAGAGAGAGAGAGAGAGAGAGAGTTGTTCATCTGTTTGAGTGTCTGACATTCTCCAGAGCAGACGCTCAGTGAAGTGGAAGCATAGCGACGAGTGTTTGTTCGTGTGTGTGTGTGTGTGTGTGTGTGTGTGTGTGTGTGTGTGTGTGTGTGTATGTGGTCCTGGTCCCGTGTGCTACGCTGCCATATAAGCAGAAGCCAAGAGGACGACCCGTGTTTTCATCATGAAAGAGGGTTCAGTCAAAGATTAAAGATGATTTAAGGAGTTGAACTGAGATTCAAGGTGAGCACAGAGAAACGTTCCCGCTACGTCATTCTGCATCGGGACTCAAACATTCACACCGAGTAATGATAATATGCAAAACACATCTCACGTGGAGAGTGGTGTCTATCTATCGATCTGTCTATCTATCGATCCTTCACTCCCCCTGCTGGTTAATGTGTGTACTACACCACAGAAACATTCTCTTCCCTCTTCTTGCTGTCTCTAAAAACTTCCCTCTTTTAACTTCTTCTTAAAATATCATGACTTAATTATTGCAGTTAAATACCAGCTGCAGCCTGATACTGTCTGTATCGCTGTTTACCCATAATCTCCTGACTGAGAGGCCTCTGGGGTCGACTCCAGGGATTTCTAGGTCTTCAGCAGAGGGCAGAGGTTGAAGGAAAGGGCTGTTAGCTCCATGACGTCTTAACGTAACACCATCAAGCTGGCCTCTGGAGAATAAAAGACTTTGCAGGGAAAATTCAGCCGCGCTGGAAGGATTAGAAAAGAAGCTTCTCTTCCTCTGTCAGATCTTTTCTCTTCCCCGTGCTTCCTCTTCCTCTTCCTCCTCCTTCGTCCCCCTTTCAGTGCGCAAGAACGCAAATTGCTGGATTACGCCCAAAGTCACCTTATCCTCTTAGACGAGACGCACACACACACACACACACACACACACACAGTTTTTCATGGAAGCACACGTGCTTCATGGTGTCCGTATTTCTTAGAGTGTGGTGTTCTTTCTTCGTGGGACTGGAGAGACTGGTGAATAGATGTAGTAGAGTTCACTCTGTGTAAAGCGTTTTTACTGTAAAATGACAGTATCTGGTGCGTCGGTATCAGACGCCATGGGGCACTGAGCTAGTGTCGGTATTTGACGGGTTGCACTGGCAGCTGGCAAATGTGTCACCACGGCACCTCGCCAACGGCAGAGGCAGATGTCACAAACAGTGGCGGTATAAAGGCCTTCGCCCCTCCGTGATAAAGTTTTACACTTTAAGACAGTCGTCGAGGCTGCTTGTTTGCATTTGAGCCCATGAAAAAAAGTGACAGAAGTAGAAGAAGAATAATGGCTTAAAAAAGAGATTGAGAGAGAAGTTCCTGTATTTATATTTATTTCCACACACCTGGTAGATCTCTGCGTAAAGAAAGAGTGGCGGTCAGATTGTCCATTTTGGAAAGTTCTCTCCTCAAAGCGCTTCGTTCTGATGTTTAATCTGCGGCTGAAGACAAGTTTCAGATGCATTCAATGATCTGAGAAGCACTTTAAAGCAGAAAGATTTCTGCAAGAAAACGTTGATTTTTTGTGTGCACACGTTAACTTTACGCTTGTCATGTAACGTTACACTTGTTAAGTAACGTTACGTAAGACAGCCGGCTAAGGGCGGACGTTATTTATTCACACTGTTACGTTGTTACGTTATTATATGAACACAAAACATGATCTTTTTTTCTCACCGTAAGAAGTTTTGCTGCCTAAACCGAACCAATCGTTACACAACTTTGAACACGTGTTAATGTGCGTTTCGGTTAGTGTGAAACGAGGCTGATATGAAATGTATCTTTGGTTCAGAAACATCGTCATTCAACAAATCCCGTGGTTTGCAGAAGCACATAATGGCAATATTTTTTTTCTGTCGACTGGATAGATTTACAGTCAACATTTATGACGTAACATTTATGACCTAACATTTATGACGTAACATTTATGACCTAACATTTTTGACGTGACGGAACATTTATGACGTAACATTTTTGACGTAATATTTTTGACGTGACGTAAAATTGTTGACGTGACGTAAAGTTTTTGACGTGACGTAACATTTATGACGTAACATTTATGACGTAACATTTATGACGTAACATCTATGACGTAAAATTTTTGACGTAAAATTTTTGACGTGACGTAAAATTTTTGACGTGACGTAAACGTTTTGACGTAACATTTTTGACGTGATGTAAAATTTTTGACGTAACATTTATGACGTAACATTTATGTCGTAGAGTTACTGTGAGCTTTCCTCTAAATGTTTAGGTCTGTTTCCGCCATCTGTTATTTGCAGCTATACAAAGTTGCATCAATCGGGAGTAAAAGAAATGAATGGTAACCCCGCTGATGGATGAAATCAGTCTGCAAGCATTGATTACAGGAGGGAAGAGAAAAAAGAAGATAGAGAACTGAGACCTTCTACTGTGACTCAATTATATTGTTCCGTTTTTGAGCTTTCGCCATCACAAAACATCCGCCGTCGTCCTTTCACCTGAGCTGGTAAACAGATTAGCACGCCGTCCTGAAAACACCCCAATCCCATCAGCCCCCAATTCCTGTCCCCGACTGCCAGTCAGTGCCTGTGCTCAGAGTGTTGGTTGACAGCGGTAAAACAAAAGAGGTGAGGCAGGGAGGAAGAGGAGGAGGAGGAGGAGGAGTGTTTTCATCAGATGAATGCTGTTTCATTTCTTTCATTTCATTGGGGTTTGGGGTCAAAGCCTGAGTTACCTGACTGGCAGAAAATACACAGACAGAGGTTTAGCTTTAATAAAACGTCTCGAGATAATCGAATTGTTTTAGTTTGTAAGCGGCTGAGGCTGAAGCCTTGAAGAGCAATCTTTAGGATGGCAGTGAGTTAGGTCAAGAACAACAAGAGATAACAATAAAATACTGTTTCACCATGAAATTAATGGAATAGTTCGACAGCTAAAAACTACAAGATGCTTATTTGTAGAAAAATAAATATATATATATACATTTATATATAGATACAATAAAAAGATATATATATATTTTATTTTTTTTAATGTTTTATTTTATTTTGTTTTATTTCTGTTCATGTGTACAAATGCTCTACACATTGTAGGAGGTTGCTGATTTCTGCAGGAAGGCGATGAGCTATAAAAACGGACACCAGATGGCAACAAAACCCAAACATTCTCATTGCCTCTTTGGTTTTGTCTCTGCAAGTGTCCGTCTCACCCAAACACAGTCAAATAAAGGGCTGAGGACAGATTTTAACATCTCAAAACTCAACTCAGATCAGATCTTTAGGAACAATTTAAAGCCTTAAATTGTTTTCATTGTTGCAAGTTCAGTTAAACATGTACATCATCAACATTGTTGTCTGAGGAAGGATGCATGATGGTGTTTTTGTTCATATCAAGAGAGAAAATCAGCTTTATATTATTTATATTAAACTTTCAGTTACACAGAGATGTTCAGGAATGAATCTTCTGACTTCTGATCAGAAGTTGAATTGAGAGATTTCCAACAGAACTAACGCCATATTTAGCTTGACAGCATTCAAATGACCTGTAACTAAAACTGGTGCTAATTCAAACCAAATAGTGTCATGCAACCCAGCACACCCTTTGAATCTGTGTGTGTGTGTGTGTGTGTGTGTGATCTTTTGCTTCTATCATTGTGAGGACCGCAGGTTTAGTGAGGACATTCATTGTCCTCATGAAAATGACATTCTGTCATGTCCTTACTTTCCCAAAGTTAAGGTAAGAGTTGGAGTTTAGGCATGCAGGTGTGATGATTAGTAGGTCAAGCAAGGGATCGCTGCCACAGACTTGTTTTTGCATCCATGATGGCAGCTGTGTCGTCTAGGACCTAGACGACCTTGCCATTGTCAACGGCAATTCAACTTGTGGCCAACTATAGAAGCACATCAAGTAAACAAATGTAGCAGCTCATTTTACCTGGAGCAAAGTTCTCCAAATTAGTGTTGATACATAGGAATACTTTAATTTGAATTTACCTTAGTAAGAGATTGAAATGGGGTAGCCAGTATTACATTTGAATCACTTACTCAGACACATGAGTCCACCGAGGGAGGAATACCAGAAACTAATCCTGATAAGTTTGGTCTAATTACTTTTTAATATTATCGTCATTTTAGATCCACATTTGTGTGGACAGAAATCAAAATGTATCTTCCACAGTTGATTCTTAATTTTAAAAGATTTCCCCAGAAACCTTAAAGGGACATTCCACTGACTTTACACATGAAGCTCAGTGTTGGGAACAGTGAAGGTTTGAATTTTGGCACAGCCCACATATCCAGCTATTACCACAATACAAATGCACAAAGTAGTCACAGAACAACATGTGTTTGTAGGGGGAGAAGTGAGAAAACTACAGAAAATGGTGGATGTAGTCTCGTATGTGACCACGCCACCCGACACTCAACCCAGTTACAACCCGGCTCCAAGGCTGTAACAAAAAGGAGACAAGACGAGTGGAAAAAGTAATAAATATACATTTATTTAAGAACAAATCATGAAACTAAACTAATCAACCCAACAATCAATCAAAACAAATAAGCAACCGTGTCAGCCAAGGAAGTCACAGCAAAAGAGAGGAGTCAAAGAAGAGGGGGGGGGGCCTTTATAGTATAGCTGGCACTCCCACCAGGCTCAGGTGTGTCCCGGCAGCTGACGAGCAACAATCTGAAAGACAGAAAGACAAACAGGACATAGACCCCTAGTGGAGGTGATGGGTCGTCCCCCTAGTGGAGGTGATGGGTCGTCCCCCTAGTGGAGGTGATGGATCGTCCCCCTAGTGGAGGTGATGGGTCGTCCCCCTAGTGGAGGGGATGGGTCGTCCCCCTAGTGGAGGTGATGGGTCGTCCCCCTAGTGGAGGTGATGGGTCGTCCCCCTAGTGGAGGTGATGGGTCGTCCCCCTAGTGGAGGTGATGGGTCGTCCCCCTAGTGGAGGTGATGGGTCGTCCCCCTAGTGGAGGTGATGGGTCGTCCCCCTAGTGGAGGTGATGGGTCGTCCCCCTAGTGGAGGGGATGGGTCGTCGCACAAGGCAGATCCTCACCGCCGCAGTAAAATACGGAAACTGTTACTTTATCACACAGAAGCCCGACTGGTGAACTTATATGTTTTAACTGATAAAGTAATAGAACCAACCTCACTCGGGGTGACTGATCTAACACAACACTGTTGCAGCAGTATGGAATACACAGTCATTTCTAAACAGCACAAATACAGGATCTGTATTAAAATAACACGACGATGCAAAACAGTTAATGACTATTTGATTTAAATACAAAGCAGGCTTTGTCTTCCCATTATTTAAATTCTATCAACTTTCATTCAAATAAAACATTTTACTTTGGAGTTAAGTGACAGACAGAGAAAGGGAGAGAGGGGAACTGGAGAAGAAGGAGGAGGAGGAGGAGGAGGAGGAGGAGGAGGAGTAGTGCATCTGCGATATACAGCCAGTACAGTATATTTGGAGCAGATACTCAGAGTCCACAGAGCGAGGAACACCAGAAACTAAAACTGAGGTTGGTCTTAATATTACTTTTTAACATCGTCATCTTCTTAAATCCCCATTATTGTGAACGACTGGAGGATTTAGCATTAACTGATTGAATCATGATTGTTAAATTAAAAACAGTAAAATACGGCTACATGTCAGAGTAACGTGGACCAAGCCCACCAGTTCAATTGATGCTTTCTTTGTTATGTAACTCTAGCATGAAATCCTGGTGTAATTAACAAGCTAGCTAGTCAACTAACCAGCTGTTAATTCAAATTAATTGACATTGAATTGAAACGCATACAATCAAAAATTTGCCTTTACAGGTTCTGGAGGCATTTTTTTGAATTCCCAAGGTAGAGACACAACTCTAGGGTTTAGTTACTCATTAAAAGAGAAATAAAAAATGTCCATCAATCCAGAAAACAATTCATTCTTGCCATTTGATTGTCTTTTTCTCTTTCAGATATGGCAGTAAACACTTCCTCCTCCTCCAATGACTTCCTTCTTACCAGCCTCCCGTTGAGCATGTATTGCTTCTTCACCAGACCAACCTTCTTCATCTTCACTGCATTCACTGTCACAAGGATCCTCTTCCTCCCCCTCTTCATCCTCGTCCTCTACCTCGGTCTCCAACGATGGCGGCAGCAGCGCTCCACCTCTTCAGCAGCAGCGACGAGTCACTCAGACACCTTCACCTACCACATGACCTCCATGGAGCTGATTGATGTTTTAGGGTGCATCATCTGCTGCTGTGGCATCTACGTGGGTCAAGTCTATTTCTTTTATGTGGGGGTTTTTCTTCGGTATGTATGCTGGTATGGACAGACGTTCTTTCACATGCTGACCTGTGTGGAGCGCTACCTGGCTGTCGTTCATCCCGTCACCTACCTGAGCCTGAGAAGAGAGCGAGGGGTCAGAATCAGAAACATCAGCATCGGGTGTGTTTGGCTGCTTTGCTTTGGAGCGTCAACTCTGCAGCGTTTAGTAGACTTCACAGTCGTGGGTTTCTCCTTCTTGGTTTTCTCCTTGGTCGTCATCTCTTTCTGCAGCCTTTCTGTTCTCCGCGTTCTGATTCGTCCAGGGCCGGGGGAACAGGGCGGGGACAGGAATAGGGTTGACCAATCAAAGCGGAGGGCTTTCTACACCATCATGGCCATACTGGGAGTGCTGTTGGTGAGGTGTGCTGCAGATGTGATTTGGTCCGTCTATGTGTTGAGGGAAAGTGGTGAGTGTGCACTCGTAACAGTTGCAGACTGTTTTAATGTCCCCAGCAGTCTGGTGTTACCTCTGCTGTTCCTACACAGAGCAGGAACATTAGCGTGTCGTAAGAACAACAGCGAACCAGGATAATGGTGTGTTCACACCAAACGCAAAGTGTAGTTTTAGTCAAAGTAAAGACGTGAATATGCAAAATTTTAAGCACTGCCGTACTCATGGAAATATTTCAACTCAACAGATAGATTTGATTCTTTGTTGTTAAAAGCCAAACAGCATTGAGATTATTTTCCTGTCGTCCAGATGTTTTTGAATCAGAAATAGTGGAGAGATATATTAATGAAACATAGACTGTCTATTATAAAAAAAAGGTACTCTGAGACGGTATACATGGCTTGATGACGTTATAAAAGTCGCCAAGGGGATTTGGAAACTCGTCAGATTTAGCAAGAAAGTCGTCCATTTGGCAACACTGGGCTCGTCAACTTCAACGTTACTGAGCAAGGCAGCAGTAGCAGACCAGAAGTGATCACACTCCTGTGACCAATCCTGCTTTAGACAAAGGTTAGGACCTCCCACCTCATTAGCATACAGTCACTTAAATAAATAAATGAATAAATGTAGGTGAACAGAAATGTAGAAATAAATATATGATATGTATTTCTTTATGTCCTGTTTGACTATCAACTTTTATTTATTTATCTATACATTAATTTATTTATTTCCATATTTATTTCAGCATTTATTTATACTTTTATTTATTTATTTCAGCATTTATTTATTTCAGTAGTTATTTCAGCATTTAATTATTCTTTTATTTATTTATTTCTGTATTCAAACATTTATTTAAGCATTTATTTATTTATTCCTGTATTTATTCATACATTTATTAATGCATTTATTTATTTATATTCAAGTCATATTCTGTCCCCCATACATATACACATATATATAGTAGTATATATATATATATATATATATATATATAGATGAAAATAAGACAACGATGCAAAACAGTTGATGACTATTTGATTGGAATCCACAGCAGGCTTTGTCTTCCCTTCATTTGACTTCTGTCAACTGTCCATCTAATGGATTGATGAACTTCAGCTGGATTGAGATGTTGTGCTGTGAATTTATCAGGCTTGAAGGAATGTTTGATTTGTGCATCGTCATGATTTGTTCATTTGAAGGCCTCAGAAACCTTCACACTGTGCAGAATCTAGTTACCACATGAAGCTGAGTGAAATGTAAAGAGTCTGTATGTTTTTGATTGATTGTGTCCATACATGCTTTACTAATATCTTCTCTGACAGATATGTTTTAAAATAAAGATATATTCAAACAAGAACAACTGATGCTCTCCGAGTTTGATCTATTTTTCATAAACATGAACATTAAGGACAAGTTTTTTACATTAAATGTGTTGTTGAAACATCTATCTAACATTTATGCTTATTTCACTTATTGATATATTGTTCACTTGATCTATTGTGTAGTCATCAGTAGGTTATTCATTTGTCAGACAGTTTGTCAATGCCACTTTGTTTTTTATTCAAATGAAGCATTTGACTTTGGAACTAACTTAGAGAGAGAGAGAGAAAGAGAGGAGGAGGAGGAGGAGGAGGAGGAGGAGTGTGGCAGTGAAATACAGCCAGTACAGTATATTTGGAGCAGATACTCAGACACGCAAGTCCACAGAGCGAGGAAGGAAAGAAACTAAGGTTGGTGTTCTTATTACTTTTTTATCTTTTTTATCGTCATCTTCTTGATCGTTAAAGGGACACTCAACTGATTTGACAAAATCAATAAAATGAAAGAGTAACTAAAACCTCCAAACCACAGCTAGAAATAAATGTGTAAGGATAATTGTTGTTGATGATGGATTCAGGTCCAAATCTTGACATTTTAAAAGCATTTTAATTCTACATTCGTGGTGTTATTATGATGCATAGTGAGTGCCCTTTACTGGTTGAAACATGGCTGTTGCACTTGCTTCACGCTGTTGGGCTGATCTGTAGGCAGCTGACGTATTTTGAGGCAGCTTTCGTCACCTACACACCCCACCTCCCCACCTCCCCACCTCCCCACCTCCCCCTCAACCAACTCCACCTCTGTGGACTGTGGAGAGAGAGGCACTGAGCTTTGTTCCCACGCTTGGCGCCGTAACACCAGCGCACAAAGGCGCATTGATCTGCATTAGTGCTAGCGATGAGCATAAGCTAATTGAAAGGCCATTAAGAACGATATTTTTCATATTTCAAAGGTAGAGGCCCTTCAGCCAAAACTCTGGGGTTTAGTTTTTAAACTCTTTAAAACAAATATATATAAAAAAAACGTTCGGTGGCAGGAAGAGCAGAGGGGACGATCTAGGATTGATAGACCTGCAAAATGTGTCATTTTTAGAATTCCTCCATTTCATTGTCTTTTTCTCTTCTAGATATGGCAGTAAACTCTTCCTCCTCCTCCAATGACTCCCTCCTTCATGCCAGCCTCCCTTTGACCATGTATTGCCTCTTTGAGAGATCAAGCTCTTTAATCTTCACTGCATTCAGCATCACCAGCATCCTCCTCTTCCTCCCCCTCTTCATCCTCGTCCTCTACCTGGGTCTCCAACGATGGCGGCAGCAGAGCTCCACCTCTTCAGCAGCAGCGACGAGTCACTCAGACACCTTCACCTACCACATGACCTCCATGGAGCTGATTGGTGTTTTAGGGTGCACCCTCTGGAGGTGTATTATGTACCGGGATCAAGTCTATATTTTCTATGTGGGGTTCTTCCTTCGGTCTTTATGCTGGTATGGAGAGACGTTCTTTCACATGCTGACCTGTGTGGAGCGCTACTTGGCTGTCGTTCATCCCGTCACCTACCTGAGCCTGAGAAGAGAGCGAGGGGTCAGAATCAGAAACATCAGCATCGGGTGTGTTTGGCTGCTTTGCTTTGGAGCGTCAGCTGTGGCGGTTACAGACAACTTTATATTCGTGGATTTAACCACCTTGATTTTCTCTGTAATTGCCGTCGCCTTCTGCAGCCTTTCTGTTCTCCGCGTTCTGATTCTTCCAGGGCCGGGGGAACAGGGCGGGGACAGGAATAGGGTTGACCAATCAAAGCAGAGGGCTTTCTACACCATTGTTGCTATACTGGGAGCGCTGTTGTTCAGGGGTATTTTTAACCTGGCTTGGGCTGTTCGTCAAGTGATGACGGAAAGTGATGAGTGTGTGATGATGGCAGTTGAAAACTGGTTTAATGCCCCCAGCAGCCTGGTGTTACCTCTGCTGTTTCTACACAGAGCAGGAACATTAGCGTGTTGTAAGAACAACAGCTAATACGGCAACAGCTGGGTCAGTGGTGCTAGGTTGCAGACTGAGATGCTCTGGATGCTCCTCTAGCGTCACTTATGGACGTGTCAGGGATGGCGTGTCAAGTTTCCGCTCATTACATACATAGTGCCACATGCAAAGTTCACAAAATAGACTTTCGACGAAGTTTTACTTAGTTTTTAGGTTTACTTAAATGACAAAACTCACCAAGCGGTGGTTCACGATACGTTGGGAGTGAGACTGGGTTGATGGTTTGACAAGTCTACTGCATAGCAATTACTTTAAGACGTCTCAGCTGTTTCTGAGTGCTTCCTGTGGAGACGTTCAACTGACAGCAAACATATTCTATATACAGGAATCAAAGAGGAGTGTTTGAGATAACACGACCATGCAAAACAGTTGGTCACTATTTGATTTGAATACACAGCAGGCTTCGTCTTCCCTTCATTTGAGTTCTGTCAACTGTCCATCTAATGGGATGATACAATGAACTACAGTCAGATTGATGTGTTGTGGTGTGAATGTATTTGGCATAAATGAATGTTTGATTTGAGCATTCTACTTATTTAGTCATGTGACAGGCCTCACAGGTCCCACACTGTGAAGAGAGCTGAGTGTAGTAAAGGAGACTTTACGTTTTTTAGGAATGACCAAAGCATACATGATTTGTGTTCTAATAAAGATTTATTCAAGCAAGGAAAACTATTGCATATTGAGTTTTCTTTTTTTTCAACTCACACAGGCTACGCCCTGATGTAGCCCTGATGTAGCCCTGATGTAGCCCTGATGTATCCCTGATGTAGCCCTGATGTAGCCTTGATGTAGCCCTGATGTAGCCCTGATGTAGCCTTGATGTAGCCCTGATGTAGCCCTGATGTAGCCCTGATGTAGCCCTGATGTAGCCTTGATGTAGCCCTGATGTAGCCCTGATGTAGCCTTGATGTAGCCCTGATGTATCCCTGATGTAGCCCTGATGTAGCCCTGATGTAGCCTTGATGTATCCCTGATGTAGCCCTGATGTAGCCTTGATGTATCCCTGATGTAGCCCGGATGTAGCCCTGATGTAGCCCTGATGTAGCCTTGATGTAGCCCTGATGTAGCCCTGATGTATCCCTGATGTAGCCCTGATGTAGCCTTGATGTATCCCTGATGTAGCCCTGATGTAGCCTTGATGTATCCCTGATGTAGCCCTGATGTAGCCTTGATGTATCCCTGATGTAGCCCTGATGTATCCCTGATGTAGCCCTGATGTAGCCTTGATGTAGCCCTGATGTAGCCCTGATGTAGCCCTGATGTAGCCCTGATGTATCCTTGATGTAGCTCTGATGTAGCCTTGATGTAGCCCTGATGTAGCCCTGATGTAGCCCTGATGTAGCCTTGATGTAGCCTTGATGTAGCCCTGATGTAGCCCTGATGTAGCCCTGACACGGCCCAATCGCTCCATATCAAGTGAGGGTTCTTGTTCAACTAAAGAGCGGCCCCCTGCCAGTATCTGGGGGTTGTGCTCGATGCGTGCAGGCTGTGGGCCCCTCTGCTGGAACACAGACGGACGGCCCTGTAGATGGATACAAATGTACTAATGTACAAATCAATCATGCAATAATATAATGTTATTGTATTCAAATGAATGATTAAATGTAGGAAGCTCGGGATATATTTTCCATTTGATCCGTGGTCATTTGTCAGACAATTTGTCATTGCCACTTTGTTTTTTATTCAAATAAAACATTAGAATATGGAGAGAGAGAGCGAGAGAGAGAGAGAGAGAGAGAGAGAGAGAGCGAGAGAGAGAGAGAGAGGGAGCGAGAGAGAGAGGGAGCGAGAGAGAGAGAGAGAGAGAGAGAGAGAGAGAGAGAGAGAGAGAGCGAGAGAGAGAGAGAGAGGGAGCGAGAGAGAGAGAGAGAGGGAGCGAGAGAGAGAGAGAGAGGGAGCGAGAGAGAGAGAGAGAGAGAGAGAGAGAGAGAGAGAGAGAGAGAGGTGTTTCTGTGATATACAGCCAGTACAATATAATTTCATCAGATACTCAGACGCCACTGAACGAGGAACACCAGAAACTAATCCTGAGGTTGGTCTTCTTATTACTTGTTAATATCATCGTCTTCTTGAATCCACATTATTGCGAACGACAGAAAACTCACTTGTTGTTACTGATTGGACACTTGCACGTTTGATCCTTTACTTGTAAAAGTCAGTGGTTTTCCATAAAGACTCTACAGAAATGTTAAAGGGACACGACACTGTTTTTACAATATCAGTATATTTCAGACAAATATGAAACACGTTAAGTGACAAGAGGAACAGCACAGGAGGGATCCCTCTTCCAGCATTGGTAGATGAGAAATATGGATTATTTATAGATTTTCTCCGTTTGTCCTTTTTTCTTCCAGATATGGCAGGAAACTCCTCCTCCAATGACCTCCCTTTGGAGATGCAATGCCTCCTCATCAGTCCAAGCTCCTTCATCTTCACTGCATTCACCATCACCAGCATCCTCCTCTTCCTCCCCCTCTTCATCCTCGTCCTCTACCTGGGTCTCCAACGATGGCGGCAGCGGCGCTCCGCCTCTTCAGCAGCAGCGACGAGTCACTCAGACACCTTCACCTACCACATGACCTCCATGGAGCTGATTGTTGTGTTGGGGTGCATCATCTGCTGCTGTGGCATCTACGTGGGTCAAGTCTTTATACTCTATGTGGGGTTCTTCCTTCGGACTTTAACCTGGTTTGGAGAGACGTTCTTTCACATGCTGACCTGTGTGGAGCGCTACCTGGCTGTCGTTCATCCCGTCACCTACCTGAGCCTGAGAAGAGAGCGAGGGGTCAGAATCAGAAATATCAGCATCGGGTGTGTTTGGCTGCTTTGCTTTGGAGCGTCAACTCTGCAGAGTTTAGTAGACTTCACAGTCGTGGGTTTCTCCTTCTCGGTTTTCTCCTTGGTCGTCATCTCTTTCTGCAGCCTTTCTGTTCTCCGCGTTCTGATTCGTCCAGGGCCGGGGGAACAGGGCGGGGACAGGAATAGGGTTGACCAATCAAAGCGGAGGGCTTTCTACACCATCATGGCCATACTGGGAGTGCTGTTGGTGAGGTTTGCTGCAGGTGTGGCTTGGTCTGTTCTCTATGATTTGAAGAAAAGTGGTCAGTGTTGGTTCATAACAGTTGAAGACTGGTTTAATGTCCCCAGCATTCTGGTGTTACCTCTGCTGTTCCTACACAGAGCAGGAACATTAGCGTGTCGTAAGAACAACACCTAATGAGGATTAGATTTGAATTAAATCCCTTCAGATACAATCATAGAAATATACTTAAAGGAGAGTCATTAGGAGAGCTAGTTGTGTGATAATCCTTTGATTTATCGTTCATTCATTCTTTCATCTCATCATTAATAATATAAAATTGATAAGTGGATCCTTAACATTACTTGTGTTATAGAGGCAGAAATCTAAATTCCCAGCCACACTCAAAGATCAGTAACTGAATTCCTACTTTTAAGTCTGTAACATAAAGGGAGCGGGTTTTTTTGTGCGATTAATTTGCAAGTCAATATATGTTTTCATGTTTTTATCATAGTACTGTACCGTTACAGTACTCTCACACAGAATGGGGATGTTACGTGGCATTTGCACCGCGTATAAAGGCATCAACCAATAACGTGTGCAGAACGGTCATATTAGAAATGCACAATATCTATCATACCACGAACGAAGACAGACAACTTAATTACTCTTTTCAACCTTGACAAAGGCAGCACGGACCAGATACAAGACATATACACTGACTGTTTACCAGAGGGAACTCATTTCACTGAGAGGAAACTCAGTAAAACAGCTTCCAGTAGACTGACTGCCAGTCGCTGCTCCGGCTCTTAAAGTTGATTCTCTGCCTGCTTGAATTTGTTCAAACCGTAAAAGTCTTAACTGCATTGCTGCCGGTATGAAGTTATATAAGTTATAGGTACAGTTGTGGATTTCTGTATAACTTATTCGTTACGCTGCGGTTGTGTAAAGGGCTTCAGACATTTCTCTTTTCATAGAGTTTCACAATCGTACATATTATTCATATATTAATATATATCTATATTTGTGATACGCTGGAGCAGTTCTCTATGTGTCTTTATAACTGGCTTACTGTATTGAAGCACTTTGGGTTTTATTACAATGTTTTCTTAACCTTTCTTAATGTTTTAGTTGCCTTAGCTTCAAGATCACATCACTGTTAATATGAAACCGGCTGTTTGTGTACTTTCTGGAAATCATGCAAAGGCGCTAACAGAATGAAAAGCTGCTCCTGTATAAATGCTATCACATGTTGATTGACTTATGTTAACCCTATAAACAATGTAGTGATGTAAAGTTGTATCTTTTATTTCACATCATAATAAAGATTAAACAACTGACTTATTGTTTGATTGGTTTTATTTAAACACATTTTTGCACACCAAGCAAAACACAAACAGTAAACTCCACTCAGTAAATTAAAAAAAACAGTCTTCCCCCAAGGAGACCAACGGTTGTTCCCCGTGTGAAACGACAAGTCAACGTTGATTTATTTGTCACGTAACTAAAGTAACGGCACTTCTGTAGTTATGATACCAGCGTTGCTTGAATTTTGGAGGAAAATGCACAAAAAATGAGGACTAACTTTTTCTTAAGAAATCATACAAAGTGTTGAGGATTCATTGAATAATAACGACGCCCCGCTGTGTCTCACACAGACGCTAAACGGTGCCTTGTAGAGGAGCGTGACAAAGCGCTCGTATTTGACTCCCAGGGAATGTGACCGAGCTGGAATGGCATGCATCAAAGGTCTACTGCAGGATGCGACAAAGGTCTACTGCAGGATGCGACAAAGGTCTACTGCAGGATGCGACAAAGGTCTACTGCAGGATGCGACAAAGGTCTACTGCAGGATGCGACAAAGGTCTACTGCAGGATGCGACAAAGGTCTACTGCAGGATGCATCAAAGGTCTACTGCAGGATGCGACAAAGGTCTACTGCAGGATGCGACAAAGGTCTACTGCAGGATGCATCAAAGGTCTATTGCAGGATGCAACAAAGGTCTACTGCAGGATGCGACAAAGGTCTACTGCAGGATGCAACAAAGGTCTACTGCAGGATGCAACAAAGGTCTACTGCAGGATGCAACAAAGGTCTACTGCAGGATGCAACAAAGGTCTACTGCAGGATGCAACAAAGGTCTACTGCAGGATGCATCAAAGGTCTATTGCAGGATGCGACAAAGGTCTACTGCAGGATGCAACAAAGGTCTACTGCAGGATGCATCAAAGGTCTACTGCAGGATGCATCAAAGGTCTACTGCAGGATGCAACAAAGGTCTACTGCAGGATGCATCAAAGGTCTACTGCAGGATGCATCAAAGGTCTACTGCAGGATGCAACAAAGGTCTACTGCAGGATGCAACAAAGGTCTACTGCAGGATGCAACAAAGGTCTACTGCAGGATGCATCAAAGGTCTACTGCAGGATGCGACAAAGGTCTACTGCAGGATGCAACAAAGGTCTATTGCAGGATGCAACAAAGGTCTACTGCAGGATGCATCAAAGGTCTACTGCAGGATGCATCAAAGGTCTACTGCAGGATGCGACAAAGGTCTACTGCAGGATGCAACAAAGGTCTACTGCAGGATGCATCAAAGGTCTACTGCAGGATGCAACAAAGGTCTACTGCAGGATGCAACAAAGGTCTACTGCAGGATGCAACAAAGGTCTACTGCAGGATGCAACAAAGGTCTACTGCAGGATGCATCAAAGGTCTATTGCAGGATGCAACAAAGGTCTACTGCAGGATGCATCAAAGGTCTACTGCAGGATGCAACAAAGGTCTACTGCAGGATGCAACAAAGGTCTACTGCAGGATGCAACAATGGTCTACTGCAGGATGTACACACAGGATGTACACACTGTACAAACGTACACACTCACATCCGAAAAGAAGTCACAGAGAAATAAACCTAAAGAGCCCAATATGATCAGAATCCTGACGCATGAATTCACTGACGTTAATAGAAAAGAGTAGAGCTGAAATGAGTAGTTTCAATAACCACAGATAGAGTACATGTACACAAATGTCTCTTTTTAGAAGATGAGAATATAATATTGGCTTTTGATTGACATCACCCGAAATAAATTAATTTAAAGCTGCAGGCAAAGACACATATTTCAGAAGCTTTCTAAGAACATCTATTTATTATTAGAGTATAAATTATTTATAATCTGATCAGGAATATTGTTGAGGTATTATTCAACTGAACTTTCTTTATCTGACTTGACAGTCGATGTCGACTACATGAAGACGTGAATACAACTGCTTGGCTACTTCAGTATATATGGGACTAAATGATAGAACAGGTTGGACATTGCTGTGATGTTCTGGACCTTTGCTTGAGGAAATTCTCTCTAACTGGACCTCGCTGAATTTAAATTGAATACCCCTGCTGTAGGCCACTGTAGTGTCCTTTAGCCCAACTACCAATGATTAAATGACTAACTGCCAATTTGTTTTTTGTTGTACTTACAACACGGTAGTTTTTCTGCTCTGTGCAGAAACAGCAGCGGCAGCACATAACTGCTGGGCAGACAGAACCAGATCCCTGATATCTGCACCACACAGCTGGTGCGGCTGCTCAACACAGACGAGGAAGCCAGCGCCATGCAAACCAGATTCCCACCGAAGCGCAGCAGCAGCACCGCCATTATGGCCGTGATGGTAACGAACGCCTTTTGCTTTAAAGCGTCAGTCTTCCCCCGGTTCCCGCCCTCTTCCCCCGGCCGCGGACGAATCAGGACGCGGAGGACGGAGAGGCTGCAGAAAGAGCTCACGATTAAGGACAAAACCAAGTTGCAGAAAAACAGAATCATGTTGAAGTTTCGACTGATGAGAAGCCTTAAAGCAATCAATCCAGAGCACATCAACCAAACACACCCGATGCTGATATTTCGGATGGTGACCCCGCTCGTCTTACTCAGGCTCAGGTAGATGAGGGGGTGAACCACGGCCACGAAGCGCTCCACGCAGGTGAGAACGTGGAAGAACATCTTCACGCACGAGATGATGGCAAACATGTTGCACCCCACCCCGATCATGTTCTCCTGGTGAGTGAAGGCGCCGCAGCAGCAGACCACGGACGCAGAGATGCCAATCATCTCCATGGCCACCATGTGGTAGGTGAAGACGTCGATGGGATTCATGGCTTCGCCGCGGCGCAGCTCCCGCCGGCGCTGGAAACCGAGGCAGAGGATGGAGATGGAGAGAGGGAGGAGGAGGAGGATGTTGGTGACGGTGAAGCCGGTGAAGATGGAGGAGCCAGGGGGGGAGCTGAAGCAGCCGCCGTGGGCGGGGCTGTGGGAGGAGTTGGGGGACACATTTTGGGAGGAAGAGGTGTTGACGTACATGTCCATGGGCCTAAAGAGGAGGAAGTGACATAATCAGGAAAAAAGCGAGAGAAGTATAAACTGTGAAGTCACATATATTCAAATAACATCCAACACTAACAACATGAACATGCAGGTGAAATGACCTATTATGATAATCTTGGTTTAGTTTGTTTCCTGCTTTATTCTGTGCTGTGTTTGTTTGACTGCCTGAGTTGGATTTGCCTTGTGAGTCTCAGCTTTCAGCCTCGTGTCTGCCCACCTGTGTAGTTTTCTTGTCTTTTATCTGTTGGTTGTCGGTTCGTCTGCTACGTTTCCTCGTAGTATCCCGTCGTGTTTCAGATTTTTGGATTTTCAGTGACTCTCTGTTGGACTCACCTCCCTTTTAAGTTTTGGACGCACCGTTTGAAATCCCTCTGTTCCCCGTGTTTGCCTGCATTGGGGTCCGTCCCCTGCTGTGTGTTCGTCAGACCATTGACACATATTTACGTCCATTTACACGGCACTAATTCCACTCTGCTGCTCTTCATTTTTGCTTCTTTTCTTAACAGAAATTACGTTTCTTCTTCCAGTTATTTCTTCCTTGCTTTATGGTGATGGAATAATATATATTAAATGAAATTATTTGGTGTCTACTCTCTTATAAAATGCAGCTTTTTCTTAAACTTCTATTGCAAACATGATCAACTTTCTCCATGTGCAGGGACGGACCATCCGGCTGTATATTCCGTTGCACAGGAGTCCATGTGAATGCAGAATAGGTCAGGGTAGCCAATGGCACGCCATCAGTAAATGTGCAAGAGAGTTTTTTGGAACATTATTGATTATGAGTACAAGTTTCTCTCAAAGGAGGAGAAAAACGTGTTGGACAAATGGAATTTATGGAGCAAAATGGTCATAAAATAGAAGATAAAAAATGAGCAATGGTACCGTGAGAAACAAACATTTTTCACGGTGAGGAAAGAAAAAGAGTTTGTTGGTTTAATCTTCCTGTTCAACGTTAGAGACGTTTCCCTGCTGAACTGCTGTCTTGAGAGAAATTCAGCAGAAAGCATCATTAAACTCATGAGAATGTCTTCTAGGAAGTTCATTACTTTCGATAAAAAAATAAAATTAAAATAAATAAAAGCCATTTTAAATGTGCACGTTTAAAGTTAATTCCTTGATCACGGTTTGAATTTGAAATTTAGTTTTGGTGCAACAGAATTAAATGTAATCTTGGATTAGAGTAAAAACTGAACTGACGTTTAAAGAGGATTCAATGTAATCTTAAATGTAAAGTTAAAGGCAGGATTTAATCAGGTTTAACACAATAACACAATAACAGCCTTCAAGTTTATCCATCCAACTTTAACGACTACAAAAGGTTATTACACTATAAAACGATGCCAACCTTGTCAGGAGTGTTTGTCTCTGCTCTTCTTCTCTGCGTGTCTTCAGAATCACTGGCATCGTGACGAAATATATAACTGGAGTGGTGTGTGTGTGTGTGTGTGTGTGTGTGTGTGTGTGTGTGTGTGTGTGTGTGTGTGTGTGTGTGTGTGTGTGTGTGTGTGTGTGTGTGTGTGGATGGCAGCACGACTGTGGGCTTTTTTTGCATGTCGGAGAGACAATTGACTTTGTCAACATTTTGTAGGCAAATTCATGTTCGGGGTCATCTTCAGAACAGCAGCAGCAGTGGTGATTAGGTGCCTTGCTCAAGCACACTCCAGCAGGGCAGGGGACAGGCAAATGTCTTTGTAAAGCACCTTTAATTAACGAGGCATTACAGATACATGTTTCCTCTCGTATTCGCCCTGAAGTGCAGACTTCTGTTACCCTCGGTGCAAATCATAAAATATCAACAAAAAAACAACAATTTCTGGAATTGATTTTGAAATGTAGGATCAGTTTTCAGACCATAATACTGAGTTTGTCACCGAAACAAGTACAAGGAAATGAATTGTCTGGTTTTTTCATGTCGCTCAGGACGAAAATAATGCAAATGGAAAGTCAATTAGGAGCCTTATTTGTGGTGGGCATGCAAAATAAATGTATCCAAGGGACAATCAGAACAAGTGACGTACTTAATAATATGCAAAAAGACAACTGTTGGTGGGCAGGAGGGGAGGTGGATGATACCAACAAACAGGACTTTCAACCAGAAGACCGGCGTTCGACACCATGTTGTGGTTTCATGGTAGTGGTTTTGTTGCCTTAACCTAACTGTCATTTTTAAAGTAATGTCGTATACGTCTCTGATAGAGACCTGTCAATCACAGTAAGCCCCGCCCCTAAAGCATCCCCTGCTTTATGGTCTGTTTGACTCTAAATGGACCATCATTTACTAAATGAACATCATGCTGTATTGAAGAAGACTTGAAACTAGAGATTGAGACCATAAACTCATGTTTACAATGTTTACTGAGGTAATAAATCAAGAGAGAAGTAGAGTCATTTTCTCATAGACTTCTATACAACCAGAGGAGTCGCCCCCTGGTGGACATTAGAGAGAATGCAGCTTTAACACATGAAGCTTTGGGTTCCCTTTTCAGACCCGAAGGTCGCCGCCTGGGTAAAATAAGTCAACCGGGACTTTCACACGGGACACGAACAGTGGTGTGGTTAAATTCTGCGTATTTTTCGCTGCTGTTAGATAGTAATTGGCCTTTTATTAAATAACTGTATGGATCGAGTAATAGCGCTGAAATGATACCCTCCATTTACCAGTGTGGTCTTATAGTACAGTATCTCCAACCACTGGACGACTGTCTCCAAAACACTGACCACAGGTCTCTGTATCATATCCAGCTGTTGGAGAGTCGTTATGTGAACCAAAACATTTCCATACTTTATAATTGTACCCGACAGTCAAATGTGTACGATATTGGGTTCTTATTCAAATCAGAAACCTGTGTAGGCTGTCGTGTTATTCATAATGTGAACCAATTAAAAGGAAAGCAGACGAACATTCTAGTTGAGATAACAAAGTTTCCAAAGACACCAAATGTGTTGGCTGAATTTTTGGGTAAATGTGTATAAAGTGACGCAAGATATCTTGAGTATTCCCCATTTAATGGAATGGTGCAGCTACAAATACATGGCTTATTTAATTCATACGGCTTCAATAAATTCCAGAACATTAAATTATTTTTGTAAGCTTCAAAAGGACATCTCACAGTCACTGCCACTCTACTCAGTGATTGGCCAAGGAGGATTCTACAGCATTATTTTATTGTATTTTATCCAGAAATGTACCGCATATAACTGATATAACTGAGTATCGTGTTTTTATCTTGTTGTACTGTGACATCGGGTAAGACCAGCGAGGTAACATCTGGGAAAAGCTCACAACGTCCCAACACAAAGACCAGCACGGAGACGAGAAGATTATTTGCATCTTCCAAAGACTTTCTCTCCATTAACTCCCACAACATCCTAAAACGTTCTCGCAGCATCAACTATTTCCCTTCTCTAGTGGATGTGGCCTCTTTGTAGAAGTCTTGATTGCCGGATGGGAGGCAGCTGGTGACGCTCTGCTGTGGCTCTGAAACACCTGTCTTCACTCAGGCAATCACAGTCACCCTATGTTGGGAACCACTGCACTAAACTAACTGCTGTTGAAATTGCTCCACCTCGAGCAACTGCAGCAAAAGTCTGCTCGCTCATGGAGGTCAATACTCATCAGTGTTAACAAATAATAATGTCATTTTACATTCTATATTTGACATGTAATACTAACAGTACTTTTAATTACTTACTAGCAGATTTGAACTTTTAGGGTGTATTTTACAAGTTATTTTGGTAACAAACCAAAAAACTAGCGCTACAAAAAAATAGTGACAGTAAAAGAAAATTACTTTTGCATCGAGGATAACAAAAGTCTGCACTGCGTCATTAACACTGCGGACGATCTTTGTGCCTCAGTTTGTGGAAATAAAACAATCAAATGAATAAATTCTCCATGCGATACGGTGAATACATGTTGGGAAATGTCCAGCTCTTCTTCTCTCCATCCGTCCATCACTGCGGATTGAAATGAGCTGTAACTGCTTATTCAAATCAAACGGTCATTAGCACCAGAACACGTATCTCTCCGTCCTTATTTTACTACCTGAACCATTTGTAAATCATATAATCTTTAAATTTGTTAATTGGCCCCTGATGAACATTTGGATTTGTTTAATTTACATGTGGGCCATCGTTATGACTCTTCTTATGCTAAAACTAGCTCTCATCATTTATCCATCAGTGTGTCACTCGATCCAGTCCAGACTGTGTGTGTGTGTGTGTGTTCCAATACTACCAATAATGTAGTATAATGTAATGACGTACTAGTTCAACACTGGTTGTTTTAGGTCCTTAGTGAGTATCATCTAAAAACACATTTCAGAGTCATTATTTATTACATTTATTCAGTCATTTAATAACATGTATTTTTATACTGCTAATGTCTCAATTAGTGCACATACAAATTTTAATCAGATTATTTTATGATTATACATTCATCCAAAAACATCCAAAAACATGCAAACTGAAATAGTAAATAAATAACTTTGGTTTACGAAGTATGGTGATGACAAAGCATCTCCAGGTTTGCTGGTTTGGACATTTTCAGAACAACTGAAAGATTACATGCCTCTTTGTGTTAAATGTCTTAAAACTAGTTTATTTAAATGTGGAACATTTTACATTTTTGGGTAAAAGGTTTTCATCAGACACAGATAATTACAGTATAACAGGCTGCAGTGCATTAAACATGGATGCACATTGTGTATTTCTTTATTATACATTTTTTGAAAAATGTGTTT
The DNA here is from genome assembly GCF_910591455.1 of Pholis gunnellus. Taxonomy (NCBI): domain Eukaryota; kingdom Metazoa; phylum Chordata; class Actinopteri; order Perciformes; family Pholidae; genus Pholis; species Pholis gunnellus. The sequence continues at coordinate 1,609,408 of NC_136550.1, read as the reverse complement.
ATTCACCTCATCTTTCACCAAGTGGATGTTTGACACTTTTCGAAAGAGTTGTAACTTAAAACCAGTGCTTCTTCAAATCAAACACCTGTCTGTCTCTGTGTGTTTGTCACTTATTATTTATGGACCTAAACAGGCTGTAAACCAGATCTCATTTTTCTAGTCTGGATTGAGACATGTAGCAACCAGGAGACTCGGAATGACCACTAAAGAGACACAAAATGACCACAAAGAGACAAAATAATTACGAAGAGATGCAAAACAACAGCAAAATGGTGGAAAACAACCACAGGCAAAAAATGCTACGAAAAGACCAACACGACTACAAGGAGATGCAGAACTACCAAAAAAGAGGCAACACAACCAAAAACCAAAACAATTACAAAGAGACAGAGAATGACCACAAAGAGCTACAATCTATAGAAGATGCATTTTCTAAAGATAATAATCTAGTCTGATCATCGTCCTGATTTGTTGCTGTTCTTACAACACAGCAGTTTTCCTGCCCTGTGTAGAAAGAGCAGAGGTAACACCAGACTGCTGGGCAAAGCGAACCACGGTATTGAAATCCACGCACTACACTTTTCAGACTCCCTCAGGTGTGATGAGACAGAAAGAGTAATGTTAACTACAGTCCCCACAAGCCTAAGCAGCAGCACTCCCAGTATGGCCATGATGGTGTAGAACGCTCTCATCTTTGATCGGTCAACCCGTTGTCTGCCCTCACCCCCTGCCCCTGGTCCTGGACGAATCAGAACATAGAGAACAGAAAGGCTGCAGAAAGAGACGACAATAAAGATGAAGGCTAAGGTACAATAATAGTGGATAAAGATTAATTTGGTGCCCTGCAAGAATAGGTAACCTATCTCTGCAAAGGACAGCAGCCAAACACATCCGATGGAGATGTTTCTGATTCTGATCCCCTTCGCCGTCCTCAGGCCCAGGTAGGTGATGGGGTGAACGACAGCCAGGTAGCGCTCCACACAGGTCAGAGTGTGAAAGAACTGCTGTCCACTTATGTTGATGGTGGAAAGGTACGAACCCACCATCATCACTTCTGGGAGACGAGTGAGGACACCACAACAGTTTAATATGGACCCTACGATATTCATCAGCTCTATGACGACCATGTGGTAGGTAAAGATGTCAGAGTGGCTCATCTTCGTGCCGGAGCGCTGTTGCCGCCATTGTTTGAAACCCAGGTAGATGACGTAGATGCAGAGAGGGAGGACGAGGAGGATGCTGGTGACGGTGAAAGCGGTGATGCTGAAGGCGCAGGCTGTGCTGTCAATGCAGCTCTGCAGGAAATCATAGATGTTGATGGAAGAAGAGTTGGAAGGAGGACAAGAGGAGGAAGAGCAGTTGACTGACATGACTGTGGGCAAGGAGCAGGGATAGAGTGAATAAGAGAGAAAGATGGGAGAGTGAAAAACAAGTGGAAATAGTGAAATTATGTAGATCATGACTGAGAATCTTAGCATCTCTTTGAAGCTAAATGGTGACGCTAGCATGCTAACATGCTGATGTTAAATTTCGAATCCTAAATAATAAAATAGGAGTAGAACGGACTTTCCCATTCAAATCAACTTAGCAGGATGGTCAGAGTGGCAGCCATCTTTATTACTACTGTTGCCAATGTGAGAGTTGTAGCGGGCTAACTTCTGTATAAACTAAACTAAGTTACAGCGAGTCACGGACTCCATGGCTGCGATTGAAAAGTCCCAAAATTACCTCCAAACGTCTAGTCCGAACTACTTTTCCTTGACCTCTTGAGAACAGCATGGGGTCAAGGAAAGATGTGAAGGAGAATTCATGAGGAGACAACCGGAGTGTTTAGATAATACGATTACACTTTCACCAAACTATTTAATTGTGATGCAACAGCGTCACTGACGTAGGTCTGCCATGGCAAAACTACAGCAGAGAAGGACTACAAAAAGCACAACTAAGAGACTACCCCATGGAATCTATTACTCGCTTGCATGCAGGCTAAATAAAATGAGTAACATTTAACAATGTAATGTTTCATCCTTTGTTCTGCTCATTTTCTGTTACCAGTGTAGCATGAAAGCTTGGTGGAATGAACAAGTGGACTAACTGTTAGTTATTGCAGGCTAGCTAGATAGCTAGCTGGCTAGTTAGCTAGCTTGCTAGTTCTGCCATGCTCTAATGCTACACCGGTTGAGAGTTGAGTCAGAGGATCACCAAAGTTATTACAATTCATCCTTCATTTCATGTTAATTACATCCAAAGCAGGATGGACTAACATCGCCAACCCTAGAGGTCTGCTGAGTGAGAATAAAGGTTTAACCTTCTCACACTCATGTGTATGAGAATAACTTTCCTACCTTGTCTCCAAGAAAGTACATTTAATATATTGTGTTTCTAGTTGTGCTTCAAGTCAATGTGGACTGTTTTGTATTAAACAATGATCTTTCCCAAACTTAACCAGGTGCTACCTGTGTCTGTAGATATCATTGAACATAACTTTAATATTTGCTATCAGCATATGTAGTTCTGCAGACTTGGATGTTTTGGTGGAAAATAAATGAAATACACTGTCAGTACACATTTTACTGATATCTTAAGTACTAAAGAACATGATGCAACTTGCCAGATACAGTAACAACGTATTGTCAGTACGTTTCCTCCATTGAACAATGAAATACACAAACATGTCAGGTACATCTATGGATGGTTTAGTACTGAACAGGCCTACTGGGCACAAACTCAGGGGCTCAAGGGGTCAGAGGGCCTAACTTACAGGATGGCACTTTAACAAACTCAAATAATCACAAAGACACGCAAAATGACTATAAATAGCTACATAATGACTAAAAACAGATGAAAAACGACTACAAAACACCATATAAGTGACAGTAAATTACAGAATATAGACACAAAACGACCAGAAAACACTTTCATTAGAGCTACAAACGACCCAAAATGACCACAAAGAGATCCCAAATGAGACAAAATAGATTCAAAACAATGACAAAGAGATGCAAAAGTAGTAAAAATAGCTGCAAAATGACCTAAAACAGCGACCCCTTGTCTCTTAATCTGTCCATCGGTACATCTCTGAAGATAAAGTCGGTTTATTCATAACATGTGAATATAAAACATGAAAGCATGAAATGATAGCAGAGAGAATAAAACCCCAAACACACACATTTACACCTTTGATACATCTGACATAATGTCTATGCAACCTATTTCTTTAACATGACCTTTTTAACATCTAACAACAATAATATATGACAAATCAAGTCTTTATAAGTTTCAGATAGAAATGAAGCAGCATTATTAAAAACATGAAAAAGCTGAAAAACACATTAAATAAAGTTCCCTACCAAGTGAACAGTGTCTTGTTATCGGCATTACTTTATTATATGTCACTTTATGTACGTGAGTTGAAAAACAATAATAATATAATTACTTTAAAATAAACTCACTTTGACGCAGTCTTTAGATTCCAAACTTTCTGATCTTCTGTCCGTTGTGTGTCTGGACTGTGAACTGGTGTGTTGTTCATAAAAACTGTGAAAAAACAGTATATGTTTGAATCTGTGTGTGTGTGTGTGTGTGTGTGTGTGTGTGTGTGTGTGTGTGTGTGTGTGTGTGTGTGTGTGTGTGTGTGTGTGTGTGTGTTTTGCATGTCTTATAACCAGTCAGCATTGCTCATTCACATTGAATAGCTTTTGATTTGCATCCTTCTCAGATGCAGAGTAGAACAACAAAAGTCTGCACTTCAGGGCAAATAAAGGAGGAACAATGTATTATTAACACTGCGGACAGTTTGTGGAAATAAAACATCAATTTAATTCAAATGAATTATTTCTCCATTCATGAATACATGTTGGGAAATGTCCAGCTCTTCTTCTCTCCATCCGTCCATCACTGCGGACTGAAATGAGCTGTAACTGCTTATTCAAGTCAAACAGTCATCAGCACCACAACACGTATCTATCCGTCCTTATTTTACTACCTGAACCATTTATAAATCATATCATCTTTAATTTTGCATGTTATGATGACTAAATTCATAGTGCATGCAACAACATGTACTTTGTAAGTGCACCTGCACTACGTACTATGAGTACAAAAAGAGGGCGAACTACTACAAAAATACAATAATATTACAGAAGAGGCAAAACAACCAAAGACCTACACAATTATAAAGACACACAATGACCACAAAGAGCTACAATCTATAGAAGATGCATTTTCTAAAGATAATAATCTAGTCTGATCATTCTCCTGATTTGTTGCTGTTCTTACAACACAGCAGTTTTCCTGCCCTGTGTAGAAAGAGCAGAGGTAACACCAGACTGCTGGGCAAAGCGAACCACGGTATTGACATCAACAGAGTAGACTTTTCAGACTCCCCCAGATGTGGTGAGACAGAAAGAGTAATGTTAACTACAGACCCCCCAAACCTAAGCAGCAGCACTCCCAGTATGGCCATGATGGTGTAGAACGCTCTCATCTTTGATCGGTCAACCCGTTGTCTGCCCTCACCCCCTGCCCCTGGTCCTGGACGAATCAGAACATAGAGAACAGAAAGGCTGCAGAAAGAGACGACAATAAAGATGAAGGCTAAGGTACAATACGAGAAGATGTAGATTAATTTGGTGTCCTGCATGATCAGGTAACCTATGTTTGCAAAGGACAGCAGCCAAACACATCCGATGGAGATGTTTCTGATTCTGATCCCCTTCGCCGTCTTCAGGCCCAGGTAGGTGATGGGGTGAACGACAGCCAGGTAGCGCTCCACACAGGTCAGAGTGTGAAAGAACTGCTGTCCAGTTATGTTGATGGAGAAAATGGACGTACCCACCGTCATCACTTCTGGGAGACGAGTGAGGACACCACAACAGTTTAATATGGACCCTACGATATTCATCAGCTCTATGACGACCATGTGGTAGGTAAAGATGTCAGAGTGGCTCATCGTCGTGCCGGAGCGCTGTTGCCGCCATTGTTTGAAACCCAGGTAGACGACGTAGATGCAGAGAGGGAGGACGAGGAGGATGCTGGTGACGGTGAAAGCGGTGATGCTGAAGGCGCAGGCTGTGCTGTCGATGCAGCTCTGCAGATAAAAATAGATGTCGATGGAAGAAGAGTTGGAAGGAGGACAAGAGGAGGAAGAGGAGTTGACTGACATGACTGTGGGCAAGGAGCAGGGATAGAGTGAATAAGAGAGAAAGATGGGAGAGTGAAAAACAAGTGGAAATAGTGAAATTATGTAGATCATGACTGAGAATCTTAGCATCTCTTTGAAGCTGAGTAGTGATGCTAGCGTGCTAACATACAATGACAATGCTAACATAATGAATTTTAGCAGGATATGTTGTAATATTAAATAATAAAATCCGAGTAGAACGGACATTCCCATTCAAATGAATTATTATGAGTGATGCAATAGCTCTAAAAATAGCTGCAAAATGACCTAAAACAGCGACCCCTTGTCTCTTAATCTGTCCATCGGTACATCTCTGAAGATAAAGTCGGTTTATTCATAACATGTGAATATAAAACATGAAAGCATGAAATGATAGCAGAGAGAATAAAACCCCAAACACACACATTTACACCTTTGATACATCTGACATAATGTCTATGCAACCTATTTCTTTAACATGACCTTTTTAACATCTAACAACAATAATATATGACAAATCAAGTCTTTATACGTTTCAGATAGAAATGAAGCAGCATTATTAAAAGCATGAAAAAGCTGAAAAACACATTAAATAAAGTTCCCTACCAAGTGAACAGTGTTTGTTATCGGCATTACTTTATTATATGTCACTTTATGTACGTGAGTTGACAAAAACATTCATAATATAATTACTTTAAAATAAACTCACTTTGACGCAGTCTTTAGATTCCAAACTTTCTGATCTTCTGTCCGTTGTGTGTCTGGACTGTGAACTGGTGTGTTGTTCATAAAAACTGTGAAAAAACAGTATATGTTTGAATCTGTGTGTGTGTGTGTGTGTGTGTGTGTGTGTGTGTGTGTGTGTGTGTGTGTGTGTGTGTTTTGCATGTCTTATTACCAGTCAGCATTGCTCATTCACATTGAATTGCTTTTGATTTGCATCCTTCTCAGATGCAGAGTAGAAAAACAAAAGAGGAAATAAAGGAGGAAAAATGTATTATTAACACCGCAGACGATCTTTGTGCCTCAGTTTGTTGAAATAAAACATCAATTTAATTCAAATGAATTATTTCTCCATTCATGAATACATGTTGGGAAATGTCCAGCTCTTCTTCTCTCCATCCGTCCATCACTGTGGACTGAAATGAGCTGTAACTGCTTATTCAAGTCAAACAGTCATCAGCACCACAACACGTATCTATCCGTCCTTATTTTACTACCTGAACCATTTATAAATCATATCATCTTTTAATTTTGCATGTTATGATGACGTAGTATATTCCAACTTGGTTCGGGTTAACAGCTGTGAATAACATGTTCTATCATCTTTCACTAAAAGCTGTAAACAGTGATTCTTGATTTATACAGTCTGCAAATGATTAAAGTTACAACAATGATTAGGTCAAAGAATAACTTTCAAAGTAATATCCAGTGTTTCCAAACTTAGTTTTCTGTGGAACTACTTTCTCAAAATGACAAACCAAATCACAACAGGCCTTATTTATAAATCAGAAGTGTGAATTTGTGCGTGAATTAACGTTCCTGTCCACTTTTCACTGCTATTTCCCTCATCACCTTATATGATCTTGAATGAGTAAAAGAGATAGACAATTGAGACATCACAACGTTGTTTTATACATGTGTTATTGAAAACATACTCATGTTAAATACTTATGTTAAATAAATGCGTCTAGGCAGACTATCTCATTACTTTTATTTCCTCTAATCAGTTAAACAAGCAGACAAAATTTTGCTGATTTATTAGGCGACTGAAATAAAAGCTCCTGCAAGGGTCTCGGCCTAGTCTTTGGTAATGATGGATGTTTGCTGTAACTGACAGTAAACTAATCCTGTATTCCTTGTCCTCTACTCGGTTACTGGCAGAACATCACTGCTGGGCGGATACAGCCAGATCCCAGACACCGACGTTAATCATCGGCCTCTGTCGCTCACTGCTGCTGCTGAGGCGTCCACCACAAACGCAAAGCAGCTGCCCTCCAAAGCTCGGCAAAAAGAGCTCCAATTATGGCCACAATGGTGTGGAACGCCCTCTTCTTTGATTGGTCCACCTTGTATCTGTCCCCGCCCCCTACTGGACCAATTAGAGCACGGAGAGGCTGCAGAAAGAGGTGACGACGACCAAGAGGGCAGCAAACAGGGTGGTGGGAGGAAGTCAGGGCTGTACAGAACAGACGTTTTTGACTCCGCCCACCTTCCTCAGAAGGTAGATGATTGGGTGAATGATGGCCAGGTAGCGCTCCACGCAGGTGAGGAAGTGAAAAAAGATCTGTCCAGGTTTGACTATGGCAAAGATGTAGATCCCCACCAGCTTGATCCGTGGTGCGCCAGCGTTGGCGCCGGAGCAGTAGAAGCAGCACCTGAACATCCCGAACATCTCAAAGGCAACGATGTTGTGGGTTCCATTAAGCCTGAAAACAAATGTTCTCCATCAGCTTCAGCTCTCTATGAAAAGCTTTTCTTCATCGTTACCCTAACGGCCTCAAAACAACGGGGGCGTGACGAACAAACCACAAACAAAAAGAGTTACGTTGCAATATTCTCACTGTGTGTGAAGGTACTCGTGAGCAAAACAACAGTTCTGAAAGAATATATGAATCGCACAAATAGAAACCCCCCCCCCCCCCCCCCCCCCCACCGATGTGTGAAGGCCTTTAGCCAGTGGTTCTGAACCTTTTGGACTTTTATTGTTTCAAACAAAACAACTTTTAATGTTAATTAAACACAAGAAATAATAATGATTTGAAATGCCTCTATCAAAAGAAAGTAAGTAAGTAAGTAAGTCAAATGTATTGATAAAGCGCTTTTCACAGACATAAGTCACAAAGTGCTTAACAGGGCAGAATTACAAACGTAAAAAACACAATGTGACCATAGGGCCAATCATTTACATACACAGAAAATAAAAAGAAACATTACAAAGTGCTTCACGAGCAAAAAAGACAAAATAGTGTTAATTAAACTACATTTTTGAAGATGGATGGATTGAATTTATAGTATAGAAGTTATTTTTTATGGTTTAATACTCATCCAACCACTAACTCCTAGTTTGAGGCATCTGCTCGAAAATTGTAACCCATACTAAAAAAAATGTAATTCTGTAACTACAAGGCCTATTTTAATAATTTTGATTGGTTTAATAACACTATGAATTGTAAGATTTGTTGAGATGAGTAAATATTGTGTATATGTTACGGGTTAATAGTAGCTGAAGACAGAACACAGCAAACAGGGAAAATTCCCAGGTTCACCTGAAGAAAAAGCACTTTAATTTTTTTATTGAGGCCCTTGCTAGCCTAAAAACATTCCCGGTTCATAGCAGAAACAGTGCAGGTGCCTCACAAAAAGATTTGGTGTAAATAAAGTGAAGCAAACCAAAGTTATAGAGGTTTGTGTAGGAAAAACACGCCAAATTCTCATTTTGGAATCAGGAGTTGCAGCTGTTCCATTGTACTTTTATATACTACATAACTATATATTTCACTATATTTCACTTTGTTTATCACTCATATTGTACAATCTATCATAACAGAGCTGCTGGGCATCATTTTGAGCCATTTTGACCTCTCTGGGCGTCATCATATTTCTCCTCCATGCAATTTCCTCGTCTCTGTCTGTGTCTATGGAGTGCTTGATAAGCCTATGGTGGGCGGATTTTAGCATGTGACCCCTTGTTCGAACCGGGTGGTTATTTCGAGCACACCAGTATGTTCCATGAAGTGATTGACAGAATTTTGCCGCCCAACCCCCCAAGCCCCAAATCCCGATATGATTCGCCAGCCAGCATAATCTCCCCCATTATGTGTCAGATGAACGTAAAATCGTCATCTTAGGTTTCAGACACTCACAGCGAACTAACGAACACATTTCTCATTTGGATTAATTTCGGTTTTCTCCATTTTCGCCCTGAAAGCCATCTCAAGGTATGATGCGGTTCTAATGTTGGCAGTGTTGGCGTTGTGCTTTGTGTGGCCTCTTGGATATAACTTTTGAATGGTTTCACAGAGAGAAATTTGGAAGATATTGTTGGATTCAGTGTGGAGTCCTCGTGCTCTTTGATATGCGCTTTGTCTGTGAAAGTGCCGTAGGTCGCGCCTGGGATCGGTAACGGAGAACATAGCTCGCCTTCTCCTGGCGAAAAATAAGTGAAATTGTGGTAGTACTTGTAGTATCTTGGAGTACTTTGTGTATATATATATGTTTTTGAGTGATTCAAATAGGTTACATGGTCCATTTTATCAGAATTTCTTCGTCACGTAGGTTTTTGAAATACCATAAAATATAATTTAATTCGTTCTCAGAAGTGGTTTGTACTACATGTGTCCACTCTGTCCAAATCCACATAGCACAATTAATTATTGAATTACATTGAAATACACTCACTTTGACATCAGTTTGTCAGTTTTTAGATTCCAAACTTTCTGATCTTCTACCCATCGTCTGTCTGGACTGTGACCTGGTGTGTTGTCCATAAAAAAATTTAAAAACAGTATAAATTTTAATGTGTGTGTGTGTGTGTGTGTGTGTGTGTGTGTGTGTGTGTGTGTGTGTGTGTGTGTGTGTGTGTGTGTAATTTGCATGTGTCATAAGCAGTAAGCATTGCTCAATTGCTAATAATTGCTTTTGATTTGCATTTTATCTCCTTCACACTTCAACACTGGCCGTTATGGAAACAGAAACTTTCAGTCCTCAGTCAGTACGAATCACTGTAATCATAAATCCTAGAAACACAGACTGCACACAAACACATTTAAGAGTCGTTATTGATTTCAATTATTCAGTCATTTAAAAACATTTATTGATAAATTAGGATTATATCCATCAGTGCACATGAAAACTGAAGTCAGAATATTCTTTGATGAAAAAATTCTCATATTGAACTTTACTGCCAACAGAGCTCCATAACCATGCAAACAAACAAACCAACATAGTAGATATATAAACCCCTTTTATTTATGATGTATGGTGATGACAGATAATATCCAGGTTTCCTGGTTTTTACATTTTCAGATAAATTGAGGGATTAAATGCTCATGTACTGTATGTCTTGAAAAACTTTTAAAGTATGTTGTTTAAATGCGTAAAATTTGACATTTGAGAAAAAAAAATTGAATTAAGACACTTGGCAATAACAGGCTGCAGTGCAATAAAAAACAGATTTACATTGTGTATCTCTTTCTTTTAAACAATTCTGGTTTTGAGAAATGTGCTCATTCACCTCATTAATCACCAAGTGGATGTTTGACAGGATTCAAACGAGCTGTAACTTAAAACCAGTGATTATTCAAATCAAACACCTGTCTGTCTCTGTGTGTGTGTCACTTATTATTTATGGACCTAAACAGGCTGTAAACCAGATCTTAGTCTTTTGCAAATATATTTCTGTATTTTATAATTTATAACGCAATTTTTCAATCACCATGACTGTTTGGTTAATGTTGCTAATTGTGTTAGTTTGGATTGAGACATGTAGCAACCAGGAGACTCAAAATTAACATGAAGACAAAAAAAAGTAGAAAACAACCACAAAGAGACACAAGGTGACTTCAAAGAGACAGGGAGGAGCTACAGTGAAATGCAAAATGACTACAAAAAGTGGCAAAATAGAAAAAAACACAACTTGAGTACAAGGAGACAAAACAACAACAAAGAGATAAAAAATGATGCAAAAAGGGTCAAAACAACCAATAGCTCCAAAAACACCAAAACAATTCCAAAGTGACACAAAATAACTACGAGATGCATCACTACAAAAGTGTGGCAAAACAACAAAAAAGACACACAATGACCACAAAGAGCTACAATCTATAGAAGATGCATTTTCTAAAGATAATAATCTAGTCTGATCATCGTCCTGATTTGTTGCTGTTCTTACAACACAGCAGTTTTCCTGCCCTGTGTAGAAAGAGCAGAGGTAACACCAGACTGCTGGGCAAAGTGAACCACGGTATTGACATCCACAGAGTAGACTTTTCAGACATCAACAGATGTGGTGAGACAGAAAGAGCATAGTTAACTACAGTCCCCCCAAACCTAAGCAGCAGCACTCCCAGTATGGCCATGATGGTGTAGAACGCTCTCATCTTTGATCGGTCAACCCGTTGTCTGCCCTCACCCCCTGCCCCTGGTCCTGGACGAATCAGAACATAGAGAACAGAAAGGCTGCAGAAAGAGACGACAATAAAGATGAAGGCTAAGGTACAATAAGAGAAGATGAAGATCAAATTGGTGTCCTCCACGATTAGGTAACCTATGTTTGCAAAGGACAGCAGCCAAACACATCCGATGGAGATGTTTCTGATTCTGATCCCCTTCGCCGTCCTCAGGCCCAGGTAGGTGATGGGGTGAACGACAGCCAGGTAGCGCTCCACACAGGTCAGAGTGTGAAATAGATGCTGTCCACTTATGTTGATGGAGAAAATGGACGTACCCACCGTCATCACTTCTGGGAGACGAGTGAGGACACCACAACAGTTTAATATGGACCCTACGATATTCATCAGCTCTATGACGACCATGTGGTAGGTAAAGATGTCAGAGTGGCTCATCGTCGTGCCGGAGCGCTGTTGCCGCCATTGTTTGAAACCCAGGTAGACGACGTAGATGCAGAGAGGGAGGACGAGGAGGATGCTGGTGACGGTGAAAGCGGTGATGCTGAAGGCGCAGGCTGTGCTGTCGATGCAGCTCTGCAGTAAATCATAGATGTTGATGGAAGAAGAGTTGGAAGGAGGACAAGAGGAGGAAGAGGAGTTGACTGACATGACTGTGGGCAAGGAGCAGGGATAGAGTGAATAAGAGAGAAAGATGGGAGAGTGAAAAACAAGTGGAAATAGTGAAATTATGTCGATCATGACTGAGAATCTTAGCATCTCTTTGAAGCTGAGTATTGATGCTAGCGTGCTAACATACAATGGCAATTATAACATAATGAATTTTAGCAGGATATGTTGTAATAGTAAATAATAAAATCCGAGTAGAACGGAAATTCCCATTCAAATGAATTATTATGAGTGATGCAATAGTTCTAAAAATAGCTGCAAAATGACCTAAAACAGCGACCCCTTGTCTCTTAATCTGTCCATCGGTACATCTCTGAAGATAAAGTCGGTTTATTCATAACATGTGAATATAAAACATGAAAGCATGAAATGATAGCAGAGAGAATAAAACCCCAAACACACACATTTACACCTTTGATACATCTGACATAATGTCTATGCAACCTATTTCTTTAACATGACCTTTTTAACATCTAACAACAATAATATATGACAAATCAAGTCTTTATACGTTTCAGATAGAAATGAAGCAGCATTATTAAAAACATGAAAAAGCTGAAAAACACATTAAATAAAGTTCCCTACCAAGTGAACAGTGTCTTGTAATCGGCATTACTTTATTATATGTCACTTTATGTACGTGAGTTGACAAAAACATTAATAATATAATTACTTTAAAATAAACTCACTTTGATGCAGTTTTTAGATTCCAAACTTGCTGATCTTCTGTCCGTTGTGTGTCTGGACTGTGAACTGGTGTGTTGTTCATAAAAACTGTGAAGAATACTGTATACATTTGAATCTGTGTGTGTGTGTGTGTGTGTGTGTGTGTGTGTGTGTGTGTGTGTGTGTGTGTGTGTGTGTGTGTGTGTGTGTTTTGCATGTTTTATAACCAGTCAGCATTGCTCATTCGCTTTGAATTGCTTTGATTTGCATTTGATCTCCTTCACTGATGCAGAATTGCACCACGCCACTGCTTTGCTCAAAGACACTTCAACACTGGCCGTTAAGGAAACAGAAACTTTAAGTCCTTAGGAAGTATGAATCATTGTAATCATGAATCCTAGAAACACAGACTGCACACAAACACATTTCAGAGTCAATATTGATCAAATTTATTCAGTCATTTAAAAACATATGTTTGTACTGGGATCGTATCTATCAGTACACATAACAACTGTCATCAGATTATTTTGGGATTACACAATTTTCATATTAAACTTTTCTGCCAACAGAGAGCCATAAACATACCAACATAGTAAATAAATAAACCCCTTTGATGTATGATGTATGGTGATGACGAATAATATCCAGGTTTGCTGGTTTTTACATTTTCAAATAATTTGAAGGATTAAATGCTCATTTAGGTCATAAAAAATGTCTTCACACTATGTAGAATGAATGTGTAAAATTTGACATTTTGGAGAAAAAGGTTTTCATCAGACACTGAAGACAATAACAGTGTAAAGTTCATTGAAAACAGATTTATATTGTGTATTTATTTATTATATCTAATCCTGGTTTCATGAAATGTGCTCATTCGCCTCATTAATCACCAAGTGGATGTTTGACAGGATTCAAACGAGCTGTAACTTAAAACCGGTGATTATTCAAATCAAACACCTGTCTGTCTCTGTGTGTGTGTCACTTATTATTTATGGACCTAAACAGGCTGTAAACCAGATCTTAATCATTTGCTCATACATTTTTGTATTTTATATTTTAGTACCGTAATTCGTCAATCACTTTGACTATTTGACTATTTTGTTAATATTGCTAATTATTTTGTCTGGATTGAGACATGTACAAACCAAGAGACTCAAAATGACTACAAAGGAAAAATTAAACACACAAAATTGCCAAAAAGAGACAAAATGCAGCTACATTAAAATACAAAATGGCTGCAAAAAGTGGAAAAACAACCACAAGCAAACAATAGCTACAAAAAGACCAAAAACAGTTAGAAGTAGAAAGAAAGTAACTATAAAAGGGGCAAAACAACCACAAAGATTCACAAAATGAAGACAAAGAGCTACAATCTATAGATTATGCATTTTCTAAAGATAATAATCTAGTCTGATCATCGTCCTGATTTGTTGCTGTTCTTACAACACAGCAGTTTTCCTGCCCTGTGTAGAAAGAGCAGAGGTAACACCAGACTGCTGGGCAAAGTGAACCACATTATTGACAACAACAGAGTAGACTTTTCAGACTCCCCCAGAAGTGGTGAGGCATAAAGAGCAGAGTTAACTACATTCCCCACAAACCTAAACAGCAGCACTCCCAGTATGGCCATGATGGTGTAGAACGCTCTCATCTTTGATCGGTCAACCCGTTGTCTGCCCTCACCCCCTGCCCCTGGTCCTGGACGAATCAGAACATAGAGAACAGAAAGGCTGCAGAAAGAGACGACAATAAAGATGAAGGCTAAGGTACAATAAGAGAAGATGAAGATGAATTTGGTGTCCTGCAAGAATAGGTAACCTATCTCTGCAAAGGACAGCAGCCAAACACATCCGATGGAGATGTTTCTGATTCTGATCCACTTCGCCGTCCTCAGGCCCAGGTAGGTGATGGGGTGAACGACAGCCAGGTAGCGCTCCACACAGGTCAGAGTGTGAAAGAACTGCTGTCCACTTATGTTGATGGCGAAAATGAACGAACCCACCATCAGCACTTCTGGGAGACGAGTGAGGACACCACAACAGCCTAATATGGACCCTACGATATTCATCAGCTCTATGACGACCATGTGGTAGGTAAAGATGTCAGAGTGGCTCATCGTCGTGCCGGAGCGCTGTTGCTGCCATTGTTTGAAACCCAGGTAGACGACGTAGATGCAGAGAGGGAGGACGAGGAGGATGCTGGTGACGGTGAAAGCGGTGATGCTGAAGGCGCAGGCTGTGCTGTCGATGCAGCTCTGCAGGAAATCATAGATGTTGATGGAAGAAGAGTTGGAAGGAGGACAAGAGGAGGAAGAGGAGTTGACTGACATGACTGTGGGCAAGGAGCAGGGATAGAGTGAATAAGAGAGAAAGATGGGAGAGTGAAAAACAAGTGGAAATAGTGAAATTATGTAGATCATGACTGAGAATCTTAGCATCTCTTTGAAGCTAAATGGTGACGCTAGCACGCTAACACGCAAACAATGACAATGCTAACATAATGATTTTTAGCAGGATATGTTGTAATATTAAATAATAAAATCCGAGTCGAACGGACTTTCGCATTCAAATGACTTATTATGAGTGATGCAATAGTTCTAAAAATAGCTGCAAAATAACTACAAGGAGATGCAAAAGTAATACAAATGAGACAAAACGACCAAAAGCAGCGACCCCTTGTCTCTTAATCTGTCCATGGTTGTATTTCATCCTTACTGACCGCCAGAGGCAGTGCTTAACACTGGATATCTTCTGTCTCCTGCGCAGGTCGAGTATTTATATCAACAAAGTCACCTGTGACCTCGGATGACCCCCGACGTATATAAGTTCCGGTGTCATCCTGACATCAGTCCTTTTTCATCTTCTCGCTACGCAGGTTAGCTACCATGGTAGCATAAGCTTAAACAAAGATGTGTCTACGATCAAGACATATTGGAGCTTGTTGCTGTAGCCTTGTGACCACCGGTCGGAGTTGCGGATCTCTCGCCCTCCAAAGGCTGCGACAAGCTGTCCCTCTTAGGAGGGAGTGGCGTTTTTTCGCCGTTCGGACCATCGAGCCCCGGACTGGTGGACGCCCCTATCATCGGTCATCACCAGTCTGATAAGGGCCACCGAAGTCGTGAAGGCAGCAATCGGTGAGATCGATTAACATTGTTTTCTATAACCGTTGTTCGTTTTCCACGGTTGACAGAGCGCTTCCGCTCTAGCTAATCGAGTGGCGTGCTAACGAGAGCGTAGAATATACGCTGTCAGCCCGCCCTTCACAGATACGGCTATCACAGTTAGCAGTGTCCTCGCTCAGGCTAATTTGATGAGATGCTAGTTCGACTAGATGGACATTAGCATTGTGTCCACTGATTTTGTAACATTACGGCTATCACAGTTAGCAGAGTGTTCCCGCTCAGGCAAACTTGGTGAGAGACTAGTTTGACTAGATCGACATTGACATTGTGTCCATTGAGATTTAATTTTACATCTGACAGATTTCACAGTTAGCAGTGGCCTCGCTCAGGCTAACTTGGTGAGATGCTAGCTAGACATAGCTGCATGTCAGTACACATGTTGCTGATATCTAAAGTACAAAAGAAGTTATGCAACTTGCTAAATACATTATCAACAAATTGTCAGTACGTTTCTTCTAAAACCTTTTGACATATAAACATAATTTAGTGTTAAGCGTTTTATGTGTGTCTCGTAAGTGTAACCACAGCAGTCTAACAACAGCCAAACAGCTTCACTTGACAATGAAATACATCAACATGTCAGGTACATCTATGGAAAGATCATTACTGAACATGCTTACTGGGTCCTAAGGGGTCAGGGGGCCTAGCTTTCAAAATTTTACTTTAATAAACACAAACAT
Organism: Pholis gunnellus; assembly: GCF_910591455.1. Classification (NCBI taxonomy): domain Eukaryota; kingdom Metazoa; phylum Chordata; class Actinopteri; order Perciformes; family Pholidae; genus Pholis; species Pholis gunnellus. The sequence goes on along the minus strand of NC_136550.1, from coordinate 1,592,923 downwards.
TCACAAAAAAACACGAAATGATCGCGAAGAGACGCAAAATGACTTAAATTGAATGCAAAACAAACACAAAGAGAGGTAAAACTACTAAAAATAAACATAAAATGACCTAAAACCTCCACATAACTGCTCTGAACAAACCCCAAAAAACACAAAGAGATGCAGAACGACTGCAAAGGACACGAAATTTCAAAACTTTGCCTCTCTTTGAGGTTGGGGCCCTCTTATAGTGTCTCATCATCTGTCCATGGGTACATTGTGTTAGATAAGAGAGGTTTATTTGATACAAATTGTACATGAAAGCATCTTCTTCAAGATAACCTTTAAAAGCCTTTTTCAGATCAAACAAGGATTTTATATTACAAGTCTCATCTTTTTAAGTTTAAAACAGGAAATGAAGCAGTTTTTAAAAAAGTAAGAAAAAACACATTGAATAAAGTTCACCATCATAGAAAGACTGTGACGTAACTGCTATTATTTTTTATTAAATGTCACTTTAAGGAATAAAAATGATTATAAATGATGATATTACATCCATCATAAGCTCATTAAAATACACTCACTTTGTCCGCAGTTATTAGATTCTGATCTTTCTGATCGTCTGTCCGCTGTGTCTCTGGACTGTGAACGGGTGTGTTGACCATGAATACAGTAGAAATAGTCATCTGTGTGTGTGTGTGTGTTTTGCATATTATATAACCCCAAGAACTGCTCATCCACTTTGCATTGCTATTGATTTGCAGCTTTAGGTGGCAGTTTATCATCTCTCTCCTTCACAGATGCAGAATAGCACCACGCCACTGCCTTGCTCAAAGACACTCGTTATTAGAACAGGAACTATAGGACCTCACTAAGTAAACAACACAGGAATCATAAACACAGACTGCACACATCACATTTGAGTCAATGTTCATTACATTTATTCAGTAATATAGAAACATGTACATATATATCAGGAATGTATTCATCAGTGCACATAAACACTGTCATCAGATTATTTTTTGAATACACATTTCTCATATTGAACTTTTCTGCCAACAGAGCGCCAGAAACATGCAAACAGACAAACCAACATAGTAAATAAATGAATAACTTTGATTTATGACGTATGGTGATGACAAATAATCTCCATGTTTACTGGTTTTTACATTTTCAGATGAACTGAAGGATTACATGCCTCTTTGTGTTAAATGTCTTACTCGGTTGTTTTAAATGCCGGAATTTGACATTTTGGAGAAAAATGGTTTTTATCAAACACAGACAACAACGACTGGCTACAGTGCATTAAAGAAAGATATACATTGTGTTTTTATTTTATTTATAGATAATTCTGATTTCATGAAATGTGCTCATTCACCTCAATCACCAAGTGGATGTTTGACAGGATTCAAACGAGCTGTAACTTAAAACCAGTGATTATTCAAATCAAACACCTGTCTGTCTCTGTGTGTGTGTCACTTATTATTTACGGACCTGAACAGGCTGTAAACCAACATTAGTCCTGTTATTTGCTGATACTTTTGGATATTTTATATTTTATACCGTCAATCACTTTGACTATTTGGTTAATATTGCAAATTTTGCTTTTCTGGAGACTCAAAATGACCACAAAGAAATAAAAAAGTATCATAAAGACACACAGAATTACTAAAAAGAGACAAAATGCAGCTACAGTGAAATGCAAAATGACTTCAAAAAGTGGCAAAACAACCACAAGCAAACAATAGCTACAAAAAGACCAAAACTATTACAAAGAGACAGAATTTCCACAAAGAGCTACAATCTATAGAAGATGCATTTTCTAAAGATAATAATCTAGTCTGATCATCGTCCTGATTTGTTGCTGTTCTTACAACACAGCAGTGTTCCCGCCCTGTGTAGAAAGAGCAGAGGTAACACCAGACTGCTGGGCAAAGTGAACCACATTATTGACATCAACAGAATAGACCTTTCAGACATCAACAGATGTGGTGAGACAGAAAGAGCATAGTTAACTGCATTCCCCCCAAACCTAAACAGCAGCACTCCCAGTATGGCCATGATGGTGTAGAACGCTCTCATCTTTGATCGGTCAACGCGTTGTCTGCCCTCACCCCCTGCCCCTGGTCCTGGACGAATCAGAACATAGAGAACAGAAATGCTGCAGAAAGAGATGACAATAAAGATGAAGGCTAAGGTACAATACGAGAAGATGAAGATAAAATAGGTGTCCCCCACGATTAGGTAACCTATGTTTGCAAAGGACAGCAGCCAAACACATCCGATGGAGATGTTTCTGATTCTGATCCCCTTCGCCGTCCTCAGGCCCAGGTAGGTGATGGGGTGAACGACAGCCAGGTAGCGCTCCACACAGGTCAGAGTGTGAAAGAACTGCTGTCCACTTATGTTGATGGTGGAAAGGTACATACCCACCATCATCACTTCTGGGAGACGAGTGAGGACACCACAACAGTTTAATATGGACCCTACGATATTCATCAGCTCTATGACGACCATGTGGTAGGTAAAGATGTCAGAGTGGCTCATCGTCGTGCCGGAGCGCTGTTGCCGCCATTGTTTGAAACCCAGGTAGACGACGTAGATGCAGAGAGGGAGGACGAGGAGGATGCTGGTGACGGTGAAAGCGGTGATGCTGAAGGTGCAGGCTGTGGTGTCGATGCAGCTCTGCAGTAAATCATAGATGTTGATGGAAGAAGAGTTGGAAGGAGGACAAGAGGAGGAAGAGGAGTTGACTGACATGACTGTGGGCAAGGAGCAGGGATAGAGTGAATAAGAGAGAAAGATGGGAGAGTGAAAAACAAGTGGAAATAGTGAAATTATGTAGATCATGACTGAGAATCTTAGCATCTCTTTGAAGCTGAGTATTGATGCTAGCGTGCTAACATACAATGGCAATTATAACATAATGAATTTTAGCAGGATATGTTGTAATAGTAAATAATAAAATCAGAGTAGAACGGACATTCCCATTCAAATGAATTATTATGAGTGATGCAATAGCTCTAAAAATAGCTGCAAAATGACCTAAAACAGCGACCCCTTGTCTCTTAATCTGTCCATCGGTACATCTCTGAAGATAAAGTCGGTTTATTCATAACATTTGAATATAAAACATGAAAGCATGAAATGATAGCAGAGAGAATAAAACCCCAAACACACACATTTACACCTTTGATACATCTGACATAATGTCTATGCAACCTATTTCTTTAACATGACCTTTTTAACATCTAACAACAATAATATATGACAAATCAAGTCTTTATAAGTTTCAGATAGAAATGAAGCAGCATTATTAAAAACATGAAAAAGCTGAAAAACACATTAAATAAAGTTCCCTACCAAGTGAACAGTGTCTTGTAATCGGCATTACTTTATTATATGTCACTTTATGTACGTGAGTTGACAAAAACATTAATAATATAATTACTTTAAAATAAACTCACTTTGACGCAGTCTTTAGATTCCAAACTTTCTGATCTTCTGTCCGTTGTGTGTCTGGACTGTGAACTGGTGTGTTGTTCATAAAAACTGTGAAGAATACTGTATACATTTGAATCTGTGTGTGTGTGTGTGTGTGTGTGTGTGTGTGTGTTTTGCATGTTTTATAACCAGTCAGCATTGCTCATTCGCTTTGAATTGCTTTGATTTGCATTTGATCTCCTTCACTGATGCAGAATTGCACCACGCCACTGCTTTGCTCAAAGACACTTCAACACTGGCCGTTAAGGAAACAGAAGCTTTAAGTCCTTAGGAAGTATGAATCATTGTAATCATGAATCCTAGAAACACAGACTGCACAAAAACACATTTCAGAGTCAATATTGATCAAATTTATTCAGTCATTTAAAAACATATGTTTGTACTGGGATCGTATCTATCAGTACACATAACAACTGTCATCAGATTATTTTGGGATTACACAATTTTCATATTAAACTTTTCTGCCAACAGAGAGCCATAAACATACCAACATAGTAAATAAATAAACCCCTTTGATGTATGATGTATGGTGATGACGAATAATATCCAGGTTTGCTGGTTTTTACATTTTCAAATAATTTGAAGGATTAAATGCTCATTTAGGTCATAAAAAATGTCTTCACACTATGTAGAATGAATGTGTAAAATTTGACATTTTGGAGAAAAAGGTTTTCATCAGACACTGAAGACAATAACAGTGTAAAGTTCATTGAAAACAGATTTATATTGTGTATTTATTTATTATATCTAATCCTGGTTTCATGAAATGTGCTCATTCGCCTCATTAATCACCAAGTGGATGTTTGACAGGATTCAAACGAGCTGTAACTTAAAACCGGTGATTATTCAAATCAAACACCTGTCTGTCTCTGTGTGTGTGTCACTTATTATGTATGGACCTAAACAGGCTGTAAACCAGATCTTAATCATTTGCTCATACATTTTTGTATTTTATATTTTAGTACCGTAATTCGTCAATCACTTTGACTATTTGACTATTTTGTTAATATTGCTAATTATTTTGTCTGGATTGAGACATGTACAAACCAAGAGACTCAAAATGACTACAAAGGAAAAATTAAACACACAAAATTGCCAAAAAGAGACAAAATGCAGCTACATTAAAATACAAAATGGCTGCAAAAAGTGGAAAAACAACCACAAGCAAACAATAGCTACAAAAAGACCAAAAACAGTTAGAAGTAGAAAGAAAGTAACTATAAAAGGGGCAAAACAACCACAAAGATTCACAAAATGAAGACAAAGAGCTACAATCTATAGATTATGCATTTTCTAAAGATAATAATCTAGTCTGATCATCGTCCTGATTTGTTGCTGTTCTTACAACACAGCAGTTTTCCTGCCCTGTGTAGAAAGAGCAGAGGTAACACCAGACTGCTGGGCAAAGCGGACCACATTATTGACATCAACAGAGTAGACTTTTCAGACATCAACAGATGTGGTGAGACATAAAGAGCAGAGTTAACTACATTCCCCACAAACCTAAACAGCAGCACTCCCAGTATGGCCATGATGGTGTAGAACGCTCTCATCTTTGATCGGTCAACCCGTTGTCTGCCCTCACCCCCTGCCCCTGGTCCTGGACGAATCAGAACATAGAGAACAGAAAGGCTGCAGAAAGAGACGACAATAAAGATGAAGGCTAAGGTACAATAAGAGAAGATAAAGATTAATTTGGTGTCCTGCAAGAATAGGTAACCTATCTCTGCAAAGGACAGCAGCCAAACACATCCGATGGAGATGTTTCTGATTCTGATCCCCTTCGCCGTCCTCAGGCCCAGGTAGGTGATGGGGTGAACGACAGCCAGGTAGCGCTCCACACAGGTCAGAGTGTGAAAGAACTGCTGTCCACTTATGTTGATGGCGAAAAGGTACGAACCCACCATCGACACTTCTGGGAGACGAGTGAGGACACCACAACAGCATAAAGTGGACCCTACGATATTCATCAGCTCTATGACGACCATGTGGTAGGTAAAGATGTCAGAGTGGCTCATCGTCGTGCCAGAGCGCTGTTGCCGCCATTGTTTGAAACCCAGGTAGACGACGTAGATGCAGAGAGGGAGGACGAGGAGGATGCTGGTGACGGTGAAAGCGGTGATGCTGAAGGCGCAGGCTGTGCTGTCGATGCAGCTCTGCAGGAAATCATAGATGTTGATGGAAGAAGAGTTGGAAGGAGGACAAGAGGAGGAAGAGGAGTTGACTGACATGACTGTGGGCAAGGAGCAGGGATAGAGTGAATAAGAGAAAGATGGGAGAGTGAAAAACAAGTGGAAATAGTGAAATTATGTAGATCATGACTGAGAATCTTAGCATCTCTTTGAAGCTAAATGGTGACGCTAGCACGCTAACACGCAAACAATGACAATGCTAACATAATGATTTTTAGCAGGATATGTTGTAATATTAAATAATAAAATCCGAGTAGAACGGACATTCGCATTCAAATGACTTATTATGAGTGATGCAATAGTTCTAAAAATAGCTGCAAAATAACTACAAGGAGATGCAAAAGTAATACAAATGAGACAAAACGACCAAAAATAGCGACCCCTTGTCTCTTAATCTGTCCATGGTTGTATTTCATCCTTACTGACCGCCAGAGGCAGTGCTTAACACTGGATATCTTCTGTCTCCCGCGCAGGTCGAGTATTTATATCAACAAAGTCACCTGTGACCTCGGATGACCCCCGACGTATATAAGTTCCGGTGTCATCCTGACATCAGTCCTTTTTCATCTTCTCGCTACGCAGGTTAGCTACCATGGTAGCATAAGCTTAAACAAAGATGTGTCTACGATCAAGACATATTGGAGCTTGTTGCTGTAGCCTTGTGACCACCGGTCGGAGTTGCAGATCTCTCGCCCTCCAAAGGCTGCGACAAGCTGTCCCTCTTAGGAGGGAGTGGCGTTTTTTCGCCGTTCGGACCATCGAGCCCCGGACTGGTGGACGCCCCTATCATCGGTCATCACCAGTCTGATAAGGGCCACCGAAGTCGTGAAGGCAGCAATCGGTGAGATCGATTAACATTGTTTTCTATAACCGTTGTTCGTTTTCCACGGTTGACAGAGCGCTTCCGCTCTAGCTAATCGAGTGGCGTGCTAACGAGAGCGTAGAATATACGCTGTCAGCCCGCCCTTCACAGATACGGCTATCACAGTTAGCAGTGTCCTCGCTCAGGCTAATTTGATGAGATGCTAGTTCGACTAGATGGACATTAGCATTGTGTCCACTGATTTTGTAACATTACGGCTATCACAGTTAGCAGAGTGTTCCCGCTCAGGCAAACTTGGTGAGAGACTAGTTTGACTAGATCGACATTGACATTGTGTCCATTGAGATTTAATTTTACATCTGACAGATTTCACAGTTAGCAGTGGCCTCGCTCAGGCTAACTTGGTGAGATGCTAGCTAGACATAGCTGCATGTCAGTACACATGTTGCTGATATCTAAAGTACAAAAGAAGTTATGCAACTTGCTAAATACATTATCAACAAATTGTCAGTACGTTTCTTCTAAAACCTTTTGACATATAAACATAATTTAGTGTTAAGCGTTTTATGTGTGTCTCGTAAGTGTAACCACAGCAGTCTAACAACAGCCAAACAGCTTCACTTGACAATGAAATACATCAACATGTCAGGTACATCTATGGAAAGATCATTACTGAACATGCTTACTGGGTCCTAAGGGGTCAGGGGGCCTAGCTTTCAAAATGTTACTTTAATAAACACAAACATTCACAAAAAAACACGAAATGATCGCGAAGAGACGCAAAATGACTTAAATTGAATGCAAAACAAACACAAAGAGAGGTAAAACTACTAAAAATAAACATAAAATGACCTAAAACCTCCACATAACTGCTCTGAACAAACCCCAAAAAACACAAAGAGATGCAGAACGACTGCAAAGGACACGAAATTTCAAAACTTTGCCTCTCTTTGAGGTTGGGGCCCTCTTATAGTGTCTCATCATCTGTCCATGGGTACATTGTGTTAGATAAGAGAGGTTTATTTGATACAAATTGTACATGAAAGCATCTTCTTCAAGATAACCTTTAAAAGCCTTTTTCAGAACAAACAAGGATTTTATATTACAAGTCTCATCTTTTTAAGTTTAAAACAGGAAATGAAGCAGTTTTTAAAAAAGTAAGAAAAAACACATTGAATAAAGTTCACCATCATAGAAAGACTGTGACGTAACTGCTATTATTTTTTATTAAATGTCACTTTAAGGAATAAAAATGATTATAAATGATGATATTACATCCATCATAAGCTCATTAAAATACACTCACTTTGTCCGCAGTTATTAGATTCTGATCTTTCTGATCGTCTGTCCGCTGTGTCTCTGGACTGTGAACGGGTGTGTTGACCATGAATACAGTAGAAATGTTTATCTGTGTGTGTGTGTGTTTTGCATATTATATAACCCCAAGAACTGCTCATCCACTTTGCATTGCTATTGATTTGCAGCTTTAGGTGGCAGTTTATCATCTCTCTCCTTCACAGATGCAGAATAGCACCACGCCACTGCCTTGCTCAAAGACACTCGTTATTAGAACAGGAACTATAGGACCTCACTAAGTAAACAACACAGGAATCATAAACACAGACTGCACACATCACATTTGAGTCAATGTTCATTACATTTATTCAGGAATATAGAAACATGTACATATATATCAGGAATGTATTCATCAGTGCACATAAACACTGTCATCAGATAATTTTTTGAATACACATTTCTCATATTGAACTTTTCTGCCAACAGAGCGCCAGAAACATGCAAACAGACAAACCAACATAGTAAATAAATGAATAACTTTGATTTATGACGTATGGTGATGACAAAAAATCTCCATGTTTACTGGTTTTTACATTTTCAGATGAACTGAAGGATTACATGCCTCTTTGTGTTAAATGTCTTACTCGGTTGTTTTAAATGCCGGAATTTGACATTTTGGAGAAAAATGGTTTTTATCAAACACAGACAACAACGACTGGCTACAGTGCATTAAAGAAAGATATACATTGTGTTTTTATTTTATTTATAGATAATTCTGATTTCATGAAATGTGCTCATTCACCTCATTAATCACCAAGTGGATGTTTGACAGGATTCAAACGAGCTGTAACTTAAAACCAGTGATTATTCAAATCAAACACCTGTCTGTCTCTGTGTGTGTGTCACTTATTATTTACGGACCTGAACAGGCTGTAAAGCAACATTAGTCCTGTTATTTGCTGATACTTTTGGATATTTTATATTTTATACCGTCAATCACTTTGACTATTTGGTTAATATTGCAAATTTTGCTTTTCTGGAGACTCAAAATGACCACAAATAAATAAAAAAGTATCATAAAGACACACAGAATTACTAAAAAGAGACAAAATGCAGCTACAGTGAAATGCAAAATGACTTCAAAAAGTGGCAAAACAACCACAAGCAAGCAATAGCTACAAAAAGACCAAAACTATTACAAAGCAACACTAAATAACTACAAAGAGATGCAGAACTCCTCAAAAAAATGTGGCAAAGCAACCACAGACAACAATAACTACAAAAGGACCAGAATAATTACAAAGAGACAGAATTTCCACAAAGAGCTACAATCTATAGAAGATGCATTTTCTAAAGATAATAATCTAGTCTGATCATCGTCCTGATTTGTTGCTGTTCTTACAACACAGCAGTGTTCCCGCCCTGTGGAGAAAGAGCAGAGGTAACACCAGACTGCTGGGCAAAGTGAACCACATTATTGACATCAACAGAGTAGACCTTTCAGACATCAACAGATGTGGTGAGACAGAAAGAGCATAGTTAACTGCATTCCCCCCAAACCTAAACAGCAGCACTCCCAGTATGGCCATGATGGTGTAGAACGCTCTCATCTTTGATCGGTCAACGCGTTGTCTGCCCTCACCCCCTGCCCCTGGTCCTGGACGAATCAGAACATAGAGAACAGAAATGCTGCAGAAAGAGATGACAATAAAGATGAAGGCTAAGGTACAATACGAGAAGATGAAGATAAAATAGGTGTCCCCCACGATTAGGTAACCTATGTTTGCAAAGGACAGCAGCCAAACACATCCGATGGAGATGTTTCTGATTCTGATCCCCTTCGCCGTCCTCAGGCCCAGGTAGGTGATGGGGTGAACGACAGCCAGGTAGCGCTCCACACAGGTCAGAGTGTGAAAGAACTGCTGTCCAGTTATGTTGATGGTGGAAAGGTACGAACCCACCATCATCACTTCTGGGAGACGAGTGAGGACACCACAACAGTTTAATATGGACCCTACGATATTCATCAGCTCTATGACGACCATGTGGTAGGTAAAGATGTCAGAGTGGCTCATCTTCGTGCCGGAGCGCTGTTGCCGCCATTGTTTGAAACCCAGGTAGACGACGTAGATGCAGAGAGGGAGGACGAGGAGGATGCTGGTGACGGCGAAAGCGGTGATGCTGAAGGCGCAGGCTGTGGTGTCGATGCAGCTCTGCAGGAAATCATAGATGTTGATGGAAGAAGAGTTGGAAGGAGGACAAGAGGAGGAAGAGGAGTTGACTGACATGACTTTGGGCAAGGAGCAGGGATAGAGTGAATAAGAGAGAAAGATGGGAGAGTGAAAAACAAGTGGAAATAGTGAAATTATGTAGATCATGACTGAGAATCTTAGCATCTCTTTGAAGCTGAATGGTGAAGCTAACATGCTATCATGCACACAATGACAATGCTAACATGATGATTTTTAGCAGGATATGTTGTAATATTAAACAATAAAATCCGAGTAGAACGGACATTCCCATTCAAATGAATTATTATGAGTGATGCAATAGCTCTAAAAATAGCTGCAAAATGACCTAAAACAGCGACCCATTGTCTCTTAATCTGTCCATGGATACATCTCTGAAGATAAAGTCGGTTTATTCATAACATGTGAATATAAAACATGAAAGCATGAAATGATAGCAGAGAGAATAAAACCCCAAACACACACGTTTACACCTTTGATACATCTGACATAATGTCTATGCAACCTATTTCTTTAACATGACCTTTTTAACATCTAACAACAATAATATATGACAAATCAAGTCTTTATAAGTTTCAGATAGAAATGAAGCAGCATTATTAAAAACATGAAAAAGCTGAAAAACACATTAAATAAAGTTCCCTACCAAGTGAACAGTGTCTTGTAATCGGCATTACTTTATTATATGTCACTTTATGTACGTGAGTTGACAAAAACATTAATAATATAATTACTTTAAAATAAACTCACTTTGACGCAGTCTATAGATTCCAAACTTTCTGATCTTCTGTCCGTTGTGTGTCTGGACTGTGAACTGGTGTGTTGTTCATAAAAACTGTGAAGAATACTGTATACATTTGAATCTGTGTGTGTGTGTGTGTGTGTGTGTGTGTGTGTGTGTGTGTGTGTGTGTGTGTGTGTGTGTGTGTGTGTGTTTTGCATGTTTTATAACCAGTCAGCATTGCTCATTCGCTTTGAATTGCTTTGATTTGCATTTGATCTCCTTCACTGATGCAGAATTGCACCACGCCACTGCTTTGCTCAAAGACACTTCAACACTGGCCGTTAAGGAAACAGAAACTTTAAGTCCTTAGGAAGTATGAATCATTGTAATCATGAATCCTAGAAACACAGACTGCACACAAACACATTTCAGAGTCAATATTGATCAAATTTATTCAGTCATTTAAAAACATATGTTTGTACTGGGATCGTATCTATCAGTACACATAACAACTGTCATCAGATTATTTTGGGATTACACAATTTTCATATTAAACTTTTCTGCCAACAGAGAGCCATAAACATACCAACATAGTAAATAAATAAACCCCTTTGATGTATGATGTATGGTGATGACGAATAATATCCAGGTTTGCTGGTTTTTACATTTTCAAATAATTTGAAGGATTAAATGCTCATTTAGGTCATAAAAAATGTCTTCACACTATGTAGAATGAATGTGTAAAATTTGACATTTTGGAGAAAAAGGTTTTCATCAGACACTGAAGACAATAACAGTGTAAAGTTCATTGAAAACAGATTTATAATGTGTATTTATTTATTATAGATAATCCTGGTTTCATGAAATGTGCTCATTCACCTCATTAATCACCAAGTGGATGTTTGACAGGATTCAAACGAGCTGTAACTTAAAACCGGTGATTATTCAAATCAAACACCTGTCTGTCTCTGTGTGTGTGTCACTTATTATGTACGGACCTGAACAGGCTGTAAACTAACATTAGTCCTGTTATTTGCTGATACTTTTGGATATTTTATATTTTATACCGTCAATCACTTTGACCATTTGGTTAATATTGCAAATTTTGCTTTTCTGGAGACTCAAAATGACCACAAAGAAATAAAAAAGTATCATAAAGACACACAGAATTACTAAAAAGAGACAAAATGCAGCTACAGTGAAATGCAAAATGACTTCAAAAAGTGGCAAAACAACCACAAGCAAGCAATAGCTACAAAAAGACCAAAACTATTACAAAGCAACACAAAATAACTACAAAGAGATGCAGAACTCCTCAAAAAAATGTGGCAAAGCAACCACAGACAACAATAACTACAAAAGGACCAGAATAATTACAAAGAGACAGAATTTCCACAAAGAGCTACAATCTATAGAAGATGCATTTTCTAAAGATAATAATCTAGTCTGATCATCGTCCTGATTTGTTGCTGTTCTTACAACACAGCAGTGTTCCCGCCCTGTGGAGAAAGAGCAGAGGTAACACCAGACTGCTGGGCAGACAGAACCAGAGTGCAACGCTGAGCACCAAACAACCATCTCCACTCGCACTAGTGACTAAAGTGAAGGTGATCATGCAAACCATAAGCCCAGAAAACCTCAACAGCAGCACTCCCATTATGGCCGCGATGGTGTGAAACACCCTCTGCTTTGATTGGCCCACCCGCTCCTTGACCCCGACCGTCTCTCCCGGCGATCGTCGGGTGAGAGCGCGGAGGACGGAGAGGCTGCAGAAGGAGCTGACCAACAAACAAAGAGAGAAGAGACAGAAAAACGTGAGGACGGGGATATCAGGTAGCATCACATACGTAAGTCCCATCGACGCGGCACACAGCAGCCAAACACACCCAACGCTGATGTTTCTGAGCCTCACTCCGCCGCTCCGCCTCAGGCCCAGGTAGGTGACGGGGTGAACAACAGCCAGGTAGCGCTCCACACAGGTCAGGCAGTGAAACAGAGCCTGTCCAGGTAAGATGACGGAGAAACCAAAATACCCAAACACCTGCATATACCAACTTCTCACATAGATGCCAACGCAGAACAAGAGAGTTCCCATCAGGGAGTAGATCTCCATGGCCACCATGTGGTAGGTGAAGACGTCGATGTGGCTCGTCACCGTGGTGGTGGAGGTGGTGCGCTGCCGCCTCCATCTTTGGAATCCTACGTAGAGGACCAGGGCGGAGAGGGGGAGGAGGAAGAGGGCGTTGGTGCCGGCAAAGGCTGAGAACACGTGGAAGCCAGTGGTGGAGTCGGAGCAAACGATTTCGGAAGAGGATGGCGAGGCATCGAGGGAGGAGGACGAGTTGACATCGAGGGAGGAGGACGAGTTGACATCGAGGGAGGAGGACGAGTTGACATTGAGGGAGGAGGACGAGTTGACATCGAGGGAGGAGGACGAGTTGACATCGAGGGAGGAGGACGAGTTGACAGACATTTGTGATCGCTGAAGACGTCTGAAGGAAGAAGAGAAACAACTGACATGAGAGAAAATGAAGCGAGGGAATAACTTTTCCTCATATTACAAAAGTCAAAATGTATTAAAGATGTAACATGTTTTCAACATGTTTTTATTTATTTCTGCTTCAATACATTTGTTGTTTCAAAATCAACAGGCGGACTAGCAGCAATCTAACAGCACCATCAATCACATTTACATAACTCTGCTCACACAAAATTATATTTTCACCAATTTTTTTGGGCGATGATTTCATAGAATTGAATGGCAGACATTCGACAACCTTAATTAAAGCCTTAAATGTAAAAACAGATAAATTAAAAAAGACATTTGGGAGACGAGGACAGACCAGTGTGTATTCTATGAATGTTTTTATTGTATTGTCCAAGAATAATGAAAGATAAGTGAAAGACGTGTTCATCATCTTTATGTTGAGTTGTTCTTCCTCCAAAGGGAGGAACGACAGAAAGTACGTTCATTTTGTTTTGCTTCAATCTTCTTCTACATAAAAAGTCACCGAACAGTAAGTTCATCAACACATTCGCTGATTCGGACCAGAAAGATTTCACAAAGTCCTCACAAACCACATGTACGTTCACGTGGCAGAGCCCTGCAATGGCCAAGAGATCTCTGACCAGAGTCCCAAAACCAGACGATGAGTCAGCATTTCTGCACTTCAGTTTCCCGTCACAGAGTCAAGGATTTCTTTGTGTTTTTGGTGAGATGCCTTCAATAAAGTGCAACACAACTGTGAAGTCTAAACCTGATAATATTGTTACACTTATCCTGTCAGACTTGAGAAACTAATCTTCATATAAACTGGACATCAGTCTCCCGCCCACAGAATCAAACCCCCACAAGCTGCAGGTCAATCCGAGGGTTTTCACGCTTATTACATACAAGAAATGCAGTATTTTGTTTTATTATTATTCTGATTATATTACACTTAAACTGTCTAAAAAGAGGACATTCAAACATTTTAAAGTTTGAATTAAAACAGCTATGTCCTGCATCGTACAACATGAAATACACAGTGTGACCTCGTTGATTGATAAACACGTCGTAGTGGAAGGTTACTTTCTAAATTATCAAACTAGTAATTAAATGTATTTATGTTCATTAAAAGAGACCAACCTTGACAGGAGGACTGGTTTCTGAGCTGCTGCACACAGGTGTCCGTCAAAAGAGAGATGAATGTGTGTGTGTGTGTGTGTGTGTGTGTGTGTGTGTGTGTGTGTGTGTGTGTGTGTGTGTGTGTGTGTGTGTGTGTGTGTGTGTGTGTGTGTGTGTGTGTGTGTGTATTTGCATGTTACAAAACCAGTGATAAACACTTCTCCTTGTGTCTCCTCACGCTGTAGGGAAATGTTCTTTCCATGTGCTGAGAGGATGAGCAGCGACGTGGTTCAGAGAAACATTTATTTCTGTTTTCTTTTATTGATACATTTCTTGATCAACAAGAACGGGGTTCTTTGCAGGGACACCAAACATCACCGTCCGCTCCAAACGTCAAACACAAACTCATTCACTCCCCAACTTCACCGATCAGCCAATCAGCCGCCAAACGAATCCACGAACGATTCATTTGAGCTGTTTCCAATTTCATAACACAGATGCAAATCTATTCATCCATTGAAACGAACAGAATTCAAATCCCTTTAATGTACTCCATGATTGGTGTGTGTTCACGTCGAAGGACTTCATCCTGCAGATAATAATAATGCAAATAACCAGATTAACAGCAGAGTTATGTTACATGTGTTATTTTCATTACCGATGCAGCGTAGAGCACCGTATGATACCGTATGAGAAACTACTTCTACAGACGTGTAGTACTACACAAAGCATTTACCTGTGAGTGCATCTCTATCTTATGATCAGACTCTGAAGTCTGAATCATTTCATCTCATGATTCATCTCAACTTTCTTATAATATCTGTAACATATCAATAAGAGTGTGTTTTCACATCACACCTGTGTGTGTTTTAAGAACACACACAGAGGGTTCGTGTACTCATCATGAGGAGTACAAACTCAGAATACACATGGCATCGAAAACACAAATAAATATCGGATTCAGTACAATAAAGAAATGTCATTCATTTGCATGTTTCACACCCAGATCTGTTCAGTTTAATGTAAAGTTTTAGCTGTTTAAATGTATTTCTTTCACGTATTTCCCAGCTGTATTTGAATGCACCGTAAGGCCTCTCGAGAGCTGTCCGTGGTGCTGAAGCCCCTGAACGTCTCTCCTTCTCCCTCATTGGGCTGCACATCCAGACGATGTTCCGTCTCGTGCCGTCTCGTCTGATCGCTTTAAATTAAAACCCAAAAAAAACTCATGTCTCGTGCGACGCGGGGAGGCTCGTGGGCTGACGTCACATGAGACGTACCGCTCGCTCCCTGCCGAAGATCGTGTGTGCGGGACAGTGGAGGCTAAGCTCCTCCTCTTTCATGGTGCGTTAATATACGGTGGGAGTTATCCGCTCTCTCTGACGTCTGAATCATCAGGATATTATAATAAGTTGTAGTACTATTATTATTTACATTATTAGTAGTATTATTATTATAATTATTATATATATATATTAAAATGTGAGTGCAAAATGCAAAATATTATTATTATTTTTATAATTAATGTTATTTCTGTTCTTATTGTCGTTTGATCTGTAATTATTTGCATCTTATGCTTGCTCAGCACTTTACACGTGCTAAATGAATAACGTGTGACTTGACTCTGAAGCTGCAGAAAATGGAAAATACTAAAGTTAAGTACAAGTACCTGAAAATTATACATAAGTGCAGTATTAGAGTAGCTGCTCCTGCAGGCTGCAGACACTGGGTGTGATCCATCTGTTCACGAGACGATCTTTGTGTGTCTCTCTCTCTCTCTCCCTCTATCTCTCTCTACCGCCCCCCCCCCCCTCGCTCTCTTTCTCTCTCTCCCTCTCTCCCTCTCTCTCTCTCTCTCTCTCTCCCCCCCCCCCCCTCGCTCTCTCTCTCTCTCTCTCAGTGAAAATAGACCCAGCTGGGTTTGTTCTGGCAATCATCGGCATCCTCCACCGATTTCACCAAAATAAACGGACAACATCGACGTCTGGCGCCCGTTAACCGGAGGATTTACCGCCGTTTTTTGGGGGCTTGAATTTACCCCCAGCAGCCTACATTCATAGGCTTTATTTACATTTATATTTGAATCATCTTATTCAGCCCTATTTAGTTGTTCTCCTCAGCCGAAGTGATGTCTGTCGCGGGGTTGAAGAAGCAGTTCCATAAAGCCACTCAGGTAGGAAGAGAAGCGGCCGCTTCATCTCCTCATGTTGTTCCACAGATAATAACCGACGGGATGTATTCATGAGTGGAATAAACATCGCGTTTCCTGTCATGCATTAGCGACAAAAACAATATATATATATATATATTTATCACAATAAATCGCATTTAATTCAGATTTTTGTCGAATGTTGAGAATATTTATATTGAAATTATAGAAACATCTTTATGTCCAGGCTTTAAATATATAAACATGTTTAAAATACACATCTACAGTGACGTTAAGATAACAGTGTGAACATGAACGTGATGTGTGTGTGAAATACAGGCTGGGCTTTTTCTGGCAGTGGATGCATTCAATAACAGGGTAAACCCCCTCACACACACACACACACACACACACACACACACACACACACACACACACACATATCCTGTTACATAATATAGCATCCCAACGTGTGTGTGTGTGTGTGTGTGTGTGTGTGTGTGTGTGTGTGTGTGTGTGTGTGTGTGTGTGTGTGTGTGTGTGTGTGTGTGCGTGTGTGTGTGTGTGTGTGTGTGTGTGTGCGTGCACAGCCGATTGGCTGCATGCAACAGGGAATTCCCTCCATTCCTCTTTTACGTCTTCTGTCCATCTTCACCTCCGTCTCCGTCCTCCTGTCACCTCCTGTTATGACGCCACTCCGTCCTCATTTGAGACCATCTTTTTCCTTCCTCATCCCTCCATCATCCTCCTCTTCCATCTCTTCATCCTCTCTTTTCCATCCGTTTGTCTTGTAACCAGACCTTGAAGTCATCCCTCCATCATTCCCTATTCCCTCTAAATATTCCTCCTCTTCATCCCCCCAACGTAAACTTTATTACACTCCTTTTTGGATGCTTTCCTACCATCCCTCCATCTCTTCTACATCCTTCTGTCTGTCCCTCCATCTTCCTCAACCTCTCTCATCCCTTACTTTCATTTACTTCAAACCTTTCCTCTCTAAACATCCCTCCATCTTTCTTCACTTCCCTCCTATCATCACCCCAAAGTCAATGCAAAGACGCGTCTTTATGACCTCATTATATATTATATTATTGGAGCTGCTACAATGTTAGCATGTTAGCATCTTTTGATCAGTCCTTCATCGTCCACTTTCATCCCTCCATCGTCCCTCTAACCGTCTCTCCATCACACCATCATCTTCTTGTCTCTGAACATTCCTCCGTGCATCTGTACATCACGTCTTTTCATCCATTCATCATTCTTGTAAACAGTTTTTCCATTTTCCTCTAGTCATCCCTCCATCATTGGTCTATCTCTCTAAACATCTACCTCCATCCTCCCTTTCTCATCTTCTACACCCCTTCATGATGCCTCCTAACATCCACCAAGCATCCCTCCATCCTTCTTTGTTGCCAGTCTTTTATCATCCCTCTAAAAACGCTCCTCCATCTTTCTTTTCCCTGAAATCACACATTTCATCCTTTCATATCTCTCTAACCCTCCCTCTCCGTTGTCCCCCCATCTTTTTAAATTACCATCATCCTGTCTCCGCTCCTTTATCCGTCCATCGTTTCTCTGTGATCATCTCTTTCTATCTTTCTTTTTTACCCTCTTTCATCCGTCTTCTCTTCCTCCATAATATTTCATATCACTCCTTCGTCCTTATATTTTCCATTTCACCTCGACTCTTTCCTCCCTCGTCTCCGTCCTTTCACCCTCTTTACGTCCTCCCATCATCCGTTAAATTCTGATTTAGTTTGAAAACAAACAGATGAAGGAGGAGACGTCAACAGATTTGTAGGATCGCTGATATTCAGAAGAACAGAATGAATGAGTCTGACGTGAACAGAAGCAGAGATGAATGAGGATTCCCTTTGACCTTTGAGCCGCTCCGCTTCTTGATGTCCAGTCTGGATGTGAGAGGAGACGGTTTAATGAGACGGACGGACGGACGGACGGACCCGACGTCTGCTCGCTCAGCCTCCACCCAAAACACATTACACCTCCTCCTCCTCCTCCTCCTCCTCCTCCTGGTAACTTATTCTTTATTTAATCAGAGTGCAAACATGAGTCACACATCAGAGGCGTCACTGACAGTGAGCAGAGTTTTCGTCATTAAAGAGCTCGTGATTTGATCCTCGATATTGTTTTAGTATCGACCGGATTGTTTAATATCGTCGTTTTTGCTCAATCTAAAGGCGCTAAAGACAAAAACTAAACTGCTACTCTGACATAAATGTCCTCAACCCTTTAGTTCAGGAGTTCTGTAGGTTCGCTGTGAGGATCGAGAGCATCAACAAGCCTAGAATGAGTAAACTAAGTGACTTTATCTGCTTCATCCTCCACTGAGCCGTCTGAGTCCAGCTCAGTGAACATGTTTCTCTCTCACTCTCAGTAACGTGACCCTCGAGGTGCTTCACCGGCGTCATTAACGCCGCGAAGAGAAACCGGATCAGCATCAACGCACGTCGCTTCCTTTCACGTCTGTCGTTTCTGCTCGACTGTCGACGGGACGAATGCTGCTGATGAAGAGGAGATGATGTTTATTGATCCCTGAGGGAGGAAACTGGGTCACTGCAGCGGAACAAGAGCAGCAACTCGAGATAAAAGCAGAGACACAGTCACACTCAAGTACGACTGAAGTACACATTTGGGGTAGTTGTACTTTACTTGAGTATTTTATTTTCATACTTCAGAGGGAAACATTTCAGGCTTCCAGCGTCACAGACGTGAAGATGTTCTGCTGCTCCTTCTTGATGACGTTAATCATGTAATTAATTAGTAATAGAGTCTTATCTTCATAGTGCGATGCTGATGTTGAGCATGTTAGCATGCTAACATTAGCTCGTCAGCACTAAACACAGCTGAGGCGCGTGAGAAGGTGATGAGTTCTGCAGGTACTCGTTGAACTCTTAGAGAACATGTCGTCCAAGTGCAAATTAAATGATTTGTTGCCAGTATGAACAATCCAGCATATGTCCAGCCTTGTCCTTTTGCTTCTGAAATACAACACATGATCGATACATAGATCATCACACCGATCAGATATCGATCAGCTTCAAACTCCAGATTCTGTGTTCATGATGGACTCAAACCAGAAGACGTGTGTCACAGAGGAGCAGCTGCAGATAAAAGTCACACGAATGACGCGAAGCCGTAAATAGATCTGTGAACGAGCAGCAGACGTTGATGGGAAGACGTCAGACGGCGGTTCCTCTGGAAACAGAGGAGAGAGATGAGCTCATGATGGGATGTCTCTGTGGGACCTGATTGGTCGTCTCTCCGCTGTGGACTCACCGCCGTTGGTCGTCTGTGATGAGCTTCATTCACGGCTCACCGTGGGCGACAGAGTGCATGTTGTGCAGCCGAGATGATGGATAATTACAGATGTTTATATGCAGCGCTGGCACAGCACATAACACAGCACGTAACACAGCACGCAACACCTCGTAGCGTTTCAAAAATGGAACGTGGGATGAAAAATAACATCAATTAATTCCACAACGACGTCGTGGTGAGAAAAGCCTCGCTGGTCCCTGCCTGAAGTGCAACAACTCGTTCAGTCATTGTCCCCTTCCTCTTACCCCCAAATGATGCTTTTATTCTGAAACTACGGTGCCTTCTTCCTGTTCCGTGCAGCAGGTTTCCCTCCTGGACGTTTTGCATTAAAATCACATTATAACACAGAACATATGTGAGTAAATGGAAGAGTTGTAGATAAATGTCGGCATTCATTCATTGATATAATGTGACGAGTTGATTGCTCGTTCTTTATTTATGTGCCTTGTATTAATGCCCTTATTTATATATTTGACTTTATTATTAGTTTGTATTTAGTTTTGTTTTCCTTTTGCATTTTTTCTCTATTTAACGTATTTGTTTCTGTTCTCAGGAAACAATAAGAAACTAATTCTACAAAACAAACAATAGATAAAAAAGCTAGAATTTTAGCTGTAACGAAAATTTACATAAATAAGTATATAATTCATATTTCCTACGTGCAAATACCATATTTGTGATTCTATTATAACAAAGCCGATCATGTATATACTGAATCATGATTGTGTGAGTGAAGCAGGATAGGTGAGTGTGTGTTGCGTTAGCGGTTGTCTCTGGAGGCTCTGGCTCTCTGATCGGGCTGATTGGGTTCCTGCTCTCAGGTGTGAGCTCCTTTGTTGGTCAACGTGGCCTCGGCCAATCAGGTGTGGGCAGCGAGGAGCCGTGGGAACATTAAGACTTGATATGAACGCCGACTTCCTGTCCGCCGAGACCTGAATGTATAGGACACATCTCGCGTGGCTGTCGTGTTTTCACGGATGCACGGTGAGAAGCGGAGCCGAGCGTTTGGCGGCGGCGTGAAGCCGGCCGCTCAGACCAAGATGGCTGCCGCTGCCTCCACCGCCGGCAGGAAATGAGACACCTCGGTCTCACCTGTCTGAATAAAACATGAGGGAGAGAGAGATCAATGATCAGATGTGCATACAGGAGGAGGAGAGGCACGTTAGGAAGAAGCACTTCCTGTTTTCTGATCTGCTCCAGTTTAGTATTTACTGTTGATGCTCGAAGCGTCCTCCATTTTTACCTCTTTGGGAATTTAGTTTTCCTTCCTAACTGCGTCTTCTTTGCAGTTTTATTTAAGTCTTTTATTTATGTATTTGTCAGTTAAATCTCCTGTAAGTTGAAGCGACCTCCTGGACAGATATTTCACATTAAAAGCCCTCCCGTGGCTCAAAGGACCTAATTATCCTAAATTTTCACAATTACGTCCACTATTCTACACAGTTCATGCTCGTCATCAGACGCTGATTTCACAACAACGGGCTTAAACGTCAGCAGGTGTTGAGTTTTACTGACGAATCCTGAACAGAAAGCAAGAAACCTGCAAAGTGTCTTTGACTTCATGACTCGTCACTACTTGTGCTGCTATGACGCTGCGTTTAAACATTGAATTTGTCCATTTAGAAGTCAAAGCTGAGCTTCACTGGGCTTCTTTTGTGTTGACCGTGGACGTTATTGAGGCTGTTTTTAGCTCGTTGTTTTATTTGAATACTGAATAAATGTGAGAACTTGTGGAGAGTGAAGAGAGAGAGAGAGGAAGAGGAGACGATGGAGAGGAAGGAGGGAAGAGGATAAGAAGATGATTATTTACAGAGAGAGCTTTTTAAAACAACGTAGCATCAAAGCTGAATAATGAAAAAGGAAAAGTTTAAACAATAAAATAACTACATTTAGAAATATATCCATGCGCACATATAGATGAGGGGATGAGGAGTGAAGTAAAGACTAAATATAAAATATAAAGGATGGTCGATGAAGGCTGCAGGCTGCATCTTTGTCTCTGTTGCTTCCTGATCAAACACACCAAACCCTCGCCACGGTGTTGTCGTGGCAACACACACACACACACACACACACACACAGCGCTGTGCTCTGGTTGGCTCTCTCAATAATTGATCAGCCTTGAGGCCATCGCTCGTGGCGGAGCAGCAGAGGACGGACGAGGAGTGTTTCCTGTTTCCTGTTTCCTGTTTCCTTCACCTTTTTGGTTTCAGACGTTCTCATCAAATGTCAAAAACATCTCCTTTACCTTTGACCTCTGACCTCCTCACCGTCTGCAGCTTCTTGTGGTGCCGACGCAGCGCTCAACTCCTTCCTTTAGAGATCGATGAAAGCTGGAGGATTGCAGTTCTCTCATTGGCCGGTTTGAACGTCAGGGGGCGGAGCCACATATGAATATCGCTCGTTGACTCCAGGGAGAACGTTCAAAATGTTCGCGGACACAAAAGAAATATGGCGACAGTCGGCGATATCGATATCTTTGCGCGGCTCTACGAAGTATTTCACAATCTTTTCCGAAACTTAACTTCGTAGGTTTGTCGCTTAAACCTGAATGAGTTGTTTCCTGTGAAGATGGAGGTTTATTTTGAAGAGACTGTATGCATGTAGCTGACACGCGTTGCTGGACTTTCGTAGTTAAATGCAGGAAAAGTTTGTCAGATACGAACCGCTGCGTGAGGAGCGTCTGCAGCGTAGACGTGTCTGTCTCTCTTAAGAAC
Source organism: Pholis gunnellus (assembly GCF_910591455.1). Lineage (NCBI taxonomy): Eukaryota > Metazoa > Chordata > Actinopteri > Perciformes > Pholidae > Pholis > Pholis gunnellus. The sequence continues at coordinate 1,570,350 of NC_136550.1, read as the reverse complement.
CAAATAATTGACGTGAAAATCTATTTTAAATTCCTTTCCTTCTTTGATTTTTCCCTTCTCTTTGTGTGTGTGTGTTTGTGTTCTCTGTCACTTCATGAAGACGTAGAGAACACATCGCCGAGCTGCCGTGCATTCTAAAATGATTCCTCTTTGAAAGCCCAGTTCGGAGTACTTGTCTTTATTACGGCTGCTCTCTGTGCCGGCTCGTGTCTCTTTGCCGGGGCGTCTTTATTGCCTCTTCAGTCCTGAGTGGTTCTCTAAAGAGCCACAACACGGCTCCAGCGGCGCCGACACATTCTGAACGTGGTGTGTGTGGAGTGTTGGAGGGACGGCGGGTCACAGGAAGTGGATGGTGAAACATTACCGTGTTTTAAACGTGATTAATGTAACAGGACGCCCGGCTAATGAGCTGATGTTTAATTAAAGGTACCCATCTTAGACAGAGCCAGTCCCAACTAGCTGTGACCAGACCTTATGCTAAGCTAACCAGCTGCTGGCTGTAGCTTCACATCATGAGACAGATATCAGAGCGGTGTCAATCTTTGCATGTAACGCTCGGCGTCGTGCAGTAGATTCATGGGAACACGAGAGGGGCCGTGCAGCGTGTTGCTTGTGTTTAATGTGCAGTTGTGTGGCTGTGATGTGCGTTACATGTTGCTTTGTGTGTCTCGCTTTCTTTTTCATGTACTTCCATGGAGACGGCGGTAAAGATAAGACGATGTGTCGTGTGTCTTATCATGTGTGCAGCCTTTGAGTCCGAGACAAATGTCCTAATAAAGTGTATCGTATCGTATCGTATCGTATCGTATCGTATCGTATCGTATCGTATCGTATCGTATCGTATCGTATCGTAGTAGCTGTAAACGGGTTAAAGTGATGAAGAGTGAACACCGTGGTTATCTTCGCCTCTAGAAGAGCAACACTATGAACTGTGAAAAGGCGAGAGTCTCTTGAGACCCAGAGAACCTGGTTCTTCACATGAAGAAGTGGAACATTGTTCCTTTAAGAGGTGATTTGTGGTTATTCCTCATTCTGCTTCACAGAAGGCTCCGAGTTTAGTTCATAAAACCTCGAGATTGTTTCTCATTATGAAGCAGCTGATCAGTTATCTTCCTGAGTTTGACAGGAGTATTCCCTAATCCCCCCCCCCCCACACACACACACACACACACACACACACACACACACACACACACACACACACAGTCATTTCACAGCCTGAGACTTCCAGCAGCTCAACGCTGAAAACGATATATTTTGCGTTGCCTTCATGATTAGATTAAATCTTTCTTTATTATATATTTTATTTTCTCTTTGTCAGCTGAACATCTCGTCTCTTGGTTCTCTACATCTTATTTTATTTATCTCTTCTTTGCTTTTAATCTTCTTTGTCACTCGTTTCTTCTTTTCACACTTTCCCACCACTGAGTCACTGACATCCTTTGTGTGTGTGTGCGTGTGTGTGTGTGTGTGTGTGTGTGCGTTACAGTAGTAGCACGTGACCCCCGTTATATAACCACATCATGACACACTCAGGAAATTAAACATATTAAATGTTTAAATGCAATGAAAAATTTCCAAATTTGTTCTTTATTTACACAGAAAATATTTTGGAGTTTGGTTGGTGGCGAGTTGAATCCTTCTTAGATGATTCTAGAGGAATAGTAGAGAGTGAGCCTTGTTATATAACTCTTTGTCACACACACACACACACACACACACACACACACACACACACACAACTGAAAGCTACTGAAGCTTGCTAACAGGACGAGATATTCACAGTTTCACAGAAAGATTCTTATTTTCGTGATTTCTTGAATCATTCCGGTGAAGTTACAACACTTTACTCACTCGTGTGCTGCAGAGATCTAGAGTCACTGCAACATCACCACCATGACGATGACGATGATGATGATGATGGTGAGGAGGAGGAGGAACAGACATTTTAACGTAAAAAAAACACATTTTATTTTGAAAGAGCCTACAGCTGACGGGCTCTGGGAAGCTACTGACGTTAAACAATCAAACCGCTCAAAAACAGAAGCTTCATTTTCCTAATAAGCGTTTTCTCTGCTGTGTGTGGAGCGTTGGTCCTCATAAACCGGAGCAGTTCTGGATCTCGGGCACAAGTTCTGGATCAGGACTTGATTGACTCCCAGAGGAGCATCTCAGGGCTGAGAAGAAACAGAAAGACCTCTCACGTTACTTGCTCACTGGACGTATGAATACACGTCATTCATTAACTTCAAGTGTGAGCCGTCTCTCTGAATATCACTGCCGTTACTTCCTCCTCCTCCTCCTCCTCCTCCTCCTCCTCCTCCTCCTCCTCCTCCTCCTCCTCCTTCTCCTCTTCCTCTTGTTAATAATGCACGAGTGTTGGTGTTTGTGTTGCTCTGCAGTCACAGCCGGGCTTCCTGCAGGAATCTAACCGACAGTTAATATGCATCAGCAGAGCACTGAGACCCTGCAGGAGTTAAAACACAACTCATAGAGCTGAACACTGATCCTCCGCTCAACTTCTTCAACTCAAAATATGAGCGAGATGTTTTCCTCAGGAGTCGGTGGAGACCAAAGACGGAGCTAAGAGAGAGCGAACGTTGGACGAAGACTCCCGATGAATCCTGTCTCGTTCTGGGATAAACACAGCGTCTGAGCTTTAAAATGAATCAGAATCAATCAAATGATTTGATGCTACTTAAAGAAACAAGCCGTCTGTACCGATTACGTACCAGTTTTCTCCTCTTTTTATCTCTTCAAACTCATTTGTAACCCTACACGTCATGAAAGCTATCGCTGTCTTTCACTCTGATTTACTGCAGGATTAAATCTCTCTCTCTCTCTCTCTCTCTCTCTCTCTCTCTCTCTCTCTTTGGTAATTAAATAGCTGCTGTATTCCTCTGATGAGTAACTTGTGACAAAACAAATCATAATTCCTCAGATTTATAAAGCCGGGAGGAAGAACAGACGTTCAGGGTTTCCTCGTTGCGCTTCTCTGTCGGCGAAGCCTTGCATCGTTTTGCTGAGCATCCCTCAGTCCTCTGATGATGTAACCCTCCTCGCTGCTGTTAAAATAAATGCACCGTGTGGAGAAACCTGACTCAGAGACAGTTTGAGTCACAGAGTCATCGCTGGGAGGCAACGCACAATCCAGCTGATCGTTAGAGCTTCTGAACCACGTTAAAGCTGCACCGGACGTCAGTTTATAAGAAAAGCTGCATCTGTCACGTGCTCCTCTGGCTGATTCTCATTGTGTGAAACAAGTGATGAAGCCGGCGAGCGACAGCAGCATCGTGAGCCTCTTCACCTCCATCCCAAAATATGACAATTCTGCTTCACAAAGGTCTGAAAAGTTAAAGTTAAAGGAAGAAGAAAAACTTCCGCCACACTAACTTTTCCACAGCGCAGCTTTGTTTTTGCAGCTGTGCACAAATTGAAAATGTAAATAAAAACATTTCGATGTAAAATCATTGAAAGTGTTGACTCAGCACAAAGAAACACTAAAGTGTGTCCGCATACTTTTGGCCACATGGTGTCCACTACAGCTTCTGTTTAGCTGCACGTGTGTTCAACTTAAATCACACTGAAGTGGTTCAAACTGGGCTTTGAAGTTGCTGATGCTGCAGCTCCGAATGTATGCTTTGAAATGCAGGAAAGCGTAATCACTTTAAGAAGATTTCTGGGTAATTGAATTGTATGAATATTAGCGGCACAATAAGACTGAGCTGGTCATTAATCCAGCCTTTAATCCATCTCCAGTCCAAGAAGGCGTCTCGAGTGTTTTGGCCGTTCAGACTGATGGATGAACCGACTCCGGCTGCCAAAACTTCTCCCTCCTCCCCGGTTCTTATTTCTACCCGCTGATTCTCCTCCACACCGGATAAACGCCCTCTGGAGAGGAGGAGGAGGAGGATATGTCTGCTCCATCTCCCGTCAGGGCACCGCGACCTGTGACCTCCTCGCTGTCAGTATATCTCCAATAACTCCAAAAAATATATTAAAAAAGGGCCTGAAAGAGAAGGGAGAGGAAGGGAGGAAAGGAAGGAGTGAGGAGAAGTGAGCAAGAGATGGAGGAGGTTGGAGAAAATATAGCTGGAGGAGGAGGAGGAGGAGGAGGAGGAGGAGGAGGAGGAGGAGACAAAACAAAAGGGCAGAAACTGAGAACAGGCCACAGTGGAGGAGGAACAGATGCCTCAGCGTTCGTTCTCCTGTGTGTGTGTGTGTGTGTGTGTGTGTGTGTGTGTGTGTGTGTATGTGTGTGTGTGTGTGTGTGTGTGTGTGCGTGTGTGTGTGTGGAATGACTTCCCCTGCCAGCACCCATGGGTGCATTTTTGAGTTTTCTTTTCTTGTGATTAGTGCCGCCGAAACTTTAAAGCTTTTTGCAAAACTCTTAAAGATACACGGACGAGTATCGATCTGTTATGATGTAAACCGTGAAGTCTGGTTTCTGCACCGAGGTTTGTTTTGTGTTTGAGGGAATCAACACACTTCATGTGCGCTGATTAAAGAGCCTTAAACCGGCGGTGTGGGAGTGTTTTGGATAAGAAATAAGAAGAGAGTCATGTGACACAGTTTAACCGTCACGGTGTGAAAGTTTCACTGCCGATCCTCGTCGGCCTAGATTCAGTAATAATGTGCCATCTGGAGATCTGCATTGATGCTTTTTAGTCTTTATAACATGTTAATTAACGCTGACGCCAACAGCTGTTATTAACAGGAAATGAGCCGCACGACTCCGGTGTGGACGTTCCATTTAGTGACACTACGGTGCGTTCAAGCACCACTCAGTACAAACGAGTGTTGGATGAAAGTGAGTTATAACGTTATCATGATGTGTTCAAGTGGAATCGTGTAAGATGTGGTTTTTGGAGAGAGAACCTTAGAGAACGGGCAGAAATCTGAACAGTTAAACGGCTGCTAGCCGCCGGCTCAGTCGCCGCCATGTTGAGAGCCGTGTGGAGTCAACAGAGACGCTCTGAATGTGAAGAGAGACGGTGGAACACGAGTTATGTAACCGTGTGTTACAACTGGACCGAGTATTCCTTACAGACAAGTGGAGGCCTGTGTGTGCGTGTGTGCGTGTGTGTGTGTGTGTGTGTGTGTGTGTGTGTGTGTGTGTGTGTGTGTGTGTGTGTGTGTGTGTGTGTGTGTGTGTGTGTGTGTGTGTGTGTGTGTGTGTGTGTGTGTGTGTGTGTGTGGTTTCTTGGAAACATGAGAGCACCCAGTCAGATCCCTGTCTCCATGGAAACTGCATCTTCCTCCTCATCTGTCTGTCCTTCTCACTTTTTGGTAGCCTATTGTTTTTGTATACACACACACACACACACACACACACACACACACACACACACACACACACACACACACACACACACATCTCTTTGATTAAAGCATGTCCTCTCTGACACCCACACACACTCAGGTGTGTACGCGGTTACATAAACACTCACATGTTTACCTTCATGTTGGCATGGTTTGTTAGTTTCATGAAGAAGATGTGTGACATCTGCCTCACGGACCAGAAACACACACACACACACACACACACACACACAGCATTAGCAGCACAGTCAACAAACTGCATTCCTGTTGATGTGTCTGCATGATGAGCTTCTGTGTGAGCAGCAGCAGAAGGATTCAGATCCTGAACGAGACGTTCATGTAAAAGATGAAAGGCCTGCATTCCTGCATCCCACTTCACCTGGAGTGGGATGATTTTGTAACTCAGCACCATTTCCTCTCAAATCTTAATCTGAAATTAGACAAATTGTCTCATGAATGAGATTTTGAAGGGCTTTTATTTTGAAAAGCTGCATCAGAATGTCCCGGTTCTGTCTGAGTGACACCTTGAGGTGCTGTTAACGTTACTGCGAGGAACCTTGAACCGCTTATGAAAACAGTCTCAATTTAGTACCGATGGTTCTATATGGAGGGAAGGGAGGAACCAGAACCAGAACCAGGACTGAGAGGAGCCGACTGTCAGACCTGCTGCAGTAACACGAGAGGTTAAAGAGACTCTGGTGCTCAGAGACACTACCGCTTTAGTCCACAGGGGGCGACAGAACCAGAAGTATTATCACCTACATGTGCTTAACTTTGTTCCTCGGGTCCTTGCACTTGTTATACTTGTTGTCATCTCTCACAGATACTTTATCTATTTTGTTCCCAATGACTTCATATCATTGTTTTCTCTTTTAATTCATGTTTATTTTAAATACCAATGTATTGGGGTCTCGGGGGATCCAAGACAATCACATCTGAACCCTGACGAGGAGACACAACCAGACGCTGCTCATTCGTAAGAAATCAGAAGCCAGAAATCGTGCAGAACAACTGATTTCATCTTTTAAGATGTACTACAAACGCTTAACTCGTTGTTTTTTTTAAGTATAATATTTTCCAGTAAAATGTAGTTGAGTAGAAAATTAAATATACTCAAATGAAGTACAACCTCAATTAGCATTTTAAACAACCCTAACAGTTCAACCCTTGTCTTTGTGAAGCTTCTCTATGGCTGCCATGCTGTATATGTTAATTAGCTAGACTACAAATCTCTGTTTTTATTATTTTTGTATTAGCATCAGCAGCATGTGTGTGTGTTATCCATGCAGGATACGCTGCATGGATAACACACACACATGACATGTTGTCCATAGTGGAAATGTCCGTGTCTCTGCAGTGTTCTCCTGTTGCCTCTGTATGAATGCATTGATTTATGGGTATATATGCTGCATTAGTACGTGTGTGTGTGTGTGTGTGTGTGTGTGTGTGTGTGTGTGTGTGTGTGTGTAGCCCACTAAAGCGTGGGTGGCTGCTGTGAGTCACGATCGTGGAGAATCCCACTCTGCTCCTCGTCCCTCCTCCTCTCCTGCCTCCTGCACCCTGAGGCGATTAGAAAGCGAGCGGCGTCTCTCTGCCGCGCCGCCGCGAGGACGACCTGCAGCAGAACAGAGATGTGGCCGAGGTGGTGAAGTCTGAACGCAGTCACGATGTTAACGTGGCCCTGCTTTGTTTGCTCCACTGTAGCTCGTGAAAAGTTCACTTTTTTACAGATACGTGGTTCTCACAGGACAGCGAAACATCAGATGTTGATCTGAATACTTCTTCCACAACGTTTACATATATTATGCATATCAAAAAATAAATGTTGTGGCACATCAAGCGAAAAGAACACCTTAATATTCATGAATATATAAAAATAATGACTGAACTTGTCTCTGAACTCTTCGGCTGCTTTTAATGTTAAAACCATGAAACCAGTGAAGCTCAGCTGAGGTGTAGGCAGAAGGATCCTCTCTTTCTTCTCTCAGTGGGTTCAAAACATGAAAGTCTTTCTTTGTTTCTTTGTGTTTCCTGTTACAGAAAGTCAGTGAGAAGGTTGGAGGGGCGGAAGGAACCAAGCTCGATGATGACTTCAAAGAAATGGAAAAGGTAAATACAGATCTATCTTATTCGTGTATATATATATATATAGTTTTTCTTGTTTTGTAGATGTCACATACATCAGTTAAGAATTTAATTAAATGTTTACCTAAAAAACAGTTTGTAACTTGTTTTCAGGGGTTTAACACTGCAGCTGCTTCACAATAATGGGCCCCAATGTATAAGACTGTGTTTTTACGGTAAAGTAGATTTCTGACGTGATAGCTTCCCTTAAACAAAGAAATACTTTGATTTGCTTTCTAGCTGAGAGTTAGATGAGAAGATTGATACCACACTCGCATATGGCCGTTATATAGATACATATAAGGCTGCTGCCGGTTAGCTTAGCTTAGCATAAAGAGTCTGGCACACAGCTCCCCGTAAAGCTGAGTTGTTGTTGTTTTTTGCATGAAACCAACACGATTGTTGAGCTTTAGAGTTCTTGGTTACGTCGGTGGATTTTGTCAGAGCCCGGCTATCAGTTTACCCCCGTCTCCAGTCTTAATGCTAAGCTAAGCTAACAAATGTGAGAGTAGTATCTATTCATCTAACTCTCTGCCTGAATACAAATAAATGTATTTCCCAAAATGTCAAACTATTCCTTTAAGATTTGGAGCAAATCTTCATTTACATTTCTCAGTTTTTCTTTTGTGCATTCATTGAGTGAAGAGCTGCTTCTCATCTATCAACGTATATAAATATCTACATTTAGTGTTAAGTAGGTTCATGTTCTCACGATGTCCCTGATGTGTTTTCCTCTGCAGAAGGTGGACGTCACCAGCAGAGCGGTGTTGGACATCATGACCAAAACTACAGAGTACCTACAACCTAATCCAGGTATCAGACGCACACTCAGACCGCCACAACACGTAGAGCAAAACCAGTCACTGATGATTTTAACCCTCCAGCATCCAGAGCCAAGCTGAGTATGATCAACACCATGTCAAAGATGCGCGGGCAGGAAAAGGGTCCCGGGTACCCGCAGGCTGAGAGCGTCCTGGGAGACGCCATGTTAAGGTTTGGACGGGAGTTAGGGGAGGAGTCCAGCTTCGGTAAGTGGGAACGTACACACATTTAGGGTGCTACGATATCGACGAAGGCCTGTTGGTTTAGAGGGGTTTCAGCTCTTTTTGTCTGGAGGCCAATATATAGTTTTGGGTCTGTACTTTCACTAAACTTAGAAACTGTGGACTCTGTAATTGCTGCAGGAATGACGTATTTTTGTACGCCAACTCTGAAGTTGGTATCGCACATGGTTAAAAAAGCCAAAGGGATTATTGCAGAAAATGAACTGTCGCGAACACTTATGACACTTACACGTTTTGTTCAACAAGATAATCTTCACCAATGAACACAACTTTTATGATTTTTGAAGCGTGAATGCAACCAGCAGAAGTAAAGAGCTAACATCAGGCTACCACGGTCACATGACCACTAAGCTACAGCAGGACTAGTGTTCTAGTGAGGACGTTAAGTCGTCTCATTTACACTCTTTCTTAAGACACATAGAAGCTTCTAAATTCACCAGAGGGGTGTTTACTGACCTATTTTATACCAGAGAACTGAACGTTAAAATCATTGACTTCCAGACGAGGGTACAGAAAGTACAGAAATGTAGACTCATTTCCTGGTTTTATGACTCATTCCTGCAGCACTCTATAGGTTTACGTTATGGCCACCAGTGTTAATTATTTAAACTGAAATCATCTCCTGAATTCATTCATAATTGATTTAAGGTGAATTGATTTGAAATGTAAATTGTAAAATGTATTCATTCTTTAGCTCCCACCTTCTGTTAGCGGTGCAGAAAAACACATTTTAAGCTCTGCGATTGGATGTTTCTTGTCAAAATGCACCTTGGAAGTCACAGTTAACATCTAACTCAAGGCTTTTTATGAAAGATTCAGCCTTGTACCTTTTGATTGTTTTGTATCAAAGAACCAGTTGTTCATCTTTTGTACTGATGATTAAAGTGCTTCAACAGAGAGTCGCGCCACACAAAAATAAATTGATATTTTCTCCGTCTCTATTTTCCCCTCATCCTGTCCGTTCATCACAGGTTTGGCGCTGATCGATGCCAGCGAGTCGATGAAGGAGCTCGGGGAGGTGAAGGACGCTCTGGACATGGAGGTCAAACAGAACTTCATCGACCCGCTGCAGAACCTCCACGACAAAGACCTCAAAGAGATACAGGTGAGCAAAACCCTGGGATTGGTTCCCAGTTGAAAGGCTTTGATGAAGACACGAGGTCATCTGATGCACTGAACCTGAATGTATATATGTGAAACAATGGAAAACGTAATGGAGAGAGTTAGATGCTGTGTTGACAAATTGTAAATGGTTTCTAAAGTGATGTTTATTCCATTCCTCTCATCTCTTGTTGCAGCACCACCTGAAGAAGATGGAGGGCCGCCGTCTGGACTTCGACTACAAGAAGAAGCGCCAGGGGAAAGTCCAGGACGATGAACTCAAACAGGCGCTGGAGAAGTTCGACGAGAGCAAAGAGATCGCGGAGCAGAGCATGTTCAACCTGCTGGAGAGCGACGTGAGGACTTCTCTTTATTCATGTCTGCTTCAGGCCCTGCAGCTATTTTCATAGGCAATTAATCTGTCAATTATTATCTATAGCAATCAATCAAATGTCAAAGAAGCAGTCCAAAAACAAATACATTTAATTTACTACAATGTAAGAGGACGAAAAGCAACAAATTCTCACATAAGCTGGAATCCTCAACTGGACTTAAACGAATGATTAGAATAGTTGCAGATTGATCAACTAGTCGATGCAGCTTGAGTCTGCTTTAAAGTAATTTCACCGGAATTACTTTTTGCATCAGTTGACCGTTGAACGTTTAGTAAATGTGGACATTCACAGAAACAAAAAGAGCAAAACAAACTGAAAAGAAATGGAAACAGAATTCTAATCAGATTTTGCCCCGAGGGGAACTGCAGGGACTTCATTTATAAACCACAGTGAATCAGCATTTTGACTCAGCGATCCTGTACCGCGCTGTGCCAAGCCAGACCCGGGCCCAGCATGGGTACAGAACAGGTTGTGCTGTTGAAAAAAAGTGTTAGTGTATGTGTGTGTGTGTGTGTGTGTGTGTTGCAGATAGAACAGGTGAGCCAGCTGGCAGCGTTGGTTCAAGCTCAGTTGGAATACCACAGCCGCTCTGCCGAAATCCTCCAACAGCTCTCCAGTAAGGTGGAGGAAAGGTACTGATTCATGTGCCTACCTGGGATGAATGTAAACCAATAGAAACAGATGGTGGTTAGACAAACCTTTTTTTGTTTGTTTCTGGCCCTTTCAGGATAAAAGAAGTGTCCGCTAAACCGAGGAAGGAGTACGCTCCTAAACCCAGAATGACCCTGGAGCTGCTGCCCCCCAGCGAGAGCCACAACGGCGGGATAAACTCGGCCAAATCGCCCGGAAGATCACCAGGTACAGAGCGGGAGTGCGTTCTGGGTTGGTGAATGAATGCTTGACCAAACCAAGATACGTTTTTGCTTGTTGCCATCTTGGCTCTCTGCAACCAGGCGGCAGCCTCCGGTTTCGGCAGAGTGAAGCCGATGCGGAAGTGTCGTAGAACTTGCATTCTCTCTAATGTCCATCAGGGGGAGACTCCTCTTGTTGTATAGAAGTCTATGAGAAAATGACTCTACTTCTCTCTTGATTTATTACCTCAGTAAACAGACAGTAGACCTGTCAATCACTGTGTAGCCCCGCCCTAAAGCATCCCCTGCTTTATGGTCTGTGTGACTCTAAATGGACCATCATTTACTAAATGAACATCATGCTGTATTGAAGAAGACTTGAAACTAGAGATTGAGACCATAAACTCATGTTCACAATGTTTACTGAGGTAATAAATCAAGAGAGAAGTAGAGTCATTTTCTCATAGACTTCTATACAACCAGAGGAGTCGCCCCCTGGTGGACATTAGATAGAATGCAGGTTTAAGGAACTTGTGCAAGGTACCTAGGTTGTCGCCTTGTAAAATATGACAACTAGAAGCCGTAGCCCTTCGATTACAATTCCTATACCTCTTGTGTCCGTCCCTTCACAGCCCCCATGGACCAGCCCTGTTGCCGAGCGCTCTACGACTTCGATCCAGAGAACGAAGGCGAGCTGGGCTTCAAGGAGGGCGATGTCATCACCCTGACCAATCAGATCGATGACAACTGGTACGAGGGCATGATCAATGGCCAGTCGGGCTTCTTCCCCATCAACTACGTGGATATCCTGGTTCCACTCCCTCATTAGGAATCCCGCCAATGACCCCTCGACCAATCCAGACACCCCGGAGAAAACAGCCTGTACTTGCATAAACAACAAAAGCACGCCCTCCTTCTACTACTTCTTCTTCTTCTGTGCTTCTGTGCGATTCTGCTTTCACAAAACGGGACTGAAATGACGGAGACGGGGGATGAGGCGGTAGTACGGGATTAGAGAAGGAGAAGAAGAAAGGGGGGATTTGAGGATTTCCTCACGTTAAGAGCTGCAGAACAGAAGGAACGAGAAGGGATGATCTTTTACGGCGCTCGCTCAGCCGGGCGGCACCGGAGACCCAATGAGGCTTTGGAGACTTGAGGCGCGGTGTATATGTACATGCATGTTTGTGTCTGTAAGTGCGTTTCGACCTGTTCTTACTCTGCGGCCGAGCCAGCACAAAGCTCTGCTTGTCCGTTAAACTGCCTGACAGCTGTTTTTGTAATGCTGTCTTCTTCTTCTCTTCTCAAGTTTCTTGCTGTACTTCTGACTTTTCTACCTTGACTTGCCTTCCTGTGCTTTTTCTTCAGCCCTAGATCTCTCAGCACTGGTCACAGTCTTTCCCTCTTTCTGTCCTTTCTTTCCTTCCGTCCCTCCTCGGCTAGCACTGCCTCTCAGCATGGCTCCATACTGAATGCAGGCTTCTAACCCTACGATCCAGAGCTGCAGTTGGTCACCTGCCCCGCTGCTGTTGTTTTGAGTATATCTCCTGTAACATACTCTGCCTTTCTTTCTCAGAGTCTACATAGAGTCTCCGCTCAGCGGCTGTATGCATGAACCAGCCAAATCAGACATTTGAGCGATAAGACGCCCCGGGGGAATTTGGTTTTCCAGAGCGCATCTTTGGATTAAAAGCTGTGTCTGCAATAAGTTGATTTTTACAGAATGAAGAAGAACGTAAAGTGGTCGCCTATTTATCTTATAAATGGGGATGTTTTTAAAGGTTTGAGGGTCAGGAAACTTAATTCAACACGTCAATAAACATGTCAGCTCAAGAGATTAAAAAGGAAAACTTGGTGTTTTACCAGGAAGCAGCAATATGCTAACACCACCAGCACAGGCCAGTTGTGTTGAACAGAACTTTTCGCCAGATTTGGGAACAGATAAGAATGTTATTACAGTGTGTGTAGAGGAAAAGATGCTTGTTTTTTTCTCTGTGTACTATTCTGACTTACCCATTCACAGTGTTTTGTGTGTACTGTGTGGAGTAGATGCTTGTTGACTCGTCCTATTTGTGGCTTTTTGCATGCTGGACCGTGTGAACAGTGGTAGCCCTTCTAAAATTCCTGTTTTCCGTCCAATGCCTTCGATTACATTTGGGAAGGCTGATGCTCAGTGTGTCCTACAACAAGACGTATCATTTAAAGGGACAGTTCACCCCCAAAATCAAAACACATACATATTTTTCCTCTTGGTTCCTGTTGGAGATATCAGCCGTTGAGATGTCTAGATTGATAAATAGCACTGCAGATAAGAGGAACAATATGTGGTTTTGATTTTGGGGGTGCCCTGTCCCGTTAAGTCCACTAAACATTGTAGAACTCCCAGGAATTCCAGAATGCTGACAAAATTCTGGAACCGTCAGAACGTTGGAGACGCGTAACCATTGTAACCCATATCCAGCTCATGTAACCAATCGATGATCTGTGAGGTCTCAACTACTTTAAAGAAATGTATTCTGCCGAGCAAAGTGAAGTTTTATACGTACAGTATACTTACATTGAAGCGTTAATGACGTTACAGAGCTGTCCGCTATGGTCTGTTATGAACGTTGTCGTCACTACCGTCATACTGTAATATTTCACCGAAAATAGTTAGCAATTAGCTTACTATTGGTTTCATACTACGGTTTCGGACAAATCTCACGTACTGTTTTTCAGCGTGCTAAAAAAGCATGTTAGCGCAGAATTTTCGGAAGCAGCCAGAGTCTTCAAACTCATCAATACAACGACGGTACCTGTGGCCCGGGGAACAATCTAGAACCTTGAGAGAATGATGTGGAAACATTTCATCATTCCGGAATCTTGGCAGCGTTCTGAAACTCCCCTTTTAAATTTAAGAAACTCTCAAACATCGTAGAACATTGGTGACACTTTGAACAGTATGAGAACATCCAGAAGTGTTCTCATATGTTCTGAACCTTCTAGAACCCTCCATACATTGAAGCATTAACACAAGATTTAGAACCCTTGAAATATGCTGATGGTGCATAAAAACCCGTTTGACTGTTCCAAGCAGTATCATGTCAGTAAGCGGTCGGTATTGGTGCTAACTGTTAGCCGTGCTAGTTCCCTGGAGTATGCATCACATACAGTATAAAGTGGAACTTGTTCTGTGGACATAACCGTTACTCCACCACAGTTATATGTGTTCAGAAGTGTTAGCGCTAGCTACAAGACAAGTTGACAGGAGGGAGTTTCACATGCAATGGACCAGCAATGGAGATGTTAAGAGATCTGCTGTGTTGATCTGTTTTTATGTTTCTTTGGTCTGTTAAAGCGAAACATAACGGTGAAGAACTATCATATCTGTTGTAATGGGCGTTCAATGTGGTGCTGGGTTTTTATTGAAATATAGTAAAACTGAAATTTGAATGGGTATCATATTGGATATTCAACGTGTTTTGATAAACTAAAAAGCTTAGGGTTTCTTCTTCCCAGGCGTTGTTTACTACGTCCTCAAACATCAGCAGGAATCTGTGCCAGATGTGGATAACCGGCTAGCCGTTCGCTTCACATTCCAGTACTTGCAGCGTTGAGCAGAATACTTAATAGTATGTAGTGCCTGAATAGTGAATACCTCATCATAAATTAAACGTATTCTGTTAAAAAACAGAGAAATGTTGCGTATTCTGAACACATGTGGGAAGCATTGGTTTAAAAGCATGGCATACACGCAAAACATTTGTACTTTGCATTATTTTTGTCACATTTTCTGCCTTTTCTTTACTACTTAAAATTGTAATATATGACAATCATTACGAGTCATATATCACAATAACTCATTTCAGTTAGCGACAGCTTTACTGGGGTGAACTGGACCAAACTTTTAGTTTGAACCAAAATCTAACTAATATCACAAATGTGTACTTAAGTGGACGATTATGACTATTTTTAGATGTTAAAACTTCCCTGATTCATACTCAGGATCTTAACCCAAAATCTGCATGATGGAGACAGTGTCAGAAAATAGCTCATGAGTAGCTTGTTTCAATCATTTTTAACGTGAGGTATCAAAGTATTCTCAGAATGTATACAGTACCTTTTGGTGTTTTAAAAATGTACATCAAATTATTTGTGTATTCTGCATATCCCATGACAACAAGTCGACACAGTTCATAATAGCCATGAAATGGATCGCGTAGTTGATAGTAGTAATAATTTTCCGACACAAATAGTAATAACAAAGAATAATAAAAAATACTGCATTTTTAACCAGAGATTCAGTATAATATATCTACAGTCAATAACCATTGAATACCAACGCAATAAATGACGATTTAACAATAAAATATAGAAGGAAGAGGTGACTCTGAAGGAAAACTGTGGATATCAATAACTGTAGAACTTGGACATCTCTTCCATTGCCAAAGCACATTAATTACAGCAACATTACAATCAGAAACTAACTTTCTCCGTTTCTGCCACACGCCTGCTCGTTCTGTAACCGTTAACAGGTTGTTGGTGTTTTCTCTTGATTTCATTTGTTTTGTCTGTTTGTTCTGATTGCGAAAAAAAAAAAATGTTCTGAATCCATTGTGGAAAGTCTGTGAGCTGCATCCAACCAAACCACTTCACGGCTGTTTGGGTCGATTATCCAAATAAAAATGGGGAGATATTTGTGCTGCTGGAGCCGATGTTAACTCTTTTTTTCTTACAATCTTTTGACAGGCTTATGCTATATTTGTATAGCACTCTTCTCCAAATTACAAAGTGCTTTAAGACGTTTTTGACTTTTCTCGTTGAGAATTTCGTTGCTCTTTTCTCCTTTAATTTGTGTTTTCTTTTGTGCTGATTTGCCCTCGAAGGCGACATGTATTCTAACCTCAATGAGGGACTTGTACAGTGTTGCGCTCCCATATTTTTTTTTTCCTGTTCACCTAAAATGAGAGTCGGACGTCGGCCGCATCACCGTCCACCGTTTCATTATCGATGTCGCTCTCGATTGTGAGATCGGGCGGAGAACTCCGAACCAAACCTGCAGACTGAAGCTTCAGTTCTGCAGTCTGTCCTCAGCGGTAAAGCAGCTCTGAAAGCATCTGAAATCTCTTTTTAAGGAAGTTATTTTAAAGCTCAAAAGATGCCTTTTTAATTGTGAAATGAAGGGAAATCAATAAAGATGAGGGATTATGGAATTTGGTTATTTTACATTAATCAATAAACTAGTAAATCACACACAAAAGGACCAACATCTCTTATCTACGACTGCCTCCTTGAATCAACCGTTCAACATTTTTGGAAAAAGTATTATTGTTGTTCGCTTTCTTACTGAAGAAGATTGCAACCAATCTGGTGTTTAATATGAAGCCAGTTAGCTTAGCTTAGCATTGACTCTCTGCAAAGAAAGAAATGAAATGGTTGAAGTAAGAGTTCAATATTTTGGGGATATATTAACATTTGTATTAGCTTTCTTGGTGTGAGTTATGTAAGAAGATTGGAAACCATGAAGTCAGTTAGCTTAGCTTAGCATAAAGACTGGAGACGGGAGGAATCAGCTAGCCTAGTTCTCTCCAACGCCTAAAGAAATTACGTAATTTGTTGAAGGAAGAGTTCGACATCTTGGGAAATATTATTATTGATATTAGCTTTCTTGGTGAGAATTAGATAAGAAGATTGAAACCACGTGTGTGTTTAATACGACGCCAGTTAGCGTAGCTTAGCATTGACTCTCTCCAAAGCTTAAAGAACTTAATTAAATGGTTGAAGTAAGAGTTCGACATCTTGGGAAATATTAACATTATTATAAGTTGGAATTTGTTTATATTTTGTTCCACTTTTTAGGCCCCTCCCACCAAATCCTCAGTGAACCAATGAGATTACTCCTGCTCTCTGGGCTGCTTTGCCTTTAAAGAAACAAACTACAGTCTGCATTGTGACAACGTGGTCTTGGTCTGGACTCTGATACATTAAACTATATGCCTTGTGGCTGTATAAAATAGCCCCCATGCCTATGGAAGCTGGTGTCTTCTGGTGATATGTGTGTATGTGAGGATATACACACTTTGTTGCTATTTATTTATGTATTGTATGTATATATGTATTTATTTATTTATTTATTCCTTCGTCCTATTCATTGGTTCGGCACCTGTTGCGTATTTGACGATTGTCAATACATTGGTGTATGATGTGCAGGAGGGGAGGATGGCGGCGTGGTCAATGGAAAAATCTAGCTGTTACTAACTAACTGTTGCTCTCCTCGTATTGGACGATGATATAATCTAAGACCACTGTATGTATAACTGCTTGTCGTGAAGATGATCTACAATGTACGGACAATAAAGAATTAACATGATTAAAAATGGCAAGAGTCCATTTTGTTCTTCATAGAAAGACACCATAAATAAAAAAAAAGGTGCATATGACACTTCATGTGTACTTTCTATGGGATGGCTTTTATTTTGAAATTATATTTGGGCCTACAATTTCAAATCACACTTTGGAAACAATGTTATTTTCATCTTCAAGCACTGGGTAGGCCTAATATATTAAAAAATATATATATATGAAAGAATTAGTATTATACATTAATTATACATTACATAACACACTTAATAGCCCAAAATCCCATCACAAATTTGCCTCAGAGGGCTTTTCAATCCTCTGTCCTATGGCCGCGTTGGGCTCAACAGTAGAGATCTTTTCAGTTGTTTTTTTCGTGTGCAATGAGCCAAAATGGCCGCCGCCGGCGCTGTGGAGACATGTTTCCCTCCTGCTGCCGTTTGGTTTCCCTCCTTTTACAAATTAACATATGGTGCATTCAAGGGCTCCTTAAAAAATTGAACTTTATCGCTCACGAGCAGCAAAATATGACGTTTGTGCACGAAATCAAGTATATATGCCAATAATATTGTATACAAATTGACTCAATGACGCATGCATCTTTCTTTGCGGTGTATTGTTGTTTATATGTAAAAATACAGCGTGCTGGAAGAGTAAAGAGGAGGAATTTGCGTTTATAAACATACAAGATGATGGGAAAGATACGTTTTTAACATGTTTGTGATATATGTATGTATTATCCCTATATGTTTAATTAAGTATGATGTATTGAGTGAAATCCTAACTTGCTTTATTCATTTGGAGGGTCATTGATGTTAAATGTATGTATTTTCGAGGACAAGTAAAAGCAGCAAACGGCTTGACCCACTTTTCACACACGCCACGGGAACGTTTCACACGCTGTGTCAAGCTCGACAGGAAAGACAGAGAAGACCGGAAGTATAATAGTGTTCCTTTAAAATAAATATATAAGTGAAAAAGCTCCATACCCACAATAGAAATATTTAGCTTAAGAAGGATAAAAAACGTGTCTAAAAAGTATCAGTTATACCATAGGTATTGTGTGGCGGTTGTAAATTAATATTCATCACAGGATATGCTTCAGTTCCATTTCCGCCGAGATGACTGAGAACTTTATTTTGCAAGTCTTGCCCGGAAGTCTTTGCGTTTTGACTCTAGCTAGCTTCACACAGGTTTCCGCGTGTTGATACTGAAGAGAAGAGGTTCGAGGAGAAACAAGTTTTTCCGCGTCTCAGAGACCCAAATTCAGGCCAAAAACCAGAGGAAAATGGACATGAAGAAGAGGGTCTCATTAGAACTAAGGCACCGGTCGCCGACAGAAGTGAGTAGTTTAATGTTGTTGTTTTTTTTACGTTAAACCTGACCGGCAGGAGAAGAAGGAGTGATGGCGAGCACATGGCAGGATGTCTGCAGCTCCACGGAAAAGTGCTCAAATGTAACATTTACCGTTTACTGTTTATACCTAAGCTGCAACTAGATATAACGTTTAAAAATATATTCAATTCGCTACCAATAAATCCTTGAAAAGACCAACTGCGCAGCTGTTTTACCGCTTTGTTTCCATTTTTAACGTTCACGCTTTTCTCTCGCTTATTTCACTCCAAACGGTTGTTAAACGATTCATTCATGAAACTGCTCGTGTGCAAAAGAAACTTGCGCGTGCCTCCTTGCTCGAGCACCGATATATACACATCCGTGTGTCTCGTGGGCCCGGCTAATGTCTGGGCCTGCCATATTTTAATAAGTTACAGTACGGCTTCTATTTGCCTTGCACGAGATGGTAACGTAACTCAATTTAAATACAACATGTATTGTGACCGGTCGAATAAATTCTCTATTTATTGTAGTATAGGACGCTAACGTTAGTACGTAAAAAACGACTCGTCACGATATTTCTTTAACGTTTAATACTCGTGTAATGCAGGAAATGCGTCATTGTTTTTTGGGGTTACACACTTAAAACGTTGGTTAAATCCGAAGTTATTCATTTCAAAACCACAACCCCCCGTCTTTAAACTAGCCTCGCAACGTTCGGGGTTTTACGTTCTTAAAAAAGTCTAATTTTCGTTGTTGTTTATCGTCGCGGATCCAGGAATTAGTCGAAGCCCAAAAGGGCGCGTAGCCAGCGGCGTGCTAGCTTTTGCTAAAGTGGCTACGTCGCGTGCGCTTGTTGTGCTTTTTCGTCGCCTCCATTGTAACCAATAGAAACGAGTTATATCCTCTCGCGCGCACTTCATCGGTAATCAAACGGGATAATTAGTAAATGTAATACTTTAGCAAGAAGCTATAACTTAGCAGCGTCACGTGTGTGTGTGAGGAGTTTATAAACAGTCTCGCGCCGGGATCCCGTCCAATATGAAACTGCGCAGGAGTCCTGCGCAGTAGTGTTATGTACAAATATTATATAAAAAAACCTATATATATAAAATAGGATGTATTATATACACTATTATAATTGTATATATAATGTGTTTAATTTTGGTTAAATTAAAATGTTTGAATATGTCAACTTAAAGTTTGGTAGATTGTGGTAGCCATTTTTTAAAAATACTATTATCCGATATTTTATGTACCAAAAACTTGCAGCTGTAGTCACATGTTCTGGGTTTTTGGTAAGCGTGTGAAGTTTAAATATCTTAAAAATAAATATGCCATTGCATTTTATAAATATAAAATGTTTGTTTAATATATTTAAATTCTCTTAATATCAGGTTAAAGAATAAGTAATTGAGTTTAAAAACAAAGGTTGAGCTAGCTGGTACACACAGCAGTAAAGTTCTTTATTTTTACAGCTTTCTCTGGTTTTCATGCAGCATGTTCATAACACTCATCTTTGCTTTTCATCACCGCGTGGCAGAGCTGGTTTTGGGTGAAATGAGTCTCTGGATTAGTCATACTGACACCGTCAAGACATCTCAGTCTAGCTAAAAGACAAAGGGGGCATTACACTTGTACGTGGTTGTAAAAATGTAGAGCTCATTGTTCTCGTCTCTGCGCCCTCTTCAGGTCCAGGAGCTGGTTCTGGACAACTGTCGCTCCGGCGAAGGAAAGATCGAAGGAATCACAGAAGAGTTCTCCAACCTGGAGCTTCTGAGCCTCATCAACGTCGGCCTGACCAGCGTAGCAGACATCCCCAAACTGGACAAACTCAAAAAGGTGAGCGGACCAGACGCAGTGACGCCTCAGAGACGCTGGAGACGGTGCAAATGCAACCGCTTAAATCACAATTACACAATGTAGTGTGAACGCGTGTATCAGGGTGTCCTCGGTGGAACAACCCGGAGCTGAAACCAGCAACAGAGAATATTAACCGGCAACAAGTTTGATACATTTATGAGCAAATTTGCCAAATATTCTCTGATTCCAGCGTCTCAAACGTGTTAATTATTATTCATGTATCACAGTAAACTGAGCATCTTTGAGATTTGAGCTCCACCAGCAAGTGAAATTAAACTTTGTCTCTCTCTCTCTCTGTCTCTGTCTCTCTCTCTGTCTCTCCCCCCTTCGTCTCCACAGTTGGAGTTGAGTGATAACAGGATATCGGGCGGTCTGGAGGTCCTGGCAGAGCGGCTGGTGAACTTAACGCATCTCAACCTCAGTGGGAATAAGTTCAAAGACATCAGCACCCTGGAGCCTCTGGTGGGTGGAGTCAAAGAAACGCACTTTCCACCAGACCTCGTAACCCGAACCGTGCAGAATAAACAAATGACGCTCGCGGCTTAAACTCCCACCAAAGAGCTGAAATCAGAAGTGTGATGGAGTAAATGATCCCGTCTTGTCTTTGAACCCCTTCCAGAAAAAGCTTCCCCTGCTGAAGAGCCTCGACCTGTTCAACTGCGAGGTGACCAACCTGACCGACTACAGGGAGTCCATCTTTAAGCTCCTCCCCCAGCTCACCTACCTGGACGGCTACGACATTGACGACTGCGAGGCGTCCGACTCCGACGGCGAGGGAGACGGCGTGGAGGACGAGGACGAGGAGGGCCTGGGTAACGGCGACGCTTTTGATATTTAAAAAAACATTCCCGTTTTCCGGGCGCCTCGCCCGAAATGTTTTCTCACTTTTCCTCCGTTTTCTTGTATTCCAGAGGGCGAGTCAGAGGACTTTGACGAAGAGGAAGAAGAGGACGAGGAGGACGTAGTGGCCGAAGAGGAGGACGATGATGATGATAGTAATGAAGACGAGGTGAGTCCGGGGCCGCCTCCGAGATACAAGATGAAGTGTTTCAGTTTGTTACAGAATCCGTCAAAACGTGACGCGAATACATGCAAACGTTTCCACAGTTGGTACAAATGTGTGTTTTTAAATACACTGAAATGAATGTCGAGTTAGCAACAGAGCTAGCTCAGAGGAGCCGTTTGTTTTTATTCGATACCAGTACTCATTTCTACCGAGTAGAGCGCTTGAACGCATCATGGTCGGGTCGACGATCCCACTTCAGAAGACCCGTACTGTCCCTTTAATGGGACGCTAACGCGTTAGCAATTAGCTCGCCAGCTGCAGCGGCCCTGGGAGAAGTCGGAGCTAATTGTACGCAGATGAATCGCTACTTTCCGCCGTCGTTAGCTCCGTTAGCTCATATAGTGGTTCTTCAGGCCTTCGTGTTTAACTCATTACACCTTCAACAACCAGCGTGTGTCTCCGCAGGACGGAGAGGTGAACGGAGACGTGGACAGCGAGGACGACGACGAGGAAGACGACGAGGATGACGGTCAGTAAATGAAAATGTTAAACTGTAGTTTACTTTCAAGAGGAACTGTTCAGTGCAAACTGCATAAAACATTTAAAAATAGTAGAAATAATGTTGATGTTGTGTTCTGCAGACGAGGACTCGTCTCCGGCCAAAGGAGAGAAGAGGAAGAGGGACCCTGAAGCTGAAGATGAGGATGATGATGACGAAGAAGATGATTAAGGACCCACAAAACCTGCTTAACCCCCCCTGACCCTCTTACCCCCCCCCCCCCCCCCCCCCCCCCCCCACCAACGCTCGCCCTCCCGCCTTCCTCTCGACTCCTGGGCTGCGTCCCATTTCTGAAGCCTGTCTCCTCCCGCTGCTCCCTCGTCTCCTCCTTCCTGCAGACGCTAAACACGATGTCCTCGCGTTTCATTTCTTTTTTTTAAATTCACGGCATCAAAAATAATCTAATAACAAATTCACGAAACCTTTAAGAACTCACACTGATGATTGTTTTTCATCCAGTTATCGGACGATTGTTTGAAAATCGTGATTAAAAACTCCCGTTTATTATTTCTCAGAGCAGAAAGTTCTCCGATGTTTAGTTTTTCAGCACAAAGAAAACAAAAGAGACTCAAATATGACAAAGACTCACATATTAGAAGAAGCGGTGAGTTCTTTGGTGTTTTTTTTGTTTGTAAAATCGCTGCGATGTTAACGTCTTTATCGCGTTAATCGTCGTAACTATTCAGTGGATGAACCAGCGACACTGAAGTGGAACATCTTTTCAGAGAAATGTGAACTAATTGTGATAAAAGTTTAATTTCACAAAAACCTCTTAGTGTTTAAAGTGTTAATTTTGGCTTCTGTGATCCTTGAACTGCCAAAATTCCCACTCAAACAACTAACAAGTGAACGCATCCCTCGGTCATGAGAAGAAGCTCAAGAAGTAGCGATCAAAAGGACGGGAAGACTCGATGAAGACCGCTTGATATCTTATTATTTCTAACTTTAGGTCGATTCATTCTCGATATCAGATGTTTCGTGAACTCGCGGAGCTTTAAACGTTGAGACGATTTGAGTCGTTAGTCGTCTGCAGAAGGAGCCGGAACAGAGAGGCTCATGGGAGGAAACGGAGCTTTAAGGACGCAAAAGCCAAAAGACACCAAATCTCCCCCCTCCTCCCCCGTTTTATTGTTTTGTTTCTTTTACCATCTTCCTCTGACATCACCGCTCTGGGACGAAGCCAGCAGCTGTGACCTCATTGACGGGCTCTGTGATGTCATCAACGGACAGTCAAACGTAGTCAGAGAGGAACCCTCCCCCCCTCCCCCTCCCCCGAGGCCGAGCGCGCTCAGGGCAAACTGTGTTCTCTCTTTTTTGCCAACAGAGCTTTTTAAAAGAAATATTTTTTCAGAGAAATTGTTTTTTGTTTAATTTTGTATGGTTGTCCGGGGACTCTCTCTCTCTCTTTACCTCCCCCCCTCTCTCTCTCTCTCTCCCTCTCTCTCTCTCTCCCCCCCCCCTCTCTCTTTACCTCCCCTCTCTCTCTCTCTCCCCTCCCTGCGCAGAGAGATCCAGTTGATCCTTCACACTCACACTGACTAGTTGACGTTGTGTTTTTCTTTTCTTTCTTTTTTTTACTTTCTGTAAGTTAAAGGAAAAACAAACAAAAAAAACACACACAAACAAAAAGGACTTTGTAAATAAAATCTTAACATTTTGCTCCCGGCGTCTCCTCTCTGGCCTTTTGTCTCCACGACACGACGACATCAGCCGTCCAACAACACGCTGCGGTGAAGAAATGGTAAAATATGTGTGTGTGTGTGTGTGTGTACAGAGTTCCCATGAAACAAGTGTTGATCACATGACTTATATCTTGTCCAACAACATAAAACAGTCATTAAGGAGTTATTTCAATGGTGTTTTAATACAGCCGTCCACCTTTATTCATGGAGCACAGTGTGAGATGAGAATAATCCTTTATTGGTACGATTACAGCAGAGTGGACACTGCAGATCAGAGACATCAGTAGAAATAGTCAGTAACGGTTTAATTAAGTAAATCACAAAAAGAAAAATATGTAATTTATTTGATGATACGTTTTTAATTTAATGGAACTCAATGTGCTTAATATTTAGA
Organism: Pholis gunnellus; assembly: GCF_910591455.1. Classification (NCBI taxonomy): domain Eukaryota; kingdom Metazoa; phylum Chordata; class Actinopteri; order Perciformes; family Pholidae; genus Pholis; species Pholis gunnellus. Next base: position 1,546,321 of record NC_136550.1, on the reverse strand, counting down.
AGAGAAAATAAATAAGCATGCAGCGTCCACGTCCTCATCTACACCGTTAGTCCCACTATTCATATTGGTGAATAAATACTAATAGCAGCTGGTGGACTAGTAGCCTGAGGTTTTGATGCCTTGGTGACTGATCGGCTGTCTCTCAGTGAGGAGTTGAGGTTTCTGTGACTCAAACGTTGAGAAAGTGTTGTCGTGGCGCCGTGTGTCCACTGGAGGGCGACACACTACAGGCTGCGTTTAGATGCACAGTCCATGAAACTGTACACCTGTGTTATTACATATTAAAGTGGTTTATAAAGGTAAATGAAACACTTTGTTTTCAGGTTGACAGACTTTGCTCCAGTGCCCTTTGTCCTCATTTGCATACTTAAACACAACATTTAGGAAATGTGTAACATGGAATAGGGAATGGCTTTAATGTAAGCATTGAACTTTAAATGTTCTCAGTCTGGTTCAGTAGGCTGCACAATCATGGGGAAGACCGCTGACTGGACAGTCATTGACCCTCCACAAGGACGGGAAGCCACAAAAGGTCATTGCTAAAGAAGCTGGCTGTTCAGAGTGCTGTATCGTTTTGAGAGCTAGAATCACCTCTATGGCTGTAAACCATGGATCCATGTATGTGAGGCTTTGTCAGCCCTATGATTGGCCAATTCCAGACTATGACACCTCGTTCGACGCATAAGAGTCTTAAAAAAGCGTTGGGCGTGTAAGCTGGTGTTGATTGACAGTTGATTTAGCCACTAAAATACCAAAATACGCCGTGCGTCGCCGAGCGTAACATCCGATACGCCGAAAGTGAAATCTCTTCCCCCACGGTCCCCCGAGCTTGTCTGGCCCCCCTTTCTCCAGGAAACATGATAGAATCCTTCAAGAAGTTCATCTCAAGCTACGAAGCTTTTTGTTCGTAGCTTTCTCCGGAGTGGTAGTTTGCTGAGTCATGGAGACAAATACGTGATACTGTGGTACATCTTCTCGTTGATTATATTAGTTTGTGTATAATTGTGTTTGCAGAATGTAAAATGGCTGTGATGATGTTTTTGCCCAGAATTTCTTCGTTAAGTCAGTATATAACGTGTGTAGCATTCTTATATTCCTGAATGAAAAGTGCGTTCTACGACACGCTGCCACGCTAAACTGTCTCGCTGGAGGACCAAATGGTCCTCGCTCGGTACCAGAAGGTTGAACATTGTCATGGTTACATCCATGGTTACATGAGAGGGCCAGATGTTGACGTGAGAGGACCAGATGTTGAAGTGAGAGGACCAGATGTTGAAGTGAGAGGACCAGATGTTGAAGTGAGAGGACCAGATGTTGAAGTGGGAGGACCAGATGTTGACGTGAGAGGACCAGATGTTGAAGTGAGAGGGCCAGATGTTGACGTGAGAGGACCAGATGTTGACGTGAGAGAGCCAGATGTTGAAGTGAGAGAGCCAGATGTTGACGTGAGAGGACCAGATGTTGAAGTGAGAGGGCCAGATGTTGAAGTGAGAGAGCCAGATGTTGACGTGAGAGGACCAGATGTTGACGTGAGAGAGCCAGATGTTGAAGTGAGAGAGCCAGATGTTGACGTGAGAGGACCAGATGTTGACGTGAGAGGACCAGATGTTGAAGTGAGAGAGCCAGATGTTGAAGTGAGAGGACCAGATGTTGACGTGAGAGGACCAGATGTTGACGTGAGAGGGCCAGATGTTGACGTGAGAGGACCAGATGTTGAAGTGAGAGAGCCAGATGTTGAAGTGAGAGGACCAGATGTTGACGTGAGAGGACCAGATGTTGAAGTGAGAGGGCCAGATGTTGACGTGAGAGGACCAGATGTTGACGTGAGAGGACCAGATGTTGACGTGAGAGGACCAGATGTTGAAGTGAGAGGACCAGATGTTGAAGTGAGAGGACCAGATGTTGACGTGAGAGGACCAGATGTTGAAGTGAGAGAGCCAGATGTTGAAGTGAGAGGACCAGATGTTGAAGTGAGAGGACCAGATGTTGAAGTGAGAGGACCAGATGTTGACGTGAGAGGACCAGATGTTGAAGTGAGAGGACCAGATGTTGACGTGAGAGGGCCAGATGTTGACGTGAGAGGACCAGATGTTGACGTGAGAGGGCCAGATGTTGAAGTGAGAGGGCCAGATGTTGAAGTGAGAGGACCAGATGTTGAAGTGAGAGGACCAGATGTTGACGTGAGAGGACCAGATGTTGACGTGAGAGGGCCAGATGTTGAAGTGAGAGGACCAGATGTTGAAGTGAGAGGACCAGATGTTGACGTGAGAGGACCAGATGTTGAAGTGAGAGGGCCAGATGTTGAAGTGAGAGGACCAGATGTTGACGTGAGAGGACCAGATGTTGAAGTGAGAGGACCAGATGTTGACGTGAGAGGACCAGATGTGGGTGTGATAGGGCCAGATGCAGTATGGGTCGTGCCAGATGTTGAAGATGCTGAAAGGGGGGAGGGGGGGCAGTGGCAGCTTTTAATTTGTGGGTAAAACTGAGTAACAGTTGTGAGGAGAGGACACTGCGTTCCAGGAAACACGTTGAAGTCATGGTCTTTCATCCTCAGTTCCTGATGGAGATCTTGCAGAGTCCTAGTCTCCAGATATTTGCTATTAGGTGGAACATTGTCGCTCCAGTGTGCACTCGCTAGCCACATCGTCATGTCGGAGCTGTAGCAGCAGAATGCCGACCAGAGCATGGAGGGAATATTAATCCTGTTCCCGAGGACGTTGTTGGTGCTGGGTCGTGCTCCGGTTACCACAAAGCCTTCGATAACATTGTTGTGGTTGTTGCAGTATTTGTCCATAACGCATTTGATGCACGTCTCCATTCTGCTCCAGCTTCCCTTGTTGAACGCTGCTTCTTGTGGAACAATGTTCGTCAGGGTGAAGGTGGACATTTTGTCAGAGTTGTTGAAGGCATGAGAGCTTGGGAACAAATGGCCCCTGTCAAACACACCGTTGCGTCTGTAATCAGTGTTCGCTGCCTGGTGCTCGTAGGTTGTCTTGTTTTTCTCTCCAAACTTCATGTTCTTGTCATCTTCCTCCTCAAGCTGTAAGAGTTAAAGTCTAAGTTACTAGAGCAGGCAGAGTCGCTATAAAGTACATCAAATGTTCAGCCAAAATCCCCTTTCATTAAGCAGTAGCATTTAGAAAAAGCAGCACAGAAGAGCTGTCGCTCTTTGTTTTATTACATCATGAATAACAGATTTGGTGAGCGGGTCAATGCATGTGGACCACGTCTCCTTTGTGTATCTGGTCCTGATCTGGGTTAAACACTATACGGAGACGTCACCAAATCCCACGAAAAGAATCACCAAGACGTCGCGCTAACGACAACATATCACTTCCTGTCAGTTAACTTCAATTGCGGAATTATGTGAAATCACCAAGCTTTTTTCAATTTCATGTTGTCATTTTCATCCGTAACTCACTTTAACATTTACAGATAGAGAGAAACACGATGGTCAGACCTGTGGGATGTGCTTTGCTAGCGTCTTTGATGAACTATCCCATGAACTTGTACTATAGATGTGTGTGCACTAGCAGCAAATATTTGCACTCAAAATTCAATAATACTGTAAGTTAATAAAAAGAAACTACCTGTGGCTCTATCTTCCAGTCGTTTCGGGGTCTCTTTCCTACTGCCCCTCTGTACTTGTACGCAGAAAACACGGGAATCTTGTTCTCGGTGTCGTAGAGCGTCACAAATCTTCTCTCGTTCTTAAAAGTCTGGCATATGGGTTTGTATCGGTTCTGGTTCAGGATTTTCCCGCCCTCCAAGACGCCTGGGACCTGTGGCGGAGTTCCCTCCAGAAGAAACTGGTGACAGTCGGACATCGAGTCCACCACTTCGGTTACGGCAGGAACGACGGACAGGAAGAGGAAGGCAGCGAGGGGCGGGAGGTATCTCGTCTTCAGGGACGTCATCGTCAAACACTGTGCATCTTTAGGTCAGAAGAGAGAACAAGAGCAGTCGTCGGTACAGTTAATAAGTTACACTGCTTCATTTGGAACCAGAGCAGAAAAACAAATCCCAGAATTCATTTCAGCAGCTGGTGGTGCCCATCAGCTAAACTCCTCACCCGAACAACGATTGTCCAATTATAGCTAATAGCCATAAGTGGCTTGACCGAGGTTGGAGGGTGGAGTAATTCGTTTTTTAGCCTTTCAGAAGCCAAAAACATAAGCAATAGTTTAAGGAACGGATTAAATCACATGTTTATTAGAGTGTGTCGTGGAGATTTCAGGATCTTATATGCATTCTCCGTAAGAAGAGTCTCTATCTCTCCAAAGACAAAGCTTTAGTGCCTTACACAATGAACAAGGACAGAGCAAGACAAGATGGCCGACATTGTTCTGTGAGAATGATGCTGTTTTTGTACCAGGACTAGACAATGTGTACTCAACACAGTCTTGTGTCCTTTGCTCATTTGTGCATCTCATTCATCTGACTGGGCTGTAGACGCTTGAATTAAACGCACACAAAGACAAAAGTTGACTTTGACTCTAAACCTCAACCTCCCTCGACAAAGAAGATGAAGAAGTGGAGATCTGAAGACTGAGGACCGGAGCCGGCTCACTGCTGTGATCCGGTGAACCAGGTGGGAAGTGAAACTTCAGAGACATAAGAGTAGTGATTCTCACCACCAAAGGGTGTGCGGGGTCTGGGAACCGCTGCAGAATTAGAGAAGCTTCAGGTCTGGGGCCAGCTAGAACAGTACGGTCACACATGTGAAGTGATCATTTGTTCACCACAGTTCAGGTTTGGAGTTCTGGGAACTTAAGGGGATTCAAATATTCTTACACTGGAGCCACTTCCATGTATTGCATTTTTGTTTTGGTATCAGTTTACTTCAAATATGTCCACGTCAATTCTTGGAGTCACGATATTTATGATAGGATATATATGAAATATGATATTTATGATACAAAGTATTCAAGGAGGCCAATCAAAGGTTTTTCTTTTCTTTCTAAAAAGCATATTTATGGAGATATTTTTGACCACCATGAGTATTTTCTTATAGGAAAGAATATATTAATAATCAATGATCAAAAATGTCAAAATTGTGTTCATGTAAATATAAAAACCTGTGTGTCTGCAAATGAGTACTTTACATGATATTTTCAACGGCAAATGTGAGTAAAATGAACCCAAATGAAGTATGAATAGAAGAACGTACCTCCTTCCAGCCTTCATCCAACGATGTCTTGGTGTTTATGCAGCAGTGGAAACCAGACAGACTTCCCTAAATAACAAGCTTGTGGGGGAAGTGTACCTTATACTGTACATTCAGCAGTTTATGACGTTTGAGGAGAGGATGTGACAAGTTCGGGATTACTCTTAATTAACCTTTTACGGATCCAGATCTTCAGTTCAGACCGACTCAAGATACTCAGACACTACACGTGGGGAGGAACGGGGCTTCAAAACAGCTGGCACTGGCTTCACGCCACTTAAAATCACACCGTCTATACGATATGAGCCAAAGGAGGATTCAAAAGGTAATTTATTGACTTATGTCTGTTGAATAATATTTGCCATCCACACCCTTTAAATATTGAGTGGTGCCAAAGCAAACCTTTGGTGGTTGTCATCAATGTCAACTGCCTTATAGCTCTGACTGTCCTCCTTACATAAGTGTGTCCAGGCCAGAGGCTAGACACCGTCTGAACTGAGCTCAATACAGACTTCATGGTCTTAACAGAGAGAGACGGACTCTGTTTCATTACATTACAGTCATTTAGCAGACGCTTTTATCCAAAGCGACTTACAATAAGTGTATTCAACATCGGTATTCAAGAGAAATACTAGTCACCAGAAGTCATAAGTGCATCTCCTTTGTTAAACAAGCATCTAAGAGCAGAAACCAGAGCAAACGTACAGAGCAGAAACAAACATACAATAAGTGCAACGAGCAAATACAAATACAATAAGTGCTGAGAGGAAGGCTCAGGGTAGAGCTTCTTGAAGAGGTGAGTCTTCAGCCTGATGAAAGATGGGCAGCGACTCCGCTGTCCTGACGTCAGTGGGGAGTTCATTCCACCATCGTGGGGCCAGGACAGAGAACAGAGACCGGGTCCATCGGCCGCAGGGACCTCTGAGTGACGGGGAACCGATCGCCCCGAGGCAGCAGAGCCAAGTGGTCGAGCGGGGGTGTAGGGCTTGACCATGGCCTGGAGATAGGAAGGAGCTGTTCCTTTCACTGCCCTGTAGGCTAGCACCAGAGTCTGAACCTGGATGCGAGCTCTTACAGGGAGCCAGTTTAGAGCACGGAGAAGGGAGGTTGTGTGGGAGAACTTGGGGCGATTGAACACCAGGCGAGCAGCAGCTTTCTGGACGAGCTCCAGCGGTCTGATGGCCGACGCCGGGGCTCCAGCAAGTAGAGAGCTGCAGTAGTCCAGGCGGGAGATGACAAGAGCCTGGATGAGCACCTGCACCGTCTCCTCAGTGAGGAAGGGGCGAATCCTCCAGATGTTGTAGAGCAGGAATCTACAGGAGCGTGTAACCGATGAGATGTTTGCTGAGAACGACAGTTGGTCATCCAGGGTCACACCCAGGTTCCTCGCAGTCCGAGTTGGCGTCACCACGGTATCGTCCGTAGTGATGGACAGGTCTCGGTGCGGGCAGCCCTTCCCCCGGGAGGAACAGTAGCTCGGTTTAGTCCAGGTTGAGCTTGAGGTGGTGTATCGTCATCCACTTCGAGATGTCAGCCAAGCACGCAGCGATGCGTACCTCCACCGGGGGGGAAATGACAAGACCAGCTGGGTGTCATCGGCATAACAATGGTGAGGAAAGGAAGGAGTTCAGTCGCAATAGACTGAAGAAGAGGGGAGGGGATCGGATCAAGGGAGCACGTGGTGGGGCGGTTAGATATAAGAAGTCTGAGGACCTCGTTAGGGGAAAGGGGAGCAAGATAAGGGAAGATGGGGCCATGGAGAGGGGAGGGAGAGCTGGACACATCAAAGGGGTATGAAAGGGAAACTAAAGAGGGTCACATCTGGGTCAGGATGTTGGAAGAGATCCTGACTGGGCTGAACTGGATTTAGGCTGAATCGGGTCTTAAACAAACAAAACAAGCAAAGAAACGATAGAAATGCATTTTTTATATCACTTATTTATTGTATGTTAGCAGTTTTATTTGAATTCTAAAAGTGTAATCAGAGAATGTTGTTGCTGAAAACACACTTAAAAGTGACAGTTTATGTATTTTAACGTCAGTCACTGGAGGATCAAACAGAACCCCAAAACTCAGCTGCAGTCGGTTGAACTTTATTCTTACACATCAAACAACAGTCACATGGTAAAACTTTATGACTGTTTGTTCTGACAACTGTTTGATCTGATAACTGTTTGTTCTGATAATTAATCATATGATTATAAAAGATCCATTTGTTGACATTGGCAGAACATTGACATGTCCACAGGCCATGAGTGTTGAGTATAAGAGTGAGAGGAAGATCCACCTGACAGTCAGACAGAAGAGCAACGAGGAACCAGAACACATCTGTGGTGAGCTTCTTCTTCTCTCTTTGTTTTAGGACATCAGAACAACACGTATATCTGACAGGTTCTTCAGTCTTCTACCGGTTTTAAGGTTTTTTTTGTGCTAAACAGGACCATAACATGTTCATCAGTGAGCTTTAAGGTGCAGGTAGTTTCTTTTAACCTTTTGAACAGAACCAGACCAGCTGTTTCCAGTCTTCACGCTAAGATAACCAGCTTCTGGCTGTAGCTTCATATTCACTCTATCGTCTCTTCAAATCTTCACGACAAAAGAAATATTTCCTTAAATGTCAAACTCGTCTTTTAACAGGAGACAGAGATAAATACAGCTGTTCGTATGATGTCTTACAAAAAGTTATTCCTTCTTTTTTCGTGAGTTTTGCTACAAAATTCCAGCAACACGTGTCAATTTCCGCTCATTAAATGCATACAGTGTTTACAAACCCACTTCAAAATATCAGAATGAGCCCTTTAATGCTAAGCTAACCGGGTAGTTTCATGTTTAGCAAACCAGCATATCGCCCATAAAAAACGATCTTTTTCTTTGAGATGACTTGCAGTAAATCTGATCCAGTGATTGATTTCTTAAACCACCTGAAGCGTTCAGTCACGTCTGCATCGAACTGTCACATGTCCAGGTCACATTCCAGCGGAGGAGCACTGAGAGTCAGTGAGGTCTGAGTCATGCGTCCAGCTGTGGTAACTGCCGTCCTGCTGTTGGTGGGAGCCGTCATCGCGGTGAAAGGCTTATCGGACAATGGTAGGTTACAATACCAAGACCCACATGTTATTATTCAACCAAAACCCAAGAAACTCGCTCATTGAAGCACGTTGTGTTTTCACAGAGGTTGCTAGAAACATGTGCGACGCCGTGCATCCTATACGATGTGATGCTTCTCTATGGGTCACCTTTGATTGGACTACCAAGTGTATGAAATACTTTGAGACCCCCAAATCTGCCACCGATGCCCAGGTGATAAAACACACACACACACACACACACACAGGCTTATATGTTCTGATAAAGAAAACTTACACTCAAATGTCTGTTGTTTCAGGCTCACTGCCGCTCCATGGATAGTGAGCTGGTGTCAATAAACAATGCGGAAGAGATGCTTAATGTCTTGTGTATCAGCCATTTTTACAACACTGGTGCAGGCCGTCGATCCTTTTGGATCGGAGCCGTGAGATCACGGGTAAGCCGTGAACGCCTCATTGTAATCAGAGGAGGAAAGACCCCCGATGGACGATACGTAGAGCAGAACGTGTCACATGTCATCACTGATCCTCACCTTTGTGTTCTTCAGGGGAAGTTCATTAACACGGATGGAACTGTATTCAAGTACTCTAATTGGCTTCCGAACCAACCAGACAATTATCTTCGGCAAGAGGCCTGCGTCGAGATGAATGCTCTTGGTAAGGGAAAATAAATGATACAAAAGTAACTTCTGAATATGAAAAGAAAAGTCTGCAATCCTGCAGGAGCCCAAACACTACTGACACTACATGTGTTGTGTTTCTCAATAAAACATGTGGCCTTATGAGGTTATTTAGGGACGTTGATTACACTGATGATCACTCATCATGAACATGCGTCTACTCCTGATCATGTGACCTTCATCAAGTTGAAACGAGCACTTTAAGACTAAAATATTCCTGCATGAGGTCCATGATCTGTCTGCTCAAAGCAGGAAATATGAATATATAATCGATATATAATCGACCTTTTCTTTTTTTCCAGCCTGGGGAAAGTGGAACGATGCACCGTGCTCACTGAAGAAAGACTATGTCTGCAAAAAGAGAAAGTGATCATCACCAGCTGATGTTTGCTTTCACATGTTCAACCAGTGTCGACGTCGACAGCTGGTCAGCTGAGCTGCAGGTGGACCAGTCTGGTTCATGATAACCTGTAAACACCAGCTCTGAACTGTACTGCAGTAAACGCTTCAGCATTCATCTCCCAGCGTCTCCTTTCATTTGTTCACGTTCAGCATCATACGCGTTATTCATGTTCTTCCACGTGCATTTCTTTTTAACATAACTGTGGGACAACAACAGCGCTGCAACGCGTTTCACGGTGTCGGCGTTCTGTGTGCACGAAGCTCGTTAAAGGATAAATCCAATCATAATCCCATGAAAACACCAAATCCAACAATGAACTGATTCTAATAATTATGAACTGAACAAACGTATGTTGGTGTTGTCAGTAGAGACTAATCTAAGAAGGTGTTTTGATGTTATGATATCCAGTGAGAGGGTTGCACAATGAAATGCAAGAAAAACACAAACTATATAGTCTATGGAGGGTGGAAGATGAGTTAAGGATTACATATATACTTTATACCACAATCTATCAGTTTAAAAGCACGGGAAGTGCTTCGTATAAAGTGGGAGACAAAACATCTTGTTTGACCCTTGATGAGGTTTAAGGAGTTGGTGCTTTCGTAGGGTTCATTGATATATAAAGAGACTTATGTAGAATATGATTATGCTTTAATGAGGCTGTGAAATCTGCCACAGGACAGTTTAAAAGACAAACAAGTGGAAGAACTTGAACAAGACGTCTACACACAACAACAACTAGAACAAGAGGCTGCGTTGACTCTGACAGATTGGGATGAAAGGTGAACAGTGTTTGGTGTTCAGCTTGTAGGTCTGTGTGAAAGTCTGCGGCGCCCTCTTGTGGTTGAACTGAGTGGATGTGTTCACAAGGACTCGACTCATGAAGAAGAAGAGTCGTATAAATAACACGGACAGAGTGATACAGTACCAGCTGTCTCTGTCCGTGAGACAGCTGAATGGATAAAGAATCATGTTGTTTGACTTTATTTGTCTTTATTCATTTTGATCAATGCAGTGAACAGGAAATACAGCAAACAGACGACAAACTAATTCTCATTGTAACAAATATCAGCATCGACTTTACATTTATGGAGAGCAGCAGGAAACACATCTCCTCATATAGTCTCACACCTTAACTCAGACATAACCTCCATATGCATCACACACACACAACACGTTCAGCTCAACTCACTCCAGAGATCAGATCTAAGAAGTGGACGAATGAACTGATGAAGAGTCCGAACGATGAACCAGAGCTCTGATTCCTCTGTGATCTATCCAGCTCTGAGGTCAGTGATGAAGAGGAGGATGAAGGACGAGGTGAAGACTATCAGACAGTGATGAAGAGGAGGATGAAGGACCAGATGAAGACCATCAGACAGTGATGAAGAGGAGGATGAAGGACGAGATGAAGACCATCAGACAGTGATGAAGAGGAGGATGAAGGACGAGATGAAGACCATCAGACAGTGATGAAGAGGAGGATGAAGGACGAGATGAAGACCATCAGACAGTGATGAAGAGGAGGATGAAGGACGAGATGAAGACCATCAGACAGTGATGAAGAGGAGGATGAAGGACCAGATGAAGACCATCAGACAGTGATGAAGAGGAGGATGAAGGACCAGATGAAGACCATCAGACAGTGATGAAGAGGAGGATGAAGGACGAGATGAAGACCATCAGACAGTGATGAAGAGGAGGATGAAGGACGAGATGAAGACCATCAGACAGTGATGAAGAGGAGGATGAAGGACCAGATGAAGACCATCAGACAGTGATGAAGAGGAGGATGAAGGACCAGATGAAGACCATCAGACAGTGATGAAGAGGAGGATGAAGGACGAGGTGAAGACCATCAGACAGTGATGAAGAGGAGGATGAAGGACCAGGTGAAGACCATCAGACAGTGATGAAGAGGAGGATGAAGGACGAGATGAAAACCATCAGACAGTGATGAAGAGGAGGATGAAGGACGAGGTGAAGACCATCAGACAGTGATGAAGAGGAGGATGAAGGACGAGGTGAAGACCATCAGACAGTGATGAAGAGGAGGATGAAGGACGAGGTGAAGACCATCAGACAGTGATGAAGAGGAGGATGAAGGACCAGATGAAGACCATCAGACAGTGATGAAGAGGAGGATGAAGGAGGAGATGAAGACCATAGAGAACCCCTCTCACTCCTACGACCGGCTGTGACTGAGCAGCTCATTCAGACATCAGATCATCACAACGAGACCTTCAGACGCTGCTTTGGACCTCCGACCTCTGAGAGACTAGATTCATGTCTATGAAGAGAGATTCATTGGATCTAGTTCTGCAGGCGGAGAGGGAACCATTGGATGTTTTCTACGCAGACAGTAATAACCACCCAGCAGAGTTCCTACTACCATCATCAGTCCCACTGCACAGTAGAGGACGATCCATCCCGGACTCTCTGCTTGTGATGGACTTCCTGTCGTTGAAGGATCTTTTCCTCCACTTGTTGTGTTTGGTGTCTCAGGTTTGGGTTGAACCCTCTCTGCTGTAAAGAGACCAAACGAGTCTGAGTCATTCATGAGAAGAACCAACATCTCACTGAAACATGAACTAAACGTCCTCAACAGATTAAACTGAAACATATTCCACAGATCCTGTAAGAAGGAAGTGAAACGAGTGAGGAAGTTCTTCTACTGAATCAACTCACCTGTGACGTTGAGGCGACATGTCTCAGAACCACTACCTTCACCCGTAAACACTCCACACAGGTAAAGACCTGAGTCATCAGTCCTGAGTCCGAACATGTGGAGTCTGAGTCGTCCTTCTCTGAGGTCGTCTTTGTCAAACTTGACTCGTCCTGCAAACCGTTTGTCCTGAACCCCTGAGACCTCGTCACCTCGAAATAGATGAAGCAGGAAGACGGGTCTGCCATCATTTACCATCTCACAGTAGATGTTCATTTTGATGGAACCGTCTGTTCTGGGCATGAAGGTCCATTCCAGAGTGACGTCCTGGTTCTCCTCTGCCTGATAGGAGCTCTGTGTCACCTCCACGAATGGTCCTGTTGAGGAGACAGAGAGGGAGAGTGAGGAGCAGACAAACAACGTCAACATGAGAGCCTTTAAACTCCACCTGGAGATGTTTACTGACGCTGAGCTTTAAAGACACAAAGTGAAGCTGTAAACTAACCAGAGACACAGGAGGTCAGTGTGATGAGCAGCAGGATGCTGCAGATCATCTTCTCCCTGTGAGAGGAGACAGAGGACCAGAGTCATGAACACATCACATCACAGCTCAAGAGAGACCAGCTACAGTCTGTCTGTAGTCACTGCAACACTTCTTCTTCTTCTTCTGTGGTTCTTGTGACAACATGTCTGACCAGAGGACTGGACAGAAATCTGTTGCGTTTCATTTCCTCTTTATGAAGTTTCCTATTTGACATTTCACATACTGACATGCTGACGTTGGCAGAATAATGTGGTGCAGGAGTCAAACCCAGGTCTCAGTGTTCTCCACATAACCGTGGTCATCACCAGACCAATCACAGCTTACTTGATGTCTGTTCTTCTGTATGACAGCAGACTATTTAATAATCATGTATTTATGGTTCAACCTCCATATTATTCAGATATAATTCTCATGTATTAGGTTTCTGTCTAAAGGGGATTACTGGCTCAGTCCCTCTCAAACTAGAACACATTTAAAAGATCAACCAGCAGGTTAGAGTGTAAATGAACCAGAAACACACAGACATGGATTTCACTGAAGGTCTGACAGATAGAATTAGTCAGTGACCTCCACAGAGGAGGATTCATTTTACCGTGAACGTCAACTCAGATACAGCCCACGCGTTGTTGAGATACAACACTTCTTCTATTGGAGCGTCCATGTTGTTTCAACATTACTGATGAACAATACTGGTCCGCTGTTGGAGTCCGTCGTGAGGACTGAAAGTTTAAAGTAGAGGAGAAGGAGCCTACCTGTAACTCATCCTTTGAACACGGAGTCTGTAGAGATCAATGATTCACTGCATCGATGAGTCCAGAGAGAAGATCTTCACAACAGGACTCACTTTCTGCACAGAGACACGTCGACTCTGTCTCTGTGGTTTTGAGGTACCAGTGAACAGACTCCTCCCTCTGTGCTGCATGTCTGTAGTGTGATATGTTCACTAAATAAAACACTCATCACACGTCATCTGTGTTCTCTGGGAAGTCGAGAATAGTCGTAATATGTTAAAAGAAAAACGTGTTTATTACAAACGAAGCATAATGCTGTGTTACAAAGAAAAACGTTGATGGTGTTTTGTTTATAATTTAACCTCCACTATGACGAAGAGGGATTGTAATTATCTGTGAACTCATCTCTCATATTCATGGACTACTTTTATTGCCTTTATACAAACCCTGTAAATAAAGAAGTCAAGTATTAAATGATCAAGATGCAGTTTAAGGGAGAACCACAGTGGGAACCCTAATTAACATATGAATGATATATATATATATATATATATATATATATATAATCTAAGAGAAGGGTCATGAAATAGTACTTGAAGGAAATGCAACTCAATCAGAAAGGAGATACGACTTTATATTTCATGAGTTGCATGAGAGTTGGTCACCAAGAATTCAGTTTATATATTTAATAAGTTAATATGAAGATAAATGAGCTTCGTGAAGCGGCTGCTAACAGTTGTTTAGTGGAGTTGTCACATGACTTCCTTTCTACAACAGCTGAGGAAAGGTCATGACCTGGTGATTACTACATCTGTAGGACAGCCCTTAGTAGCAATGTGACGTTAAAGGCCGTTCCAGAAGGTGGGAAATTACATATCCACACCAAAAAACACGGAAGTTTAAGAGACTTTGATTCATTTTTCCTCACATTCAGTTAGAAATGAACAGAGAGGATGTTTTCAAACAGTGAAAGTTATTGATTGGTCCATATTGTTATAACTTAACTAACGTTTACTAAGAAGCGATTGCTTGTTTTTGCAGCTTATTGCAATTGTATTCAACGTGTTGCAACTGTGTTAAAGTTGTACAACTGTATTCAGGATGACAATACATCTTTGAGGCAAACTGCATTCATTTACTTTTCAACATTACATGTTGCACTTTATGTTTAGCTCCAGCTCCTCACGTCACTACAGCCTCGTGCCGGCGCACTACGGTAGGAAACACAACATTCTCGGTGTCCCTGAACGCACCAAACATCGAGTATAAACGGTGCAGTGAAAAGGTGAATGAGGATCTCCTCAGTGTGACTGCAGACGTCACGGTGACCGAGCGGGATTATTCATCATAAAGTCTAATGTTTTATTTTCCTTCGCAAAGAGAAACCCTTTAGTTGTGTTCTGCTGATGGATCGTCGTGTTCTCCTGCTCGCCGCTCTGCTGTCTGCTTGTTCAGGTATTGATGAAGAGTTCTTTTAAACGCGCTGTTTGTGTTTAAATATGAAAATATTAATATTAATAATCCAACTGAAACTTTAGGACTCACTTCTATTCTTTCTTTTTTTTAAACTGACGTTCTGCTTTATTGTTGATGATATTTCTGTCTGGCTTGTTTGGTATTTAATCAGAATGAGAATCAGGTTTATTGCTCTTTATTACGTTTATGATTTTTTTTTTTCACATACGAGGAATTTGTCTTGTTATTGTGGAGCGTGACGTCACAACAAACACAATGAGAGTGAATACACGCCAGTTTATATTATAGCATAAAGAGTTGTACAGCGATTAAATTAAACATTTCATGTTTTTACTGTGAAGCACTTTCATACTTTGGTTTTACTTAATAAATAAATCTTTCATGTGTTTGTGGCATTTCATTGCTGGAGATGTTTCTCTCATTTTCAACTATTTATACACTGTTTTTAGTTTAATATGGATTAACAGTAGTTAACAGTAGCAAAGGGGGGCAGTGCAATAAGGAAAGGTGGTGAGGAAAAAACATAAGTACGTTTTTTTTTTTACATTTCTACCTCAGCACAGCTGTTTAGTGGGAGTTTGTTCCAGATACGTGTACGTAGCTGCTTCCTTTTTAATCTGGACTCTGCAGACCTGAACCAGACCTGAACCAGACCTGAACCAGACCATTGTAGAGGTCTGGATGGTTTGTAATGGAGCAGTGGAGCAGAAATGTATTCATGTCCTAGAAATCATGAAGTGCCTAATTAACCAGCTGTAGATATTTAAAGAACTGATGACAGCTTTTCTCTTTCTTTTTTCAACGTTAATGTTTCACATGAGGAAGTAGGAGGAGCCAGACGTCTGCTGCACGAGGAGTTGCATCATCCATGTTGTTCCACTTGAAAGTGAAAGTATCATCAGAGTTTTGATAAGAAACATTTAACTGCTGTTATGAAACAATAATCAGTTCTCTTCTGAACTTGAGATTTGTTCCATGTTAACATGACTGATGAGTGATCAATTATTCAGATCTTCCTCGTGGTGCTTCAGTTCAGTTGGTTCGATCGAACCTTCATCGTCTCACATGAACTCACCACACGGTGACATTAAATGTGTTTGAATATGAAACTGTAGTTTAACCTCACTGTGTTTCATCCCGTCTGTTACTCACCGTCTTTTATCCATCGTCAGTATTTTAACTCACTGAGTCCAAAATAACTTTCAAACGACTTGCAGCACAAACAATATGCTGATCTTCTATTATTTTCATACAGACATAATGTATATTAGTGAGATTCATGAGGATATGAATGGATATGGACAATCATGTTTCATCTTATTTTTATTGAACATTTATGAACAAATACAATGAACTGTAAATACAGGATCAGTCAACAAGTTCTCATAAAAAAACATAACATTTTACCAATTTAAACAAAGCACCATTATATCAGAAGTGAAAGCTCGACTTTGAACGGACGTGAAGTACATTTTAGGACATTGTGTCGATAATACTTTCACTCTTTGCTTGAAGAAACATTTAGACCGTTTAGATTCACATGTGGTCAGTTTATCAGATAAATCTAGATGTGAGAGCTGCCATGGGTTTAAAAAAGGTCTGCTAGTAAAATGAACATAAAAGTTCATTTAATAGGCAATAATGAATATGAGCTTGACTTTGAAACATATAAACAATGACAGTAAATAACAGATCGCTGTAACAGACAAAAATAAATGAAACGATAAATTCATGCTCCTCAGCAGTATTTCAATAAAATGAACTTCGCTCCAGAGTTCAGATCTAAGATGTGGACGAATGAACTGATGAAGAGTCTGAACAATGAACCAGAGCTCTGATTCCTCTGTGATCTATCCAGCTCTGAGGTCAGTGATGAAGAGGAGGATGAAGGACCAGATGAAGACCATCAGACAGTGATGAAGAGGAGGATGAAGGACGAGGTGAAGACCATCAGACAGTGATGAAGAGGAGGATGAAGGAGGAGATGAAGACCATACAGAACCCCTCTCACTCCTACGACCAGCTGTGACTGAGCAGCTCATTCAGACGTCAGATCATCACAACGAGACCTTCAGACGCTGCTTTGGACCTCCGACCTCTGAGAGACTAGAATCATTCTATGAAGAGAGATTCATGGGAACTAGTTCTATAGACTATTGGATCTTGTTGTTTTCTACGCAGATAGCAACGAACACCCAGCAGAGTTCCTACCACCACCACCACCACGACACAGTAGAGGACGATCCATCCCGGACTCTCTGCTTGTGATGGACTTCCTGTCGTTGAAGGATCTTTTCCTCCACTTGTTGTGTTTGGTGTCTCAGGTTTGGGTCGAACCCTCTCTGCTGTAAAGAGACCAAACGAGTCTGAGTCATTCATGAGAAGAACCAACATCTCACTGAAACATAAACTAAACGTCCTCAACAGATTAAACTGAAACATATTCCACAGATCCTGTAAGAAGGAAGTGAAACGAGTGAGGAAGTTCTTCTACTGAATCAACTCACCTGTGACGTTGAGGAGACATTTCCTCGAACCTTCACCTTCACCTGTGAGCACATCACACACGTAAAGACCTGAGTCATCAGTCCTGAGTCTGGACATGTGGAGTCTGAGTCGTCCTTCTCTGAGGACGTCTTTGTCAAACTGGACTCGTCCTGCAAACCGTTTGTTCTGAGACTTTGAGACCTCGACACCTTCATGAAGATGAAACAGGATGAAGGGTTTGAGATCATTTAACATCTCACAGTAGATGTTAATGGACTTGATGGAACCATCTGTTCTGGTGTTGAAGGTCCATTCCAGAGTGACGTTGTGGTTCTCCTCTGCCTGATAGGAGCTCTGTGTCACATTCACTACTACTGATCCTGTTGAGGAGACAGAGAGGGAGAGTGAGGAGCAGACAAACCGACAACGTCAACATGAGAGCCTTTAAACTCCACCTGGAGATGTTTACTGACGCTGAGCTTTAAAGACACAAAGGTATGAAAAAGGTGCATGATTGTAATAATAACTAGAGTCATGTTAAAGTGTGTTAGTGAGGCTGAAGGTGTATTTAGTCTGTGTGGAGAACAAAGTGAAGCTGTAAACTAACCAGAGACACAGGAGGTCAGTGTGATGAGCAGCAGGATGCTGCAGATCATCTTCTCCCTGTGAGAGGAGACAGAGGACCAGAGTCATGAACACATCACATCACAGCTCAAGAGAGACCAGCTACAGTCTGTCTGTAGTCACTGCAACACTTCTTCTTCTTCTGTGCTTCTTGTGACAACATGTCTGACCAGAGGACTGACACCAGGAGAGGAATCACTGCTGAGTTTCTGTCACTAGATGGAGCCAGTTAGAATTATTACACTGAGGAAGAACCAGGAAATACTGGACTGGTTCCAGATAAATGCCTCAACAATATTAAAAAGAGGAAGCTCCTCTTTATAACGGTAGACTATTTAATGTTTTAATATCTCTCTGTGATCATGTATTTATGGTTTAACCTCCATATTATTCAGATATAATTCTCATGTATTAGTTTTCCGTCTAAACGGGATTACTGGTTAAAAGATCAACCAGCAGGTTAGAGTCTAAACCAGTGGTGCCCAATACGTCGATCGCGTTAGTGCCGGTAGATCGCATTCCATTTAAAATAAAATTGATGTCCTCGAGGGTAGAGAAGGAGGAACCTACCTGTAACTCATCCTGAACCAGACCTGAACCAGACCATTGTAGAGGTCTGGATGGTTTGTAGTGGAGCAGTGGAGCAGAAATGTATTCATGTCCTAGAAATCATGAAGGTTTTATTAACCAGCGGTAGATATTTAAAGAACTGATGACAGCTTTTCTCTTTCTTTTTTCAACGTTAATGTTTCACATGAGGAAGTAGGAGGAGCCAGACGTCTGCTGCACGATGAGTTGCATCATCCATGTTGTTCCACTTGAAAGTGAAAGTATCATCAGAGTTTTGATAAGAAACATTTAACTGCTGTTATGAAACAATAATCAGTTCTCTTCTGAACTTGAGATTTGTTCCATGTTAACATGACTGATGAGTGATCAGCTATTCAGATCTTCCTCGTGGTGCTTCAGTTCAGTTGGTTCGATCGAACGTTCATCGTCTCACATGAACTCACCACACGGTGACATTAAATGTGTTTGAATATGAAACTGTAGTTTAACCTCACTGTGTTTCATCCCGTCTGTTACTCACCGTCTTTTATCCATCGTCAGTATTTTAACTCACTGAGTCCAAAATAACTTTCAAACGACTTGCAGCACAAACAATATGCTGATCTTCTATTATTTTCATACAGACATAATGTATATTAGTGAGATTCATGAGGATATGAATGGATATGGACAATCATGTTTCATCTTATTTTTATTGAAAGTTTTTGAACAAATACAATGAACTGTAAATACAGGATCAGTCAACAAGTTCTCATAAAAAAACTTAAAATATTAAATTAGTTCCAATTTAAACAAAGCACCATTATATCAGAAATGAAAGCTCGACTTTGAACGGACGTGAAGTACATTTTAGGACATTGTGTCGATAATACTTTCACTCTTTGCTTGAAGAAACATTTAGACCGTTTAGATTCACATGTGGTTAGTTTATCAGATAAATCTAGATGTGAGAGCTGCCATGGGTTTAAAAAAGGTCTGCTAGTAAAATGAACATAAAAGTTCATTTAATAGGCAATAATGAATATGAGCTTGACTTTGAAACATATAAACAATGAGAGTAAATAACAGATCGCTGTAACAGACACAAATAAATGAAACGATAAATTCATGCTCCTCAGCAGTATTTCAATGGAAACCACCATAGAGAACCCCTCTCACTCCTACGACCAGCTGTGACTGAGCAGCTCATTCAGACATCAGATCATCACAACGAGACCTTCAGACGCTGCTTTGGACCTCCGACCTCTGAGAGACTAGATTCATGTTTGTCTTTATGGATTCATTGGCTCTAGTTCTATAGGCAGAGAGGGAACCATTGGATCTTGTTGTTTTCTACGCAGATAGCAACGAACACCCAGCAGAGTTCCTACTACCACCACCACCAGTCCCACTGCACAGTAGAGGACGATGAATCCCGGACTCTCTGCTTGTGATGGACTCTCTGTCGGTGAAGGATCTCTTCCTCCACTTGATGAGTTTGGTGTCTCAGGTTTGGGTCGAACCCTCTCTGCTGTAAAGAGACCAAACGAGTCTGAGTCATTCATGAGAAGAACCAACATCTCACTGAAACATAAACTAAACGTCCTCAACAGATTAAACTGAAACATATTCCACAGATCCTGTAAGAAGGAAGTGTAACGAGTGAGGAAGTTCTTCTACTGAATCAACTCACCTGTGACGGTGAGGAGACATTTCCTTGAACCTTCACCATAAACTGTGAGCACATCACACACGTAAACACCCGAGTCATCAGTCCTGAGTCTGGACATGTGGAGTCTGAGTCGTCCTTCTCTGAGGACGTCTTTGTCAAACTTGACTCGTCCTGCAAACCGTTTGTTCTGAGACTCTGAGACCTCGACACCTTCATGAAGATGAAACAGGATGAAGGGTGTGAGATCATTTAACATCTCACAGTAGATGTTAATGGACTTGATGGAACCATCTGTTCTGGTCTTGAAGGTCCATTCCAGAGTGACGTTGTGGTTCTCCTCTGCCTGATAGGAGCTCTGTGTCACATTCACTACTGATCCTGTTGAGGAGACAGAGAGGGAGAGTGAGGAGCAGACAAACAACGTCAACATGAGAGCCTTTAAACTCCACCTGGAGATGTTTACTGATGATGAGCTTTAAAGACACAAAGGTATGAAAAAGGTGCATGATTGTAATAATAACTAGAGTCATGTTAAAGTGTGTTAGTGAGGCTGAAGGTGTATTTAGTCTGTGTGGAGAACAAAGTGAAGCTGTAAACTAACCAGAGACACAGGAGGTCAGTGTGATGAGCAGCAGGATGCTGCAGATCATCTTCTCCCTGTGAGAGGAGACAGAGGACCAGAGTCATGAACACATCACATCACAGCTCAAGAGAGACCAGCTACAGTCTGTCTGTAGTCACGGCAACACTTCTTCTTCTTCTGTGGTTCTTGTGACAACATGTCTGACCAGAGGACTGGCACCAGGAGAGGATTCACTGCTGAGTTTCTGTCTCTAGATGGAGCCAGTTAGAATTATTACACTGAGGAAGAACCAGGAAATACTGGTTCCAGATAAATGCCTCAACAATATTAAAAAGAGGGAACTCCTCTTTATAACGGTAGACTATTTAATGTTTTAATATCTCTCTGTGATCATCATGTATTTATGGTTCAACCTCCATATTATTCAGATATAATTCTCATGTATTAGTTTTCTGTCTAAACGGGATTACTGGTTAAAAGATCAACCAGCAGGTTAGAGTCTAAACCAGTGGTGCCCAATACGTCGATCGCGTTAGTGCCGGTAGATCGCATTCCATTTAAAATAAAATTGATGTCCTCATGGCATTTGCCACTTCATTGACGTACAGTGCAACCAGTCTGAGATCACGTCTTTACCTTACTCTGATGACTTGCACTGAAAGGAATCAACTAGGGTAGAGAAGGAGGAGCCTAACTGTAACTCATCCTTTGAACACGGAGTCAAAGTCAATCATTGTAGAGATCAATGATTGACTGCATCGATGAGTATAGAGAGAAGATCTTCACAACGGGACTCACTTTCTGTTTAGAGACACGTCGACTCTGTTTCTTTTGTTTTCAGGTAACCGTTAACAGACTCCTCCCTCTGTGCTGCATGTCTGCAGGTAGGACAGGGATGTGACATTAAAGGCCGTTCTAGAAGGTGGGAAATTACCAATCTAAATCAAATCCACACCAAAAAAAAACAGAAAACACGGAAGTTTAAGAGACTTTGATTCATTTTTCCTCACATTCAGTTAGAAATGAACAGAGAGGATGTTTTCAAACAGTGAAAGTTATTGATTGGTCCATATTGTTATAACTTAACTAACGTTTACTAAGAAGCGATTGCTTGTTTTTGCAGCTTATTGCAATTGTATTCAACGTGTTAGCAACTGTGTTAAAGTTGTACAACTGTATTCAGGATGACAATACATCTTTGAGGCAAACTGCATTCATTTACTTTTCAACATCACATGTTGCACTTTATGTTTAGCTCCAGCTCCTCACGTCACTACAGCCTCGTGCCGGCGCACTACGGTAGGAAACACAACATTTCTCGGTGTCCCTGAACGCACCAAACATCGAGTATAAACGGTGCAGTGAAAAGGTGAATGAGGATCTCCTCAGTGTGGCTGCAGACGTCACGGTGACCGAGCGGGATTATTCATCATAAAGTCTAATGTTTTATTTTCCTTCGCAAAGAGAAACCCTTTAGTTGTGTTCTGCTGATGGATCGTCGTGTTCTCCTGCTCGCCGCTCTGCTGTCTGCTTGTTCAGGTATTTATGAAGAGTTCTTTTAAACGCGCTGTTTGTGTTTAACGCGCTGTGACAGGCTGCGGTCGGTGCGGTGAGTCCGCGGGACTACACGCACACGGTGAAGGTGTCACTTTGCGCTCTGAGGAATTAACGCCAACATGTCTCACTATTTACACAAAGCAAACAATCAATCGATTAATGGAGGAAATAACCAGCAGATTAATCCGTTGTGAAAATAATCATACATTTATATTTCAAAATGAGCTCAACAGTAAAATCCTGCTTCCTCATTAATGCATGAGTACAAATGATCTAATAATTAAATATATAATAGTACAACAGTCACAGTTTGAATACTTTAGCTATATTCTACTGACTAGTATTTGTACTGAAGTAAAGTACCTAAATACTTCTTCTAGAGGTTTGAACGAGTTTTCTCGTTAGACTCTGAAAATGAGCTCTTTAGGACCCAACATGGAGTTCTGCTGCAGCGTAAAATGGAGAAGTTATTGCAAAAATATATTTGAATACATTTAGTTGAAGCACTTTCTTTATTTTGTCTCAGAGTTAAAAGGTCAGGCTTATTAAACTGAGATTGTGTCACACTTTCATTTGAAATATGGAGTGTTGGAACGTAACTTACTGTATATATATTATAAGTACCGTTCTTAAGTACAATTACCTCAAAATTGTACTTAACTTGATTATTTCCACTTTATGCTACTTTATACTTCTGCTCCACTGCTAAGAAGGGGTATAGGTAAAATAAAGAATTATAATAATTATAATAATAATAACTGAGCAGGGGAGGGGGGTAATATTCAAAGAAAAAATAAAGATTAAATTTGTAAATTTAGGAGAAAGAAATTGGGAGATTATTAAGTCGTACATTTACAAGAAGTTTGTACAAAAGAGACATTTCTCCTCTAAACTTCTGAAATGGTTTGACTTCAATGTGAACTTTTCAAATACAATAAAATAACTGTTAAAGACCCAAAGAAGTCACATTTTCCAACACTTCACTCAAAAATGTGAAAGTTTAGTTTCTTCCTCTTTTGTTTCCCTCCAATCGTCGCTCGACCCTTCAGATTCACGTGGTGACCCTGTGACCTCCAGGCCGGCAGCCACTGGACTGAAATAACTTCATACGAAGTAGTTAGAAAAAGCTGCAACAGTAACTCTATAACGTGCATCTGGATGCAACAATCTCCGTTTTGTCATTTTTCGAGTACTTTTACTTCTGATACATTAAGTATATTTTGCTACTAATACTTCTACTGAAGTGTGGTTTTTAAATCGCAGGACTCTACTTGTGTTAGAGTATTCTTTGCTCTGTTGTAGTGGTGGTACTTCTTATAGGACTGTCCATTTATATTCTCTAAATGTGTATAAGAACATGTTCACATTGGAAATATAGACTTTTTATATGACTTCATTTAAAGCCAACAGTTTGCTCTCATGTGAATGTTGCACAAGTTTCCAGTTGGTCCAGATTCCTCTATTCAGTCCTGTTCAACTGCCTGAGTTGAACATTTCCAGCTGTTCTTTTCTGGAGTGTGGCCGCCTCCCTTTTATTATGGTACATTGACCAAATAAATGTGAGTCACTACCGAGGTTTCCGTTCTCACTCCCCCCCCCCGGTGCAGAGCTGCAGACTTGTTGACACTCGCGAGGGTGAATCACGTCTCACAAACCGTTACCGGCGCTGTCACACCCCCGTCAGCCCGGTTCAGAGCGGAGGAAGCGTGGGCGTCACGTCCGTTGAGAGAAGGAGATGTGTTTTGAATAGATTGGCTAGAAAAATAGGTTGAACCCAAAGCTGTAAAGGCAACTTGGGGCTCAGTGTCTCAATCGCTGCCCTGAATTTTAATTAGTAATTATTTATTTTATTGTTATCATTTCAATAGTAATTATTACTAAATGTAGTGTGCAGCATGTAATTATTGCTTGTCGTAAGATACATTTCAAGTACATGGGTGTGCGTAAAGGGTGACCGTGAGGAACTTCTAACTGGTCCTGAGTCTCAGTGTAGTCCTGATCCTCTATCAGACCTCCATCAGTAAAGAGACCATCAGAGAGAAGATGGTCTGTTTCTATAGAGTTATTCTTGATGCTCGTCATCGGAGCCACCGGGTCGGATTCTGGTGAAACCAGATGAACTCATGCAGGTTCACCAGAACCTCCTTCAGCTCAGACTCCAGCAGAGACCGGTCCACCTTTAGACAGACCCAGATCCTCCAGCAGAGTCATTTTGTCTCTTTAGCGGAGCATTTTAGAGAATTTAAAAACCTTCGATAATAAAATACCCAATGTGTAAAGCCTGTCTTGAAATGATGTATCCTTTTCTAGGAGTCTCCCTGGTGCATAGACCCCCGGAGACGGTCCTGGCCTTGGCCGGCGGGGATGTCATTCTGCCTTGCAACTTCATCCTCCCGCCCAGAGAGGAATTTCCAACAGTCGAGTGGTCCAAAGAAGGCCTGCAGCAGCCAAACGTGGTCTTCTTGTACCGCGATGGCTGCGAGACGCCCGAGATGAAGAACCCGGCCTTTCGGTACAGGACGAGCCTCATCACGAAGGAACTGAAGAACGGAAACATCTCGCTGAGGATCTCCAACGTGCAGCTGACCGATGCCGGGAAGTACCAGTGCATGACGCTCTGGAGGGAGGCCGCCCGGGACATTACAGCAGTGGAGCTCGTTGTGGGTACGTCCAGTCAGTTATTTACATACAGTAACGGTTTTGTAGTTGCTTTTTAATCACGGAGGAGGGTCCGCCTACGAGTGCTGCACAGGCCTGACGATCCATTGAAGTGCGACTCCTCTGGTTGTATAGAAGTCTATGAGAAAATGACTCTACTTCTCTCTTGATTTATTACCTCAGTAAACATTGTAAACATGAGTTTATGGTCTCAATCTCTAGTTTCAAGTCTTCTTCAATACAGCATGATGTTCATTTAGTAAATGATGGTCCATTTAGAGTCAAACAGACCATAAAGCAGGGGATGCTTTAGGGGCGGGGCTACACAGTGATTGACAGGTCTCTACCAGAGACTTACGCAGCGTCTCTACGTCGCTCCTCCTCAGTCCATATATGGTCACTTCCTGTTCACTGGTTGCCATCAAGGCCGATGACCTGGATTAAAGCAGGACGTTGTCCCTCCTCTTCTTGGACACCAGGACGGCAACAAGAAGAAGCCGAGCCAAAGTGTGTACAGCCGAGTTTCCTTGGCTTGCATCCATGAAAGCTTGTATGTTACTTATAGAGTCTGTGTTTGACTTCAGCTTAATACTGGAGCTCTAGGGGGTCAACTGGTTGTTCTTATTACGTATTAAATATGTTATTTTAATGTCACCATATAGTGTGGTGCATTCCTCAAACATGTTACGCTTGATGCCATGCAGCCCCTTTTTAAAGAAGCATTTAAGGATGTTGACAGTTGTCAGGGCGTAGAACCGATGATCTGTTGGTTTTTATGAAACAAGCCGTCTTAACAAAAGCATGAATTGAGTCGGATCCTGACCTAAAGAAATCCGATTTGGAGGATTGTGTATCTATTAGCCTCATCAAACGCTCTGAAGATGTCCCCCTGTGCTCCAGTGTGATGTGTGATTTTATTAAACAATTATTAAGTTGATTTAAAAGAGCCACAGTTGCAGCTCTACTTTATACTGTCAAAAGCAAGACAATAACATTTGGGCGTGGCGAGCTAGGTATTTATTACCTGCCTGTTTCCACCCACACGTCATGAGAGAAACACTCTCTGAAGTTCTGCGTTCACACTTTTACTATGTAACGTTGATGATTTTATGTCCCACAGCGCAGATAAACACACGGCTTTCATCAGCGTTGTCCTCGTTAATATTTCACAAACGTCAGATGGAACATTCAACGGGCTCACGTTGTGGTGATTCCTGTTTTTAATAGCTGCCATCTCAGAGCCAAAACTCTCCGTCACGTCAGCCGAGGGCGGAGGCGTGATCCTCCGGTGTGAGGCGGACTGCTGGCTGCCGGAGCCCGAGATCTACTTTCTGGACGGGGAAGGGAACGAAATCGCCGCCGACGAACCGAAGAGAGATCGAGACGCCCGCGGATGTTTCTCTGTGACACGGAGAGCGACTCTCCAGGACGCCACCAACAGGTATCAAGTGTCGTGTCATGGCCCCGTCTTCGAACTTAAAGACGTCATTTTCTCATAGAGCAGAGCCACAATGATCAGAGAGATGTCCACACATTCAGACCCATGCAGTGTGCAGCAAACATCCGAGCATTCAACTTTCACCTGGAAAGGCAGTCAGAGAAAGTACACTGTCACATTCCAATGCTTGCATGCAACACACCTGTTCACACCTGTTCACACCTGTTCACACCCTGGAGGTAGAAGCTCCACCTGCTGGAGAGTTCGTGCTGTAATGGCGTCACTTTACCTGATCATTTTGTCTTTAGCTTCTCTTATTATTATGTATTTATACGTATTTCTGTCCTCGTGCTGCACCTGAATGTGAGAATGATGTGGGTTTGTGATGTCTTCTTACAGTTCTGATTTATAAACTGATGTGTTTTCATCACAGGGTCACCTGCCGAGTTCACCAGCCGGAGATCAACCAGACCAGGGACGTGGAGATTCCACTGCCGGGTACGGCTGCAGCTTTAATTAACCCTCTGAACCCCAGAACCCACCGGCGGGACGGGAAAGCATGTTTCTCTAAACAATCGGCAAAACTACACCGTTGATCGCAGCCAGAAGCTGTAAAAAACGTTGTTATCTTGAGATTTCCACCTTTCAGACGGTCATTGAACACATCATGTGCGACAAACGCTTCCATTTAGAAAAAGTAACCAAAATGAAGCTTAGATTTGTGATATTTCATCAAAAACTCATTTAAAATCTCGACCAGAATAAACCTTTTGCTTTAAAAAGATTCAGTTAAGCCATGATTGACGTTAAACTGCACAAAAGACATGTTTTAGATTGTTCTACTTCTATTGTGATGTTTCCATAGAGGAGTATCACTTTTATATTGCAGTGAAATTAAAAACCACAGAGAGTAAAATGTGACGCAAGCAAACAACGCCCCAAAACTGCTCTGGGTTCAGAGTCTGAACACTGAAATTCACAATTTAAATTGTTGTATCACAGTTTTAGCACCGTATTTGTCTTTTGTTACATATTTAATGTTTGCAGTTAAACTGTCTTTTTCTAAACGTACTTTTTAAAGATGTCATTGCAGTTATATTTAGCATAATACGCTGAGATTTCTCTTGCCAAGATTGTTACATTGATGTTCATCCAACTCTTCCAAATGCATAAAAACCCATAAATATACTTTAGGAAGAAGTCTGCAATGACATGAAGAAGCATCAGTCACTTCATAATATTTCTGATGCATCGGATCATTTACTCTCGTCTGCGTGTTTATTGTCCCGTCAGGTGTTGGAAGCTGTTCCTGCTCTCTACGCGTCGTCATCGCTGTCGTGACCGTTGTGCTTCTATGCGGAGCTTCATGTGGATTAGCCTTCTGTCTCTGGAAGAGGAGAAAACCTGGTGAGTCATCAACACGAAGACGATATTTATTTAAGTGTTCTCTGTGCTGAGTTTTAGTGTTCAAGGTGAGAAACATTGTTTTTCATGCACTCGTCAACTTTAAGATTTTGTTCCATAACTCGTCTTCTTTCAGACAAAGAGTGCAAAGAAAACATTTATTTTACTTCTTCGTCTGTTTTTATCTGTATTTTTCTCCTAAATTCACCAAAAGTTACCATTACATAACTCCTCATTTACATGTTTAAACATAACATTTCAGAACACTTGTAATACAATAAATACTTCTCTTAATGCCGGTAATGAACTGGTGAAGTTTCATGGTGATATCTATGAGTTCATTTTTTGACGCTAATGTTTTCATGCACCAAACTTTACACGTTCACTCCTCTCTATGTTCTGAAGGTTACCACGGAGGGGTTTGTTCACACATCATTTACAGCCTAATTTATTCAACGTTTTATTCATAAAAACATGGAGAACATTATTTTTTACAGTCGATGTTCTCTAAACCTCTGGAAGGCTTTTACTGTGAAAGAGATGCAGGAAGTGTTTGGTTCTCTATTCATTGTATTTCGTCTATTAAATAAATAAAATGACCAGAGTGAATCAACCTCTAATGGATCATTCCAGGCTATTAACATGAGATTGTTAAAAGCGTATCATTCCTGAGATCTGGGAACATGATGGCGTCATTTCAACGCATGTCAGACGATCAGATCGATTGTAAACAAGTCAGCGGTAAAGACGAACAATCTAAACCTCTTCTTTCGGAGGTAAGACCACGATGGATGGTCATCCTGCTACTCATTGTGTTTTTAGGTGAAATGTATGCAATTGCACATTTCTAGTGGAACTAGACGGTTCGGAGGTGGAGGATAAAACGATTGCCAGCACAATAATTTAGAGACGTAAGAAACCGGAATCGTCTTTCAATGAAAGATTAACGTATATATCGTATATATATTGTTATCGGGATATGAAATGACCGATATCGTCACGCCCCGCTAATCTGTCGTCTTTCTTTCACACAGCGGAGGAACCAAACTCGCCCACGTCTTCATATCAAAGTTCAAGCTGCGGCTCCTGTGAAGATAAGCCGCTGATTCCGGCTGTCAAGGCTGAAAACACGAGAAACATCGAGATGCTGACCATGAAGGTGGCGGAGCTCCAGTTGAAGCTGAACGAGAAAGAACTTACCATCCTCCAGCTACAGCACAGGCTGATTGCTGCTGTTTGCCACAATGACCAGCCAGTGTTCCTCCACAGTCCTGCAGCCTCAACCGACAGCAGACCTCCAACATCTCGCAACTTACCAAGGAGGGAGAAGCCGGGCATCTCACGACAGATCAGTAATCCGGCCCCCGGCTGCCCCGTTGCTGAATCCCATCGTAGACACAGCAGCCCGGCTCGCTTTAACTTGTTTTCTGGTTCGGCCGGCCCTTCAGAGAAAAGGTCCGGCCGTCTCAGCCGTTCGGTGAGCGACCCTCGTGGTTTTGGTCCCGGTCCAAACAGCAAGCTTCAGCGACGGCATTCCTCGGTGTTTCCATCTCCAGCGACGTCTAACGGTCCCTTCACACGCCTGGCAAACGTGACGGAAGAATCTGAGATGTTAATCGCATGAGTGGACGCAGAAAGTCTCAGTCTTGGATTTCCCGAAACGTTGGGAAATAAAAGCAAGACTGCAGTAAATCGGGTATCTAAATTTAAGGGGTTTCAGAATCAGATTTTTTTTTTAATTTCTAATCTTGACTGTTCAATACGTTCTACCTTTTGAGAGTATCTTCATGCTTCTCAACCGGAGAGGTCCGCGCAGTCTACCTGGGGATTCACCTCGCCGGTCTCTGTGTGGGAGGATCCCCTCGTGGGACCTCTTCCCGGTCGCATTCCCTAAGAGGCTGTGCACCGATCTGGCCTCCAAAAATAACTTTTAAGGATTTTAAGATGATTGTCGTCGATTGGATGATTCGAACATCGACATTCAGGGGGCAGCCGTACTGATTCAAGAACATGTTAAATATTTATAGACAACCATGTTTCACTAGAATTCAATCAATCAATTCAATTTGCCGCAAAAAAAAACTCCATCAGCTTTTAAGCTAGCATGACACATTTTAATTCGGGAGGCGGACTTTGTCTGGACGGAGCTGTTTCCCCCCCGTTTCCAGTCTTTATGCTAAGCTAAGCTAACTTGATTGATATAAATCCTAATCTAATTCTTGGCAAGGTTTTTCCTTTCAGCACAACAAGAGGTTTTTGTATATATTCTTCTTCTTCTTCTCTCTCCATACTAATTGTTGATTCGTTGCTGTGCCGTCAGTCACACAGAAGGGGCGGGGCTACGATGATTAGCGCTATTTCTTTCGCTCGTGATTAGGCTCCTCTTGTTCACTACTTCTTCTGCAGATTTATAAAATGCAACACTACAGGCTCTTTTACATACAGTAAGGAACATTTCACGTTGTTTAACGTAACATTTTGTAATGTATTTCAATCACTTTGTGGCTCAAACAAACACGGGACTTTCACCCTGGAGATCGCTGTTCATGTCCCGCGTGAAACCAAAAGGCATCGTCCTTTTCTTACGTAACTTACGTACTTCACTAACGCCGCCTACGTAAGTTACCTAACAAGTTATTTCAGTACGTAGTTTTACGTAGTTTGTTTTTAACCCTAACCTCGATCTTTTCATTACCAAGTAGTTTTGTATCAGGATACGTTGCGATTGCTTTCAGGGTTGATCCCGTTTTATTTATTTGACGTCGTTTCACCAGCAGTAGTGCTCACTTCTTGTACATTTCTACAGCTAAAGCACGGAACCTTAATTTATGGAATGTATTGCATTTTGTAATAATTTATGAAAACATGTCTGGGGTTTGTATGTACGGGCTCCTTCATTTAATAATTCTAATGTATGTATAAAATACGTAAATAGGAGTTGAATTTTTTTATGTTTTATAAAAATCAGTTCTTTTTTATGTCCACTTTCTTATGGAATAAAATACTTCATATAATATTTCAGTGTTTGCTTTATTCACACAAAACTTAGGAATTAATTAATTATACATTATTTTTGTTGTTGTATTTAATCAGCTCTGAAAACATTTGATGAGTTAGAATTCATTCTAAAATATGTTTATTAAATATGTTTTATATTTTGTTGAATTATATTACAATCACTCAGTTTGGGGATTTATGGCTTTGGATGTATGACTTGGAAGTGTAGGAGAACTCCTCGGTTCTTTATTATTATATCTTTATTATCAATGGAAACAAATTGTGTACATGTAAGTTTTGTGTTTACAACCCAATAATCAGTGAATGCAGGATTTATATTTCTTAATTAAACGGAGTAAATTCAAGGTTTTCTTTCGTGCAACTTTGGAGGAAAAGAATACTTTGAGGCGTTGCTCACAGGCAGCTGCTGTGACGCCTAACAGAGAGTCGAGGTACGTGAGGACTTAACTCACAGAGGAAGTGCGGAGAGCTGTCAGTGTGCGCTCAGACAGGATGCTGTTCACACCGTTCTGTCTGGTGATGTGTGAGTACAAACTCTTCTTTTTACTGTGTAGGAAATAATCTCTGCTGATTTAGTGCCTTTGAATTCATTGAATCACTGATTTGTGTATTTTCTTCTTTTCGCCTTGTTTACCTTCTTGTTGCCTTTCTTTCTTTCTTATTTGTTCTTTTGCTGCCCGCCTCGCTTTTATTTTTCATCACGCTGTTTTTCTTACATTTCCTTTCAATTTTTATTCCTTTTTTGCGTTTTTGTATTTTTTCATATTTCTTTCTTCGTGTTTACTTTTCATACTTTCCTCCACCGTTCTTGTCACACTTTTCTTCTTTTTGCGGTCTCTCTCTTCTTCTTCCTGTCTTTACTTGTTAATTACTTTCTTCTTTTGATTTATTTCTTTTTACTTCCTGATTTTCAAACGAACTGCGATCGTTCTTTTGTCACTTCTTGCCGTCCTTTCCTTCTGCTTTTTCTTTCCAATTCCAACCCTCCAATCCCCGACTCTGCTGTGTCTCTTCCTCTTCTTTCCTCCCTTCCTCAGCCTGTCTTCAGGTCGTCCCTGACAGGTCTCAGTTCTACAGGTACAAGTCCATCTCTCTGAGCTGCGGGGATCGGCTGAACTCCACCGGCTGGAAGGTGAAGAGGAAAACGCCGGACGGCGGAGTCAGACCCTGCACCTCCGGCTGGGGCACCACCTCCTCGGGCTCGGCCTGCATCATCGGAAACACCTACCCGTCCGACACCGGGGTGTACTGGTGCGAGTCCGGGGACGGGAACAGGAGCAACAGCATCAACATCACCATCACCGGTACTGCGTTGGAAACAAGTGATGCCGTTACATGTTGAACTGTATTCAATTCATCAGAATCACAAAGTAAAGTTTAGTTTGTATTAGAAATGGAGACTTTAAAATGAGTTTGTTTCTTGTCCACAGACAGCACTGTGCTCCTGGAGAGTCCGGCCCTCCCCGTGTCGGAGGGAGCTGCTTTGACTCTGCGCTGCAAAGCCGAGACGGAATCCCCCGATCACACGTTTGATTTCCTGAAAGACGGCCGCGTCGTCAGCAGCGGCGCCAGGGGAGAGATGACCGTTCACAGAGCTTCCAAATCGGATGAAGGACTCTACGTTTGCAGCATCCCTGGATTTGGAATATCATTAGGCAGCTGGGTGAACGTTGAAGGTGAGATGAACGGTCTTCAGTCTGTCAAATAGATGAATGTCAAGGCCAGATACCAACTTAAAATAGTCCGCTGGTTCCCAATTGTGAAAACGTGGTCCAACTCAATATGGACGGTTAAAAAAAAAGGGATAAAAACCAAACCAATCATCTCTTTTCATTCCACGTGTTCGTCTTCCTCGTCAAAACTTGTCGCCTACATTTTCCAAAATGCAACTCAACTAGTGGGTGTGTCGGTACGCTGTGACATCACTGTTGGATGTGAGTGCACAGTTCAGGTTTATGTGTTGAAATACTGCCCACTTCTCATTTGAAGCAGGTGAATAGGTTGATCTATACAATAGGGAACGCTCACCTTGACTAAACATGCAGTAAAAGTCACACACGGTGGCAAAATACGACGAAAATACGGATAAGATCACGTTGGTTAGATACTCAGGTTTCACATGAAGACATCAATGAGGCAAAGTAATCATTTAAATCCAACATTTAGATAACAAGGACGTTAAATATGAATGAGAAAAACACTGTGACCACAGTGGCTAAGAGTTCACTTATCTTCACAGGTTCTCTTCTACCTTCGTCTTCACCTCCACCTGCAGCTTCCTGTTCGGTGTCGGTCACCAGACTGATGTTCCACGTGTTGGTGGGAACGCCTTACCTGCTGTCCACCATCTTACTGGGACTCATATACAGAGACAGGAACAGAGGTGAGAACACTCGCTGCACGTGTCCAGGGAGGTATTCTAGCTTATACGTGCTAATGTTAGCGAATCAGCTCGAGCTATAACCATCAAACAGCACTGGTAGCTAGCTGTGCTATCAGTTAGCTTGTTTGGTTCCTGAAAGCCTTTTACTTTTGTTCATTACCAAAGATTTCAGGGTAAAACTTTGATAAAACTCAGGAAATACAATCAGCTGAAAACACTCCAGTGTCATCTGCATAACTGATGATTTCAGTGGCTTTGTTTTTATTTATCATTAATAACCAATAGTCTATATCAAGTTTAAAATACCATGTGATACTACATAAACATGCAAGCAGTAATTCAACTGTGACTCACTGCATTCTGTCCTATTGAGACAAACATTCCACAAAACGTGCCAAAGATATTCTAAGCGAACTTCCTGTTCTTCAAGTGATGCAAGACACATAATCGGACTACAAAGCCGCTCAGTTTCACTTCATTATTTAGTCTAAAGACACAGGTGTGTTACACTGTAGCGGTTGCTAAGAGCGTTAAATATAATGTTTTTCTGACATTGGTAGAAATACGCCAGATCAAGTTATTTCTATCAACTCACGACATGAGAAGTCGTGTTTGTTGCCATTTTTGTGGCCACTTTTCTTTCTGGCTTTGTCTTCCAGAAGTTAGCATCTTCAGAGAACATGTTTTAACTATACATGTTCTTTATTTTGTCGCCAAGCGGGTCTCTTAATGCACCAGACTCTTGTTATCAAATGTACTTTATTTGCCTACGCTGATGTGTAATTGTACTGCATTGTTGTATTGTTGTCGTCGTCCTCGAGCACATACCGGAGACAAATTCCAATCAATCTGTCATGACACGGTAATAAAAGATTGAACCTTGACGCTCACACAAAATTCCCTTTTGCTCAAAGCTAATATTAAAAGACAGCTGCTGTCGTGACAGACTGACTGTGGTTTTGAGGTTGGACGTAAACTCCGACATTGCAACACAACGTTCAGGTGGCTTCTTCCTCTGCTAATCAGTATCTGACGGGCTGCTCTCCAAAGAAACCCAAACATCTCAAAGGGAAAATGTGCCACCTTTTTAATGTGGATGTCCAATCAGGTGTTGAAGGTAAATGTTGCTGCAAAGCTGTCAGAGCTACGTTACCACGGAGCTCACACTGCAAAACATGTGAAGAGAACAATTAAGTTCTGTTTTTGCCAGAGAAGTCCACGCTTAAATAACCCGGAGTTCTTTCTTGACTCCAATGACGTCACTGTCACGTTAGTGATGCTGGGTGCAGGAAGAACAACAGATGCTGCAGCTGCAAACTTTTCTGGGTCAATAAAGCACGCACCGACGAATCTATCGCTTCTATGGACAAAATCTAGCATCAACACTGACTGGACAGCCACGTAAAAGGTGGCGAGTTTTCCCTTCTTAATCTGAGTAAAGATTTAAGCAGATTAGCATCAATGATTTTTAAGACATTAATCTGATTATTGGATCTCTTTCTGCTCGCAGCAGCTCGGACGGTAGCGGAGAGAAGAGGCAGCAACAACGTCATCATGGAGATAGTTGTGTAGACCTTCAAACTGGTGAAGGTCGTCACTATATTCTGCATTGTATGGGACTTGGCACCACTTGATGTCCTGGAGATCCATTTTTTTACCACCAGCAGTTGTATTATCTGACTGTAAATGACGTTTATGTGTTTGTCTTTCTTTAAAGCTGAAGACATCAGCCTTGTTTGGATGTAAATGTCAGTAGATGTTCACTGCGATGTAAAGGAAGTGGAGGGTTTTCTGTGGTTTACACCATGCAAACATGATGAGGTGTGAAGTTTAAGTCCAGTCGTTTGTTTGTTTTGCATTTTTCCATTTGACATTTCAGACCCGTCCAGAATTTTGTAAATCTTTCACAAATAGCTTAATCCATAAATTGCCTTTTTATTGTTTTAAGTATTTTCTCACCTTCGTATCCTGCTGTGATTATAAATGTTACTTTGAGTTAAAAACAGGAAAATACATTTTAGCACTTATTGTGCGGTACAGGTCAGTTGTGGTGAGATTATTCGCACTGAAACTAGGTCGGTGTTATTTCTAAGAAGTGGAAACATTGTGCCATTTAAAACCCACCCGCACGCCATCAGTAAGGAAAACATTAAAACTGACAATGTTGTAAAAATAACAGAATATATAGATATTTGTTTAAGTGTACAAGTACACTGGGAACCCGTAAACACTTAGGAGTGTGTGTTATGGCACATTGAATTTAATGAAAGGATTAATAAGTGTTTTTCACAGTGTGAATGGAAACTCTTGTGGTTTGGTTGTTGAGTGAAGTTGCTCTCCGTTGTGTTCTGTGGCTAACGCACAATAAATCTGTCTTTAAGTTAAAGTCAATGTGAACAGAGCGTCTCTAACTTTCTTTGCATATACTGATGTGTTGCTGTGCAGTTTGAGGTAAATGGGTCATCGTGGGGCAGTGGCTTATTGTTGGGGAAATAAAATAGAAACATAAAATTACTGGGAACAGAAATGCAGATGTGTTGTCTGTGTACACACATACAGGTCATACGGAGGAAACGTTGAATTATATTAAAAGTATGAGAGAAATGTCATGTATATGATTCAGCATTTTTTTTATAAAGTAGTTTGAGCATCTACAGCATGGTAAAGAGTAAAACATGGAATAAATCAATAGG
Organism: Pholis gunnellus; assembly: GCF_910591455.1. Lineage (NCBI taxonomy): Eukaryota > Metazoa > Chordata > Actinopteri > Perciformes > Pholidae > Pholis > Pholis gunnellus. Next base: position 1,510,500 of record NC_136550.1, on the reverse strand, counting down.
TATAGTACAGAACAATTATATTATTGTTAATATATATATATTATATTTTAGGATGGCTTAGTGCTTTTCAGAACTGATGTTGCAAAGTGCTTCACAGGATGGTAAAAACACACTTAAAACAGAGCAGCACCGCTGCAAATATAAATGGTAAAACAATGTCATAGGGAAATAAAAGCAGTAATCTCACACACACACACACACACACACACACACACACACACACACACACACACACACACACACACACACACACACACACACACACACACACACACACACACACACACACACACACACACACACACACACACACACACACACACACACACACACACACACACACACACACACACACACACACACACACACACACACACACACACACACAGGACCTGAGATATCGACTCTATTCCTGAGATGGTTGATACAATCATGGCACTTATCAAAATTTACACAAATATCAAAAACCTTTGCATTTAAATCACTAAATCACAGCCCTTTCTATATCACATTGTTGGAAATTCTGGAAGAAAAGTTTGCATTTTAATAACTTCATGGAAAGCATGGCAGCCAGCATACTGTGAATAATCATGTGATACGCTCACGTACCTGAACATTGTTTAAAACAAATAATTTAACGGTGCAATTTGTAACTTCTGGATGCAGTTTTAGTTTGATTTCATTTTAGTTTACCTCGAGAAGCGATAGTGAGTCACTGCAGCGTCCAGCCTGCCATCAGTCCAACGTGAGAGGAAACAGGAAGTAGTGTTTGTTTATTGGATGGCAAAAATATGGCAACGAGAAAAACGGCTCGTATTTTTCCTTTTGTAGTTGTACAAAGTTGTAGTGGGATGTAAGTTGATCAATATGACCATTGTTCTTTGTTTTAGATAGATAGAAGATACGCCACCCAAAACTGGATGCAGAGAAACACTCTCACCATACGTAGCGTTTTAATCTTGTGAGAGCGAATCGGGCTCAACTTGCTTTTGCAGGAATTATATTTTCTTTAATTTCTTTTTTTTTCCGCAGGTGCCTGAGAGATGTAGTGTTCACTTCTACATTTACATTCGCCGCCGTTGGTACGAGGTGCGGCTTGAAAATCGCCAGTTATGTTTGTGAAAACCAGTTCCTTTTGAAACCATTTGTTTCGTTTGCTGGCTGAGTTATAAAGCGTCACTGTGTCTCCCATATTCTTCATTCGTCTCAGGATTGTTCTTGTTGTGTGCCGGTTGTTGCGTCCTCTCCTGTCTCGTCTTTTACTTGCACCTATACGACACAAAAGACAGGTTTCGTCCCGGATCACCCAGTAAGGAGTCTTTTAAGTAAAACCTGTTAAACTGAAGCGCTACAGATGACCACAGGGACAGACATAGATAATGTAAACTTATTCTTTGAAATGGGGAAAATGAGTGGGACGTGTGACTTACTGATCCTTCATATCCATCCAGATCCTCCATATTTTTTTCAGTAATGTTGCAAGTACAACATTGCAAATGCACCCAGTACCAAAGTAACCATATCCTGGAAGAATAGAGGAAATATGTCAATATCTGTTCTTCACTGTGGGACTCCAAGATAATCAATCCGTTCATTTCACACCCGCTTCTCCTGCTCAAACTCAATGCATACTTGTATTACATATTGTGAATATTCTCCTGAAATATCAGAACAATCAGCTCAGAAAAATCCACTGAACCAGCCTGAAAATACTGAACCGACCTCTTGAATTCATCAGATATTGGTTCATTTGGGTTGTAAAGTGTTTCACAATTACAGAAAGACAATATAAATGAATCTGAATTAATATACAAACCCGTTCTGAACACAACTTTGTCATATCATCCCATTGGAAGTTGGCATAGTGAACTTGTTAGTATTAAACAAATTGTATCCTTAATTTGACACCAGTATAACAAGCAATAAAGGACAAACACAAAGGTGTTGTATGTGCGTGGCAACAGTAAAGCACTTTTTCTTACTTACCGCCATACTTTTTAGACCCTGGTTGGTAGTCTGTCAGAAAAAATGATAAAACAGATTATCCCCAAAAATACTTAAATGGTTTCATGGATACAAACATTGCATTTAGACTTCCTGTTCATTGCAGATGTCCCCGCTGTAGGACTAATAAAGGATTATCTTATCTTATCATTGAAAACGTTTTTTATCAAAAGTAGGAACGCTGAGCAACAGCGGGTCCTATTTCAGAAACTATTTGAGAGACTTTATTTTCTTTAAAGTCTTTAATTATTATTATTCATCTATTCATTCAGTTAGTTATGTAGTTATTTTTGTCTTTGTTCAGGATATATGTGTTGATGGTGGGACAACGGAACAAAAGGATCTTTGTTGTTTAATTTCACCATATGTGCATGTAGCTCTCCTGATATGTTCTGTTTCCTTGTTTTCAAAATACAAAAGGAAAGTAGGAAAAAAAGTATATAAGTCCACAGTATCCAGGGCTTTTTAAAACCGTTCAAGTTTCCATCAAAATGTAGAGCAAGTTATAACCAAATTTCCAGAAAAAGGGAAAGAAAAAGCAAATTAAGGCGCATTTCAATCCACTAATGTTATGCAGATATTACAAATGAGTTGCATTGAGATCATGGATGTGTCCTTGTTAGAGTCAAAATCTAAATGACTAATTATAAAGTGTGCTTACAAAGCTTGGTGTCCTGATGTGTCCTTGTTGTGTGAACTTCCTCTGACATTAAGCACCACAGCTGTTTAGTCTATCCGAACGAACGCTCAGCACTGGTTGTAATGATTAATAAAGTTGTAGACGGCGTCAATGCTTCATGGCGTCTTCCGATGATAAAAGTGACCTTTGTTCTAGAACGAATTGTTAAAGTGTCCCGATACTTAGAATATGCTGAATGAAGGCAATTCGTGTGTGTGTGTTATGCTTCTGTGACGTGTTGCCTGTGACACTGATGTTTACTTAGTATATATACACCAGAGGCTCGGAGACAGATCTCTGAGCAGCCTTGATCCATGTTTACTGTGTGTGAATCAACTCTGTCTCCTTCTTTGCAAAGAATAAACGTCCTGTTTAACGATTGTTACCACGGCTCGAGTGAATTTCTCCTCACAGTCCTTTAGCTTGTATTTATGTATCAGCACAAACATGCTGATCATCTCATTACTTTGCTACTGGACACCTTCACATCTGCAGGCCTATCCTCAAGTTATGGAGATATAATACTGTGAGTGCTGCAGTCCAAAAAAAAGACTTAACTTTGATGTTACAGTGCTACAAAGTAGGTAAACCAGCTGAATATAAAGAGTAGTTAAAGGGTACGTGTGACAAATACAGTGTGGGAATAAAAATGTGTGTAAGTGCACTTACTGGCATTTCTGTACTTTCAGATCCGGCCAGCTTTGCAGAATCGGCTGAAAAAAAAGACAAAGGTGATTAAAGTACTCCAAGCTTTTCATTTATCATTTTGAGGTTAATGAGGAATTTTGACAATGATTGTATGTACTATGTGTTTCTTTTTTTTTTTAAACATACGACCCCATACGTTGTTTGCACTGCAGTTTATTATGACCCATATTTATGTTCAGTTAGGAGGCGACCTCTAGTGGTAGTTATGACTGCAGCAGACCAGGAAGTCAGGTGACGTATAAAGAATAGTTTAAACCCTGTTTGTGTCCCGTGTGAAAACAAAAGTCAACTTTTACTTATTTGTACATCCGGTTTGTCTCTTAAGCACTTGATGTCATTACGGTGCTCGTGCCACGTCAGTTTAAGTCACTACGTCTCTTGAATGAGTTTCTGTAAGTGTTCATTTACATCATTGTGTTTTCATTTATGTATTTGTGTTTGTAATTTACATCAGGCCTAACATTATTGTTTTTATCTACATATGTGTTAAGCAACAAAAAAAAAGAGTTACACTGAATGTTGAGCGTTGTTGAGCAGGAGATTGTGTGATGTCCAGTTCGAACAAAGCATGTGTATTCTCCAGCGTCAGTTTTCTGAACTGATGAGATTTTCACTGCAGGTTTCCCTTTGGTAAGATTCCAGCTGCTGTCCTTAGATGCTCTGCCTTTGAATTGGTTTGCCTGAACCCCAATATAAGTATCTCCACTTCTGTAGACCAGGACATTGATCTTGTTGAATTTCCATTCAATACTTCTGTCCGTCACGTCGCGTTGACTCTTAAGCTGACAGTCCAAAGTGACGTCCTCTCCAACTTTTGCATGAACGTCTGGTTGGCAAATCAAGTCACCCTTTTCTGTAACGAGAAACGAGATAAAGCCTTTACCTGGTAATGTGAAACTCAAAAGGGGCCCACAAATATATTAAGAAGGAAATATGTTCCTCTATCTATCACAGAAATGTTTTTTGGGTTTGTTCAAAACTGTTTTATTTCCCTTTTCCTGCCACTTAGTGGGACTCGCTGATGGAACACTTGCACATTGACACAAAATGGCCAGTAAAAAAGTGACTCCAAACCCAAAGACATAAATTGACAAATGATGCAAAACAATGACTAGAAGAGACACAAAACGGCAACTAAAAAGGGGGAAAACCCCACAAAGAGACACAAAAAAATAACTAAGGGGCTAACTAAACTAAAAAAGGGGCTACAACCACAGAGAGAAACAAAATGACTACAAAGAGACATAAAAAGACCACAATGCAACAAAAGACAACTACAAAGAGACACAAACTGTGTCTTTGAGAGGTGATGGAGCCTTTTGTCCAATTGTCTCATAATCTGGTGGATACACAGTATTGTTATTTATATTATATTATTTAATCTTATATATATTCCATTTTATTCCCATATTTGAACTATTTTTTTCTATTTTATGTTCTGTGTCTTGGATTCTCATTTGCACTGCGTGCTCTTCTTGTAACAGGCTTTGAAGCTCTAAGAATATGTTAAACACAGTCTTGAACTTGAATATTAACCTAAAGATTCATAGCTTCTGAATGACGGGAGGAGTCACATCTATGTACATTACAAGGTAGAGACTTTGTCTGACTTACCGAGCTTCTCTCCATGCTCTGGTCCTGTGGGGGGGGGGGGGGAAGACAAAAACATGACATGAAAAAACCCTCTCATGGTCCTGGTGAGACGAGCATTTACACTTCCTGTTATGACCATATCACAGTGAGTTGTGCAATGTTCTGCACCGCCCACATTATTCTGAGACCGATTAAAACCCAGGAGGAAGTAAAAGTGAATAACCTGTTCACGCTGTTAGACTACGACTTATTAAATACATTGATAACCTGTGTAACCGTAACGAATAGTTAAAAAGTATTTCTCATAATTACAAGAAACCCTCTCATGACGATCGATAGGCCTAATACTGACACTATGACGTCATGATCTCAATCTGAAAAAAAACTTTCATTTCTCTCTTTTCTTCTCATTTAGTGAATGAATTCCGATCAATTATAGTTAAAAAATATTTTAATTACAAATATTTATGTATTTTCTAAATAACATATATTATAAATATATCATGTATTTAAAAAATGTATTTATAGACATTTAAAAATATTTGATTAGAATTATAATCAATTATAGTAAACAAAATCGAATGAGAGAAGATGGAAGGTTGTTTTAGTTTTTTTTTAGCACATAGTGTCAGAAAGGTCCCTAATGTATTTTAAATAAACTTATAATTGACTTCAGCAAATGTGTAGCCCCCCCCCCCTTTAATGTGTGGATCAGTACGCTATCACTATGACATGGACATCATATATATATATACACAGTATATATAAAAATGTATTTAATATTGGTTCATGTTCGATTATTGTCAGCCAATCAAAAGAGGAAGGTGGACCTACAGCAGACTGTAAAATAAAGTAGCATCCAGCGACTGAAAGTCCTTCATATCGACCATTTAGAATCTTACATGAAGTTCATTTTAAATAAAATATCTTTAAATCTTAAAAATGACAAACAAATCCGAGACAAACAAAAGTCACTGCTGAGATAAATACCGTCCCTTCAGCTGCTAAACAGTCTGTGATGATATAACATAATAATCCCTTCAGCCATGTTGTTTTATACTTCACGATGGACACACGTGTATATTTACCACAAACTGTCCCATAATCCTTCTCTTCTCTCCTCTACATACTGGTGGACGGACAATCCCACAGACAGCAGTTATTAAAGACATATCAGTAGAAATCACTCAACTATAACAATAAGAAACAGGATTAGAATGAGCGCTGTGAGCCCTGATAGTACGGAGCCATGCGGCCTATAAGATCCAATCAAGACACTAATAACTCATCACCATCCTGATCAACAACAGTATGAAGCCTATGAAGGTGTACAGTTTTATTTAATTAAAATGAGTAATGGTACCTGTATCTGCTTTGATCTGAAGAACAATAACAATATAGAGTCCAATCAGTCCAATCAGTCCAATCAGTGCAGTTCTGCTCTTCATCGCGGCATCGACGTGTCAACGTGAATCTGTCTCTACAAAAGAATAAAGAAGAAGGTAAAATAAAAGGTTAAAAGTGTATGAAATGAGAATAATAACTGCGCCATTGTGAAAACAACTTCTACTTTCGATCTTACCGGTATGAAAAACAGGCTCCGTTGACGTGCAGGAACCACGGACGGACTAGAGCTGGTCTCTGCTCGCTGTGTGAACCAGATCACAATGCAGATAATTAAGTAGCCCTGACGGCAGGTGTCAGGTGGGCTGGCTTTTTTTTTTTTAATCTAACCCTGTCACAGCAGCAACATTAAATTCCGAGAGCAAAACTAATGAACAAGTGAAAGACAATAAGCGACAATACCGGTTCACTCAGAGGAGACAGTTCATGAGTCAGAGTCAGCCAGGTGAGATCAGCCGCACCTTTTGGGGTTGGACCTAATTAACATAAATGGGTTTAAACACGTGAAGAGTCAATAAATCAAGTTTCTTTTTAAAGATAACTCAGATAAATCATTATATCATAAACTAATTCTGAAAACAATTTGAATCAATAAGTGAAACATTATTGACCAATGGTCAGAATTTCAGATTGTAAAATATGGAGAAAAATATACAAAACACCTTTCAATATAGTGTAGTCCAGTAAAACTCCACCTTTATTAAGTATTACCTCAGTAATACACATATAAGTTATAGCACAACACTTGTACTGCATTAGATACTGAATGTAGTGAACACTGTGTGTTTGAACAGAGCCTAGATAACAGCTTCAGGTCCCTTCACAACTATCTCTTTAAATATGTGTGAGTAATATTTCCTGAAATATTCCGTTTGGTTTCATTAATCTAGTTGCTGTTGAACTGTAGATGTTGTATTCTCTCAGTGACTGCCGGTCTCCTGTTGTACCAGTAGATGTCAGTCCTCACCTGAACAGGACTTCCTCACTTCAATCGATTCATTTTAATAATCAGAACATTCATCGTGTCATTTCTTTCCTTATCTTTCTGCCTCTGCAGTGTGAAACTACATTTATCCAGTTGGATTAAAGAACTAAAAAGAATCAACTTCTCAATAAAGCAGCGTTCAATGATTGATGAATTAATGATCGTGATTAGCGGGAGAAAGTACCAGAACAGGAAGTGGAACCACGTGGCTGCTCTGTTGTTGTGGTGAGCTGTGATCAGAGGAGTATTCAGAATACCACACTGTGACATTACTCTACTGAAAGTCCTGCATTCAAAGTATTACAGAAGTAAAAAAAGAATGTATCAGCTGAATGTACTTAAAGTAAAAGTATTTATTGATCAGTAAAATATTTGACTATTTTAGCTGATGTTTGTGGATTAATATTACTGCTGAGTTAATGTTTATGATGCATGTTTTCACTAGTTTAATCTACATTAATGCATCATATTCTATAAGATCATCACATCCTGTGAGAACCTCGTATCTCTCAAACTGTTTTCAGCTTTGTGACGATGCCTCTTCCAGCTGATCCAAGAGGCTTTTCTTCATGTTCAAACAACCAAAACTAGTTGTTGGTGCGTTAGAGGAGCCGCTAAAAACAGTTTCCAGTCCGAGTTAGTTTGAGTCTTTGTTGACCATGTTGCTGCTTCATTTCCTGTTTCACTGAAATGTGACAGATGGCCTCTCTTGTGGACGATGACGTTTGATTCTGTGGTTTTTGGTTGGAGACCGCATGGACCCAGAGGTGTGCGTCCTCTACTTGGTTACCATCCTGCTGTTTGGGGTCTTAGAAATATCTCAATGTGTGAAATGGTGCAAAACGATGAGCACAAGTGGGCCGTAGGACGGGGATCAGGTGAGGCTCATTGGAAGACGTGTATCGCTCAGTTCTGTAGCTTATGGATGAAAGTAGGTCAATGAGGCAAATATCTATCTGAGGTAAACTAAATATGGCTTCTTGGTCTAAAGATTTATGCACATTGTTTTGCAACACAGAGGCTTTATTTGAAAAACTAAAAACGTATCAGTTTGCGGATTTTTACGATGATGAAAATTGAAAATGGTCCAGAGAATTATGTAAATACTTCGTCTGACAAACAAAGATCTCTATGTGCTCAGTTGAGGTCTGGTATTTCACCCGGGACTGTTGAAAGTGGTTCATCTAGAAGAAGAGAAGCAGAGACTCAATGGCCAAGAGCACATGCTACCACTGTAGTAGTAGTAGTCCTGGTTCTCCCGTGCCCCCCTTCCATCCAGCGGGTGCAGCAATACGTCTTGGGTCTCCAGCAGGGTGGACCGGTCTCTGCTGGAGGATCTGGGTCTGTCCACGGTGGACCGGTCTCTGCTGGAGTCTGAGCTGAAGGAGGTTCTGGTGAACCTGCATGAGTTCATCTGGTTTCACCAGAATCCGACCCGGTGGCTCCGATGACGAGCATCAAGAATAACTCTATAGAAACAGACCATCTTCTCTCTGATGGTCTCTTTACTGATGGAGGTCTGATAGAGGATCAGGACTACACTGAGACTGGTTCAGGACCAGATAAAAGTTCCTCACAGTGACTCTAAAGTAAAATATCTAAATATGTCCTCCATCACTGCTTATTGACAGAATATTATGAAATCATTACTTTCTAAATATTCTTTTAATGATTGAATAAATGCTGATATTTGGGTCCACTACTTAAACATTTTTGAAAGCTTAGAGCTCAAGCAAGTTTGAAACATTTGTGAATTTCATTACAGATCAACGACTTTGTTTTTAAATGTAACGTTTATGTAGTTAAACAATGGCCTCCATGGTTTCCTGTGCTGAGTCAGGATGTGGTCGACTACTCGGTAAAACTTGATAGAGGCAGACTGAGGTTGGCACAGAATGGAGATCACATCACTCTGCCTCATGCTCTGTAAGTAATTTGTCTTAACTTCACTAAGTAACTATTTGAAGATGCTAAATGTACATTTCTTAAAGAAAGAAACCTCTGGCAACTATTCTGGTTTGACCTATTTCATGATGAGATCATCTGTGTTATCTGAAGTCACTTTAAGCTTTTCTTGAAAAAGGGATTCCTTTCTAAAGATGCAATTAGGCTGCATTCATCCATTTTATGTTTGTCCGTCAGATGGAAAAGTCCACATTCTCCTTTTTTAGCTCTGCTTTGCTCTCCACAACCAATTCATGAGAAAAGTAATCTGGCTCTTTTTTTAGAAGCAACTTTCTGATTGTGTCTAGCTGCCGTTCTATGCAGGACAGGGAGTGGTTCCTCCGAGGTTGTAGAGCACTGAACAATTTCACAGCTGGGTTAATGTGCCGTAAAGCCCAAATGATGAGCTAAGGGAGGTTAACAAGCACCGTAGAGCTGCAGAGTTGGTGGTAATTATCTGTGGGTTCCTCACTTTCAGCAAATCTTTTCACATGACACATGTTATCTAACATTAAATACCCCCCCCCCCCTCCTGCAGCCACGCTGAGCATTACTCCCAACAGATTGCAGTTCTTTTGGCACGACCAAATCTCTTTGAGATGTGTGGCAAACTCCAGCGGCTGGACAGTGAGGAGAAACACGTCCACTGAGACGTCGGATGCATGCAAGTATGGCTGGGGGATCCCAGGTGAGTCCTCCTGCACCATTCAGGATGTCTACCCGACAGACACCGGAGTGTACTGGTGCGAGTCTCAGCAGGGGCAGTGCAGCAACACTGTCAACATCACAGCGACAGGTAATACCAAATGTGCATGGATTTTTGCAAATTAACAGACTTTGCAAAGTCTACAAGTCTTTAATACAAGTATGGAAAAATTATTCTTTTATTTTTCAGATGGTGTTGTGATCCTGGAGAGCCCTGCGCTCCCTGTGACGGAGGGAGATAAAGTGACACTTTGCTGCTCCTACAAGGAAGACGACGAAGATGAATCTACGTCGAATTTCTCTGCTGTGTTCTACAAAAATGAAGTTTTCATCGGCACCGAGAATGCAGGAAAGATGGTCCTCCCAGCGGTGTCCGGGTCTGACGAAGGCTTCTACATGTGTGAACACCCCACGAAGGGGAAGTCACTGCAGAGCTGGCTGGCTGTGTCAGGTGACATGATGTTCTGCTTCCTATTTACTGTATACCGATGTTTAAGATGCTTTAGGTTTCAGACATTTAGGTCGTTTTTATCGGCTGCTCCCAGTGTTTCTTTTTAAATTAGACTATTTTTAGATAAAGAACTCAGTGTCTTCCAACCTAAGTTTTATTCTTAGCAGAACAAGGCTTTGAAACAATATTTTTTGTCAACCAATTTATAATTTGTGAGCTTGAATACTTTATTCCTTTCCTCAATATAAGAATTAAAAAACAAACGCCAAACAATAAAGAACACCATGTATGAGGGACAGGGGAGATAAATATAAAAAGGGCACCAGCTTCTCACATTGGGCCACCAACACACAAAGTATCCTAGAGGGCACTTCATCACGTTTTCTCCACTAGAAGAGCACCCTAGAGGGCACTTCATCACGTTTTCTCCACTAGAAGAGTATCCTAGAGGGCACTTCATCACGTTTTCTCCACTAGAAGAGCACCCTAGAGGGCACGTCATCATGTTTTCTCCACTAGAAGAGTATCCTAGAGGACACTTCATCACGTTTTCTCCACTAGAAGAGCATCCTAGAGGGCACTTCATCACGTTTTCTCCACTAGAAGAGCACCCTAGAGGGCACTTCATCACGTTTTCTCCACTAGAAGAGCACCCTAGAGGGCACTTCATCACGTTTTCTCCACTAGAAGAGCATCCTAGAGGGCACTTCATCACGTTTTCTCCACTAGAAGAGCATCCTAGAGGGCACTTCATCACGTTTTCTCCACTAGAAGAGTATTCTAGAGGGCACTTCATCACGTTTTCTCCACTAGAAGAGCATCCTAGAGGGCACTTCATCACGTTTTCTCCACTAGAAGAGCATCCTAGAGGGCACTTCATCACGTTTTCTCCACTAGAAGAGTATTCTAGAGGGCACTTCATCACGTTTTCTCCACTAGAAGAGCATCCTAGAGGGCACTTCATCATGTTTTCTCCACTAGAAGAGTATCCTAGATGGCACTTCATCACGTTTTCTCCACAAGAAGAGCATCCTACAGTACACCTCATTACATTAATTCCACTGGAAGAACCACAGTGATGACACCGATCGCTCTTACATTTGTCCTCTTGTTGCACCCTGTTGACAGTATTCATATGGCCTTATTAAACAAAAGTTACATTTGATTTAAGATTTGAATGAAATCAGAAGTGATTATGTTTCATGTTTGGAACTCCTTTTCTTCCTCACAGTGAGACCTCAGCCTACAGATGTCTCTCCTCCTCCTCCTCCTCCTCCTCCTCTCATGTCTCTGCCCAGGCTGCTGTGTACCATCCTGCTGTTCGTCCTCTACACTGTCGTCCTCATAATGTGCATACACTTGTTCTGCAGGATGGCTCGAGGTAAGAACGCCTCTGATAATACAGTAATAGAAATCCATCACCTCTTCTGTATGCCTCCTCCACAAGAGGTCAGGAACAACTCTATTGACCTTTCAGCAACATGGAAGGGCTCTCTTGAAAATGTATGTAGGCTGACTTTGTGTTTGGGTTTACCAGAGCTAGCTGTATGGGTACGAGAACACGGTGAAAATACTCCACTTCAAGCTAAAGTCATGCATTCAAGACTTTACTGAAGAAAAAGTTTGTATCAACAAAATGTACCCAAAGTATTTGAAGTAGTGGAGTATTGAATGTTCCCTGTGAGTGTTTGACTGTTTGACCATTACTTTAGCGTTACACTAAACTAGCAGCTAGAAACAGTTTCCAGTCTGTTGTTCATGTGGCTGCTTCATTTCCTGTTTCACTGAAATGTGAGCGATGGCCTCTCTTGTGGCTGATGACGGGTTTGATTCTGTGGTTTTCGGTGGGAGATCGTACCATTAAAAATCACACACATTTGGAGATGCGTGGTTTTCACTGGACAGGAAGGGTTTGAGCTGATCGTCACAGCAAAAACAATGAAGCCACGTCAGGTAGAAGTCTGCTCACTCCACTCAACACTTTCTCTGCTCTGGTTGTTCTGCAGCTCGAGCTGATGCTAAAAGGAGAGCTGATCTCGTACTGGAATGAAGAAGAAGAAGATCTACAACCTGTGATATTGCAGATATATCGGCCAATATGAGTGTGAAGGCAATATTCCTATATTTTTATTACATTTTTCTCAAATGGTCTATTTTATTTTAATCTCTTAGCTACTGTATGGAGGAGGGAACCTGGCAAAACAAAAAATGAATAAATTAAAAGATACATTTAAAAAACAAATGGATGAATGTAAAAATAAAATAGATAAATGCAAAGAAAATGAAGGCGAATTAAGACAGAATATACTTTTACCAATTAATGAATGAATACATGTATCTTTCATTTGTTTTTGGTATATTTTTTGGCATATTTATTTATTTATTAAGTCATTTATTTTGTCATCTTCCGTCCTCCATAAACCTGATGCATACATGCTTTTTTAAATCATCTTTATAATTGTTTGCATTTCTTATTCTTATGTAACAATCTGCAGAGTTAAATTAACAGCCAGAGATAAATAATTAAATGTGACGATGAATAAATAAATGTAAAAATAAATACACACAAGTAAGGATTTATAGAAATAGATACTTTACTCTGATGTCCTGTATATTAGTTTGTATTTTGAGGATTATGGGATGTTATTGGTGCAGTTCTTATGTCATAAATCAAAGTATAAGATGGAAAGTGATGTAAGGGAATGACATCACACCCGAGTTGACTGCGTTCCAGTAAAACGGTGAAACCTTGATACCTGATGACAGCGCGTTATGTGTGGATGTGTCTGTAACCTTCAGGTCAGATCTCTGCAAATCTTCTTCTTTGAGAAACATTCACTCAAATGTCTAAATAAACTCATGAGCAGCAGCTTCAATGATTGTCACGCCACCTAGTGGGCAGGTTACACTTTCACTCAATAGACCTTATTTCCATAAACATGTAGAACATTGTAATTGTGCGCTTAATAAACTAAATAAAACATAAGAAAACTTCCTCTGCAGTTGAACTCTTTACTTGATGATTCTGTAAAGTTGTGTGAGAGCTCAGAACTCTGCAGAACTTAAAAATCCTTTAACTTTGGTTACACCTGAACGCATCATTTGCTGTGACGTGGAGGTCTCTCAGCTTCTCCAACCAGAGTCTGCTGCTCGTCCCGCTAAATGTGATGAAGGGAAATCTGTCCGTTTGCAGTATTTGCCCCAAAATAATTGCTTTTTATTCGCGTGTCTTCTCTGTTTTCCTTTCTTTTTTTATTATCCTTTATCACCTATAATTACATTATTTCCTCACAGATGCAATAACACAGATTGTCCAGCAGATGTCCACAACTTCAGTTGTAATGGAACGTGTTGCATTCATAGATCTGAACTCGGTAGAACTCACACGTCTCTCTAGGAACACAGTTCACCCTCCTGATGAGGACGTGAAGGAGACGCCTGTCATTACCTTCACTTCAGGTAAAGTCCAGTTTGATTCCTTTTTTAATATCTAAAAACATCAAACTTATGTCATAAGTTCTAGAAGTGTTGGTTGAATTGTCTTTCTGACTTGGTGACAGATGATCACATTCATCCGAACGTTCGCATCAGAACTATTTCACTGCGCTCCGTCAGTGACTCGTGTTGATGGAGGTTTGAACAGAGTCTCTAACAAAGCTGCTTTATATGATGCTGCGGTCCGTTCCTCTGGAAGTCACCAGGTTTCTGTGATTCCCCCAGTTTGTCTTCTGTTCTCGGTTTCATCATGAAACCAGAGGATCGGCTGGAGGAGTCGGAGCTTCCAGTGAAGTTTTCAGGGTTTTTTAGGGAAATATCAGCTCCTCCGTGATGTTTGAGTCAAATGTGTGACGCTGTTGATTCGGTGTTCTGGACGGTCACGTCTGGGTTCATCTTATCTTATCTCATCAGTTACATCATTGTATTCCATGGTGCAGCAGGTTTGGAATGGTTTAAATATAATCAGTGATCTCACGGTGCTGACTCAGGTGAAGGTGCGTTTCAGTGTGAACAGGAATGAGGAAGTACCTGTTTTATTACACACACATACTTTGTGTTGCTAAAAATAGGACTGAAGAACACATCTGATGTCAGGCCAAATAGTTTCCCACACACAGTATTCATTAATAACCGCAAGACCGAAACTCAGATGTTACGCATTTAAAGCTGCACCTTACACACGTGGAGACAAACGATACACACAAATGGCAACGATTACATTATTTATTAAAGTTTGTTCCCTTAAAGATGTTTCTGGTGTGTCTGTTTGTCATCCTGAGAGCGACATGCTGATCAGAATGAATGAATGAATGGAAATGTCATTTTATATTAACAATAAACTTGTTTGATAAAAGCTGTTGTTCAGTATTTAACCTCAATAGTTTATTACTTCTAAACAACAGGAACACGTATTTAAATATGCCTCAGTCTTTGTTTAAATGTTTTAACTATATTTTAATCTAATTTGCTTCATTTTGACTATGAATTAATTCTAGGGAAGTCCTGGGGACACAAAGCAGAGATGTGTGAGAGATGATACTGAAAACATTTAAACATTTAAACATTATCTACATTTAACAGATTGATTTCATCATTTAGAGCTGAAACATTATATTCAGACATGAAACTGAGTTTTTATTTGACTAATAAGACTTTAATCCCTTGTTGATGCAGGTTTAATTAGAAAACTCAGCTTTAATCCACCAGTTTCCTATAAATCCCACAATGCAACGCGTCTCCTGTTTGATCCATAACACCACAGAATCGATGCCCGCGCGCGTTGCCTCCTGTCAGGTGTTTCCCGGTTTGACTGATGAGTAGAAGGTCGGAGCAGCGGCCGCGTCTGTGGAGGAAGGACACGGTGGACAGAATAATAGAAACACCGTGTCACTGTTCGATTCCCACAAACGTGAACGGTACATTACTGTAAACAGGAAACAGAGAACAAAGGAGGGTTTCCCCTTAAAGAGGATAATAACAGATGTGTCCACTGTACTCTGAGGCTTTAAATGCTGCAATAAAACCAAATATGAGCATTAAAACCACGAGTATCTGTCCGCTCCTTCATTATGAAATATAGAATGAAACATCAGGAGAGACCGCGAGGCTGTGATGCTTGAAGTAAAGTAACAGAAAGCACGAGATGCTTATTTTAAACTCTTATTATTTGTCTTTCTATGTTTTTGTTTCCATGCACGTGCTATTATTAACTACATGTTGTCACTTAAATTCCATAAAAGTAAAAGTGGTGAAACTTGGTCAGCCTGAATGAGGTAATGCTGTTTCGTTTGCTATGTCACCATGGCGACGGGCTGTTGTGACACAGAAACGGACCAATAGGAGCGTAGAGGGGCGGGACTTCCGTCTCCAGGCAGATGACAACAAACACACAGGACCCAGTGCGTCGTTATAGATTTAAACTGTTATTTATGGGATGTCACATGAATATTTGAGGTTTTTGTTCATGTTTCTTTTAACGTCTTTGTATCAGCTGCTGATGTTGTTATCACTGAGTGTGAGTGTGTGTTTACCTCTGATCCTGTCGGTCTGAGCTTCCTGTGTGATGATGACGTCAGTGTACGACACGTCAGGGTCGACTTTACCTGCAGAGCAACGTTTTAGTGTTTGGTGTGAATTTAAAAACATGTGTTTGTGTCATAAATAATCCACAGACAGTGAAATAGTGTGAATATGTCTCTGAATCCACCACACTGTCTGTCCATCATCTACTCTACAGCTTGTAGTTATCTGGTCATCAAATGTCGAATACTTTACTTTCTTTAGTTACAATATCACCTTTGTTTTTTTGCAGTCAGGAAGTCAGAACAAAACGCACTTCACATCCAGATGTTTCTAAACTAAAACACATTCACGTGTTTCTGTTAAAAACAAGCTCCTCAAACTCCATCTGACTTTAACTTCTTGTACGTTCAGGTGTCTGGAAGTCAAATATTAATGTGGAAATCTGTGCGAGTGGATTGTTGGTGCTGCCGGCGTCATTATTTTAACCTTAAAGATCAGAAAGTCTTTACTTTAAAGGCTGCTGACAGATCTCCTCCTCGTAGTTTACATCTGGTGGGCTGAGGTCACGAGCACACGTCTGTGTTCACATGGACTAGAATAACCCGTTTAATAACTAAATTGTAGATTTAGTTTCTGTGTTAAACATAATTTCGCGGCCTCTTTCTGCAGCGTCTGACTGCTCGTCGAGGCTTTTCTTCAGCAGAATGAATCTGCTGTTTATTTCATACCACTCGTTTCCGAGTCCGACAATGAACTTTAGCACGTTCCGGCGTGCGACCTCCTCAACAGAAGTATCGCTGAAACAGCAGAATGTTAAGAGTTAGTCGATGTATTCACATGAAACCACGGCTGACCTTTGTGCCTCCTCCAGAGGCAGAGCAGCACCAGCAGTGCCAGCAGCACCAGCGAGAGGCAGCAGGCGCCCACCACAGGAAGCAGGAAGCCAGCGAGGGGGGAGTCCGGCGGCGGCTCGGGGCGGCCTGCTTCTAAACAGAAATACCACAGGTTGGCCTCGATGCAAACAGAATGCGGCTGGCTTTGTGCTGGATAAACCTCAGAATATGATAAAACGTTTGTATCAAATTTGGATGTTCTCGTCTGTCGCTGGTCAGACATGAAACGTAAAGATGTGCAGAAGACTTTTATAATGGTGGAACCAAATTCCAGCGTTTAAACGACATCATTTCCTTTTGTGTTGATGTAGAAGTTGTTTTTGGGGAACTTAAAGGGACATCTCTGTGTTCTTGACTTTGTGGCGAACTTGTCCCTTTGAGGCCGTCCTCACCTCTGACGGTCAGCCGGCTTTCTGAAGATCCTCCGGCTCCAGAGACGGCGCACTTGTAGAGTCCTTCATCGGCCTTAGAAACACTGGGGACGGTGATGTTTCCCGTGGCGCTGCTCCCGATGAGGAGGCCGTCTTTATAGAAATCGGCTGTGAGGTTGGAGGCCGACTTGGTTCTGCAGCGGAGGCTCGCGTCGTCTCCCTCCGTCACGGGGAGGACGGGACTCTCCAGGATCACGGGTCCAGCTGAGAGACGAGACAAGAAGATAGTTCACTTGAAGAGGTCAAAGCTCCAGCAAGACGTTTAGTCTAAAGAACAACTTTATTGTCGGACCAACGTTTCCTCTTCTAGACTTTTTACCTCCTCCAAGCACCTTGGAAGTCCGAACAGAAGTCCAGAAGTAGTTTTGTTGCCTAAATTTAACAATCTTCGGCTTCACTCTTCAGACCTGGAGGTTGACGACTTGTTTTGGAATTGGCATGTTGGAAACTGTGAGCTCTGTATGTTCAGCCCGTCAAAGACGAACGTCTGGAGGTGAATTTCTCGTCTAAATAGCTGCGAGTCTTTTTATTTACACCCACCGGTCACCAAGATGTTGACGACGTCGCTGCACCCTCCTGCTGCAGACTCACACCAGTACGCCCCGTTGTCTAGTATGTAAAGGTCATCGATGAAGCAGTGGTGGGATTCATTGGTTCCCTCCGAGGAACACTCTTGGTTTATACTCGTGGACGTGTTCCTCTTCACCCTCCAGTCAGGAGAGCTTCCCTCCTGCTCACAGCTCAGAGAGACGGACTCGTACTGGAAGAACTGAGATCTGTCGGGGAGAACTCTCAGAGCGGCTGCAAGAAAACACAGATTTACATCGTTTTCACCACCTCAGCAGAAAACCAAGCGACCACTCGCCAAGCTCGCCGGCTTCTTTCTTTCACTACGGATGTTGTTTTGAACAAACACTGAAGCTTCTCAGCAGGCGTCGATTCTGAACCCAACAGCTTTGTGTCGACGGGAAGTTATTTATATTATTAACAACAATAAACAGAATACAGAATCCTCCACGATGGTGCAATCAGAGGTTCACACGTCGCCCACGATCAAACGTGTGAAAGTAGCTCTCAGCGTGAAACCACAACGAGAAGAAGTCACATTTTAAAGATGAAGCTGCTGCTCGTCTCTGCACAGACTTTGACAGATAAACATCTGGTGGAGTTGTTGTTGTTGTTTGTATTTTACAGTTTGTTCTCTTCCCAACATAAAATATATTATCTAGCATTTGGTTTATCACCAGCGGGAAAAAAAAGTTGCAAATTTGCAAAATGCTAAAAATACAAACAAGGTAAACAGTGAGGATCATTAAGAGTGATTGCTTGAGTTTCATACAGTTATTAAGAGATGCAGAAACAAGGATGCAGAGAACTTTTAAGGCTAAATCTCAGCGTGAATTGCTCAAAGACGTTCAGTACTCACCAACGACAGCGCACAGTGTTGCTATCGCCATGCTGACTGATGACTGACTGACTTGTTGCATCCTATCACAGAGGCCACAAGCTTCCTGCTGGTATCTCTCTCTTCTTCTTCATCAGACTGACAGACAGTCAGACTGATGAAAGTTCACCGATTGGCTGAAACAGGAGGACGGACGGATGCGTTTGGTTACAATTGCGCAACGTGTCCAAGAGTTAAATGGGTCAAAGCTAACAAAACAGAGCATCCGGTCCTGCAGAGATATTCTGTGATTGTTATTTTGCTGCTTTGTCTCTCAAAGCTCTTTGTAAACTCTGTTTTTAAAGGTGCTCTATGAATAAAAAGTTATTATTATTGAAAACACATTCCTACGAATATAAACAGTCAAACATTCTCTGCTTCTCTGAGGATTTTAATTACTTTCTATTTGGGTTTCTGATAAATGAGATCATTTCACTTTATTTCACTTGCTCTGCTGGAACACAGCAGATATTCTGTAACACGAGTTTGTTTCACATTCAGTTTTATTTAGATGACGGGGTGAAGATCAGGTTTAAGGCTCTGCTACCATCATCACCATAGATACACAATTCTGTTTAAAATGATTTATTATTCCCTGTTTTTAGGTTTTTACTGTTCGTGCTGAGTCATAGAATAAATGCTGAGTCACACACCATGTGTGTTATCAATGATAACGATGACTAGTGTGACATTAATGTGATCATGTGACAGAAGTGGAAAGACCGCTTTGGGATAAAGTAGTTTAATTATTTTAATTATTATTTAATTTAATTTATTTTTTTATTTTGGTTTGTGGTTTACTCAAGATTTTATTTGTATGTATTTTATTTATTTATTTTTAATTGATTTGGTGGTTTGCTGTCAATTAATGTAAAATGAATTAAATTAAATTAAATAGTAAACATATGAATATATAACATTTTATTACTCAATCAATACTTATTCATTTGTTTACAATTCACAGACGTTATAAATATATTCATATATACTCACATTTATGTATCTTGTTTGTCTATAACAGTTCTGTTTATTTGTAACAGTCACATGATGATTACTCATCAGTTCATTCATCTTTTGTTTATAGTTATGTTAAGCCTAGAGGTGTGTTGGTTAAACAAAGCGAAGGGTGAAACCTGGAAACGAGCCAAAATGCGTAATGTGCGCCATGATGTCATTACATACGTGCACACGTTTCATTACGTCGTCATATATAAAGCAGCTGTAACACTCGTGGCTTCATTACTCAGACAAGCCTCTCCGCTGGAGCTCACTACAGACGCTTTAAGCGGCTCCGCTGGAGCTCACTACGGCGGCTCCTCGGTCCTTCTACCGGCTGTTCTTATGCTTCAGCTCTGCGGCTCCGTGCTCGTCTGGACGTGTCTTCTCTCCTTTAACACGGCTTTAAACGGTGAGCTCCGGGCTTTACTCTGTTTATTCTTTAGGAGATATAATAATCATGTTTATATGTGTATCCATTTGTTTATGAGCCTGAGTGCCGTTAAACTGTAACTGACCGTTATTCTAACTTAAAACCACTATAAATGATTGTCTGTTTATATTTATTTCATTTTTTTCTTTAAAATATCAGCATGAAGCATGTTACAACAAAACAAACTACTGTTTACTCACTGATTAACGGATATGCCACTAATAATTTAGCAAAAAGTAACATTTTGCCATATTAATCGCAATGTAACGTCTGATTTTAATAATAATACTCATAATAATAATAATAATACATTTTATTTTGTATATCGCTTTAAAAAGGTACTCAAAGACACTTTATATGGTAAAAACAGAAACAATAGAGGTAATTACAATAAAACTAAATAGATGACATCATGACTAAGGAACAACACAGGAAGAATAAGACATGTTGCTGTTTTTAAAACTAGTTTAATGTGATTACATGTTTTCACTGATGATGGCTGATTCAATAAGTGACTCAGAGCGGAAATGCAGCCTGAGGTTGAGCTGTCTAGACTTGTCCAGAACAAAGATGACGAGGATGGACCGGATCACAAACCTCACGGTTCTTGAGTCACGGTTCGGTTCGGATCAGCAAAGAAAAGGGGAGGAGTCAAATATAACTTTGCTTTCCATTTATTAATTAAAGAACTTCAAGAACACTTGAAGAAAATAACTTTGGGCTATAGTCTTACATAAAAACACTAATATTGAAGATGTCCAATTTGAAATAAAAATAAAACATTCCAGAATATTCTCTTCTGTTAAGTTTAAGTGCAACATGAGGTCTGTTGATAGCCTCGTCCTTAGATCAATATTGAAAGAAATAAACCAGTTAACCAGGTAGCTTCCACTGTTTACACTGAACTGAACTGCTCAGCAACAACTTGGGTCAATGTTTACTTCCTGTAATGTCATTCAAATACACACTAATGTTTACCATTAAATACTGTTTACCATTAAATACTGTTTACCATTAAATACTGTTTACCATGACTCTGAAATGGTCTTTTCAAGAAGATGAGAATATCTCCATTGTCTGGGGAGAGGGTCGACCTTTCTGTGGTGACTGTCTAGCTTCACTCTGCTGCTTCAGTCAGCACCTGCACCAGGTGTGTGTCTGTGACTCTCTCAGAGGGGGCGTTCTATGTGCTGACTTGTTTTGGAAGGCGGCAAATTCAAAACCCAATTTTGGGGACTCATCCAAAACAGATAAGCAGGACTGTTAAACCGTTACCAGGAAGTATACAAAGCTCCTATTGTTCCATCACACGACATGTGTTCATGGCCACCGTAGAACCACGGGGGTAACTTGTGATTGAATTCAGTTTTAAATTAAAATACCATCTAAACTCCCATGACAGAGGTTGGTCACGCTGTTGATGTTTTTCAGGGTCATGCGTTTTGTTTCTCTTAATCAGATGTTTTTTTTCTCAATGTTGCTCAAAGAATGATGACTCGTGGTCACGAGGAGTCATCATGACTCTGCAAAATCACTGAAGTCCAATAAGCGTCACATGTTATCAGTCCTGGAAGTCTGGTGTGAGTAGTTTAGAAGTTCAAATAAAAGTTGAGATAAAGTAGCTCAAACTCGTTCCTCCGTGTTTTTTCCAGCTCAACCTCAGGTGATTGGGTCTCGTCAGCCAATCGT
The DNA here is from genome assembly GCF_910591455.1 of Pholis gunnellus. Taxonomy (NCBI): domain Eukaryota; kingdom Metazoa; phylum Chordata; class Actinopteri; order Perciformes; family Pholidae; genus Pholis; species Pholis gunnellus. The sequence continues at coordinate 1,488,621 of NC_136550.1, read as the reverse complement.
GGCCGCCCCGGGCGACGATGTCATCCTGCCGTGCCACCTAGAGCCTAAGTTCAACGTGGAGGGTCTGACGGTGGAGTGGTCGTTGCCCGACCTCAAGCCGGACCCCGCGGACCCGCTGAGCCGGGTGGAGTACGTGCACCTCTACAGGCGCCGGCACGAGATCCCGGACATGAAGATCCGGTCGTACGTCAGGAGGACGACGCTGTTCACCGACGAGCTGAAAGACGGAAACATCTCGCTGAAGATCACCAACGTCACGCTGGCCGACCAAGGAAGATACCGATGTTTCATCCCCAAGTTAAACAGCCCGGTGGACCAGTCAGTGGTCCAGCTCGTTGTTGGTGAGTTTGTGGTAGAGTCTCTTTGTGGGTTTTCTGCAAATTTAGACATCTTTGAACCTTTTAAGGATTGTTTAGTCAACACTTTCTGCGAACTATAATCGTCTCTCTTTGATCTTGTGTTTTTTCAGCAACACAATCTGATAAAACCTGGACGCCGGAGCCGGAGCTGCAAACCAAAAGTCTCCCAGATCCAAATCAAAACGATGAGACCGATGCAGGTGAGAAAACCTTTGATGAGGAGAGAATGAAGAATCTTCAGCATTAATAGTGTGTAGATGGTACCCAGACTTCAACCTCTAGTTCTGAAGAGTGAAGCCAAAGCTTCACGTGTTAAAGCTGCATTCTCTCTAGTGTCCACCAGGGGGCGACTCCTCTGGTTGTATAGAAGTCTATGAGAAAATGACTCTACTTCTCTCTTGATTTATTACCTCAGTAAACATTGTAAACATGAGTTTATGGTCTCAATCTCTAGTTTCAAGTCTTCTTCAACACAGCATGATGTTCATTTAGTAGATTATGGTCCATTTAGAGTCTCCTTTGTTTTAACATCAGGTGGTCGACTTCATCTAAGCGTTCTGATCCCGTTGGGCGTCTTCGTCTCTCTGATCCTGGTTGGTGCGTTTTTCCTTATTAAACGACCTCAGAAACAAAATGTAAGAAAACAAAACCGTTCTGTTTCTTCTTGTTGAGTAAATCCTGACTGACTCTCCGTAAGACAGTTTTTATTATTATCGTTCATAATTAAATGTATGTTAATTATTCCCACAGCGGCCGAAATATGACGTCGCTCCAACCAAACCACTCCGGGTCTGAGGCGCCTTGCTCAAAGGCACGTTGGTAGTTAATGCAGAGCAGCACGTCCAGCCTCAACTGGACCCGGTGGACCCGGTGAGGTCTTCACGTTGGATCCAGATCCCCATCGGACACGATGTAAGTCACGTTTGAAGACGACTGTTTGACTTTGTCTCACGCTGGAGGAATCTGCTCTTCGTGGGTTTAAAAAAGAGAATTTGAATTTGAAAAGCGACACCGGCTGGATTGTTTCTTCCTGCACACGTTTACAAGAAGTAAATCCCGGAGAGGACCTGTGCCGGAGAGGGAAACCCTCTTTAATCTGTCGACACGAGATTCAGCAGCTGGATCACGTTTCGTCTCTAGGAGACGAAGAAAGAAGCCAAACTTCATGGAAGAGCTACTGTTAGCGCCATAGCTTCACCTCCACGCCAGCTGTTATTGTGAAGGAAATACAAGTTGTTGTTTTTGGCTTGTTGCTGTCGTAGACGACACATTATGGTCTGTAGGTGACCTCCACCGTATTATTGTTACGGCGCTGTGATGAGGAGTAAGTTCAGACTTTACTCTCAATGAAAAAACGCTGAACCTCGTGAACTTCTCACGCAGAGTTCATTTCACTAATTTAATTAATTAATTTAATTTGTAGCATTAGCTTGATGCTAAGTGTCAGATATTACTGTATCTGACTTGATGTTTTTTAATAATGATGTAAGTGTAACAGAACAGACCTCCTGATATATAAAGTAAAGCCATCAGCGTTCGACTAAATGACGTCAGTTAGCTTAGCATAAACTGATGATCCCTCATTTTAAAACTATTAATACTACGAACGCTGAAACACGAGGCTGGATCTCTCCATGTATGAAGACATGCATTTTAGAAATACGTACAGTAAATGTAAAATGACGACGTGTGACACTTAATCAAACTGCAGCTTGTTGAAGACCAAGCGCTCTACTTCCTGAAAGTGCCTTTGAGCAAGGCACCTTTACCTCACTATACTATTTATGCACTGAATATAAAAATCTCAAGTATGTATATCTATATCTTGTTTTAAGCCTCTAAAATTGTGATTTCTGGATGTTATGCTAACTTGTCATGTCCTGGAAGTGCAGGACACTTCCTGTTAACCGATGTACACGTTTACTTTACCAGCTGAGAAGTTTTAAATGTTTAACCTGATTTAATAAATCCCTGAATCGCTGATGCAACCCAGCTAATCTGCAGCACAGCATGAAGAAGAATGTGTGTTTAGTGTTTTTAATGTTATTTATTTCCCCACCTGTTCAGACAGGTGATGGTGTTAGAAGGTATTATTCTGAAGAGCGAGTGTTCTCTGAGGACGATGTCGAGGTCACCCGACTGTTTCACAATGATGACGTGTGACGGGTGTGAAACTTATTTAAAATACAGAATTCAGGTTTTTGAAGACTTTAAGCACTGAATATATAAAACATGAGTGTTTTGTGTTTCTATGATGTAGAACGAGTGTCCTCGAGGTATTTAGAATATTTGCACTGAAATGTTTCGTGTGTGACACTTTTTAACCCGGCGGTCTCTAAATAAACCACATTTACAAACGACTACAGCGTTGATTGATTTGTGTGTATCTGCTGTCCGTGTGCATGACGCTGGAGTTTAACTCGCACGGCTTCGATCGCTCAGACACTTTCCAGAGCTTTAGTTTATATAAAACCTTCTATTAGCCGACAGAAGAATTCAACATTAAACTCTGATCGTCACTGAAGAGGTTTCATGTGCTCCTTTAGGACTCTGGTTTGTTTCCCTTCTGTTAGAGGACTCGTTCCTCTCCTAAACCTGTAGTCCTCATCTATTCTCCATCCACACTCAGTGGAGCGGTGCGTAGTTGTTGAAGGAGTCTAGTGTCAGTAAATGTACCGTGTCGGTTACAGTTTGCACACGAACAACCACTGAAACGACAACACGCCTCAATATCCAGGAAGCTCCCGTGTTTTCCTTCTCCGTTGCTGTGGAACAGTGCAGACACTCTGGAGATGAATGTACCAGAATAGTCGACTATTTGTTGGTTGTGTAGGTAACGATGGGCTCTACAAACATGTTTAAATCACACCAAACCTTTTAGGAAAATGCTTTTTATTCAAGAACAGATTTCTTTTCTTGTAGATCTTTTATTCCTCTCAAAGCCTCATTTACTATGTAAAGACATTATATATATATATATATATTAGTACAAGGTGCTCCGTGATTGTATAAGTTTGTTTTTATCTACACTGTGCTCCACTTACACTTTTTGTGTACTTGTAAACTTTGGTGAAAAATATCCTGGAAGTTCTCTCAAAGGGTGCAGTAAAGTGAGTGAAATGCAGTAAAGTAGGTTGGTCATGTAGTAAGGAGGGCGTGCAGAGTAATAAAGTGGTGTTTCCGTGTAGTAAAGGTGGCGTTGCTGTGAAGTCTGTGAGACCGACAGAAGTTCCTTATTGGGGGAGCGACGCACTTAATGGCCCCGCTGACGTGTGCCGTCACCATAACTACTGTTACCGGCAGCCATTATCAGTTCAATGTGCATTCTGCTCCTGATCTCTCTGTCTCCTCACTGAGGCAGTTTAATTGATCAGGACGCTTCATCACAGACGTCCGTCTTCAAAGGGTCCTTTGATGAAGCGCTCTGTAGCTTCTCCTGTGTTTGTTAAACGAATCTGTAGTCCATCAGGTAGCTGCACAGGATGTGGTCCTTCAGCGCCCTGAAGACGAAGCGGATGTCGTTCGTGTCCGTGGCGCAGGTGAAGTGGGAGTAGATGATTCTTTTCTCGTTGGGGTTGAGGCTGACAAACTTGTCCAAGATGAACTGTTGCGCCGCTTCGACGTCCCTCTGGGGACCTGGTGGAAGGAGACGAAGGGCCCATTAAAGACCCCGTGGTTCCTCCAGTGGTTACATAAGAGCTCAGGGAATATAAGACAGGCTCACACTGCAACGTGACACGATTTCCTCTTTCAAAAGTCACATGAAACACGTTTAAACACAACGTTGATCAAGTCAGTACCTGCTGATGTTTCCTCTTACCATCATATTCAGGAAAGTAGTCGACCAGATGCGAGTGCAGGATCTTCTCCTCCAGTAAATCTATCTTGTTGAGGAACAGCATGACTGAGGACAGGTGGAACCACCCGGAGGTTATGATGGTCTGGAACAAAGCCATGCTTTCCTCCATGCGGTTCTTTTGAGAAACACAAAACATCTGAGCTGAGCAGGAATACGGAATCGGACATCATGTTAGATTCAGTTTGCCTGAGAACAAGCCTGTGTGAGCGGTTCGCTTTGTTGAGCAGAGTGACTAAAGAGCTCCCCCTGCAGGTGAACCGCTTCAGAGGGTTGAGGTCTGTCAGTGTCCAGAGAAGAGACACCAGACGAGTGCTCCACTCTGTGGACTATCTAACTCGTCGTCTCCACCTGTTTGGTCCTCCAATGACACAACGTATTAGGAGGAGATCAGCTTGTAAATTATCTCACCTCCTTGGCGGACTCGACGAGGACCTGGTCGTACTCGCTGATCGCCACCAGGAACATGACGGAAGTGACCGCCTCGAAGCAATGAATCCACTTTCTCCTCTCCGAGCGCTGGCCTCCGACATCCACCATCCTACAGCCACGGATTCAAACACAGCGTCGTATTAACACTTTGAAGTCTTATTCTTGGTGTTTAGGGCCAGACATTGAATATGATGAGCGTAGACGTGATGACTTGACGGTGAGGGTCTCACATATTTACAGCAGGAAATTGACTTCTTGCCCTGACAGCTTTCCGCTCGCTTGCTTTAATGCTACCTGAGACATTTTACCCAAATGTAAATCCTGCTCCATGAAACCTAACAAGGACCTGAAGCACTCGCCTGAACCCCACGTTCTCCAGGTCAAAGGGGTACTCCAGGATCCCCGTGGTGGGCACCCGGACCCTCAGGACGTCCTGCTGGGTCGGCAGATAAGAAGCGTCACAAATTCTGTGTATGTCGTTCAGGAAGCTGTTGAAACGGGAGGTCAAGGAGATGCAAACCGGTCAGCGTGAGGACAGAGGAGACATTCATTGTAATTGTAAAATATAGTTTCAGCCTCTTCACTATAAGCGAGAATTTAAAAGGTCTCTTCGCTCTTAAGCCTTTTGTCAACAGCCTTAAATGGAATAGCGCTGAGCCTTCTGAGTGCATTGAACAGGCAGCTTCTGTTTACACTCACTACTTGGCGGAGTCTGACAGCTGGTATTTCCTCTTCAGACCGTAGCATTCCTGGATCCCCGGGTCGGTCCACAGGCTCTGGATGGCCTCCACGTGAGGGTTCGTTAACGTCGTCACCCTCACCACGTCGACGCCGCGGACGATGCCGGCGTTTGCCTGAACGACACGACACACAGATGGATTTATGACGTCGTGTTTGTGCTCTTGTAGTGTTGGGACGTGTTGACGTCACTGGGTTTAAATCACACGACAGATGTAGAAGGAACAGAAGCCCTGAGAGGGAAGGACGAATTAGTTTTTTTGTGTGAGAAAACGAAGGTTTTGCCGGGATAATCGTTCTAGTTTCCTTTAATAAAAATGTAATCTGTGAAACAAGTAAGGGAAACAGTTTTGCCATATGAATACTTTCTTTCTTTTAGAGAAGTGTATGTTGTTGTAATACTCATTCTGGCCACAAGAGGCTGAAGTGCTGCAGGGATGAGTCCTAAAACCAGAAATCAGTCACTATTTTAAGCTTCCTGTTTAAATACAAACACCACATCGTGTAGAAATGTGTACTTGTTGTATTCAACACTGCATTGAAGGCAATTAGTCTGACACTGTAGAGCGAAGGACGCATACGGGATGTCTTCAGCTGTAGCTATACCCGAACCCTAAAAACTGCATGTAGCCTTCATCTGGATCTGACAGGATGTTCCACTTTCCACTCTTATCGAGGGTTCAATGAGTAGTCATCGGGCTGTCGGTGCTCTCTCGACAGCTCAGTCGATGTGACGTGTGATGGGCTGCACAGAGGATTGGGAGGTCAGAATAACCAGAAAACCCTGCTGGTTAGAAGACTGCAAAATGGGACTGGGTGTGGGACTTTTCTGGCATGCTAAATAGTGTGGGTCTGGGTATTGGTACCGGAATCCTACTTTTTTAAACTTTAAATTTTTTTAAAAATTTAAAAATTGGAAGGCACCGTTATTTAATGCTGCCAAAGGTTCAAGGCTTATATAGGCTGTTGTTGTCTTATGAAACAGGAAGTGGACTCTTCTCATCCTTACCTGGAACTTTAACTAATGTAGCATGTTTGTGTGTGCATGTGTGTCCGTTCACAGGGACGGATTCCTGTATGATTATCAGAGAGTTCTAGCTGTCTCCCTTTCCTGCTTTGTCTTTAACTGACTGAGGAGGAACCCGTCTTTACATTCCTGCAGTCAAACATCACGTGCTCTTCCCAAACGTCAGCCTTCTTCCATAAGCAGACAAAAACTCTCCGCCAGCGAGGATCTCAAGCGTAAACACGGCGGTAAATTACCAGAAGTGCTTCACCCTGCAACACACTGCAGGCTCTGAAGCGTGCGCACACTCTTCTGGTGAACAGCGTTGTGGTCAAACCTGCTTCTTCTCCATCTGTCTGTGTGAAGCGGCACAGAAAGACACTACAGCGTGGTCTACCTTGTTGTGTTCGTACTTGTAGGAGATCCGTAACGCGTCCATGGCCTGGATCAAGGTCTGCATGGCCGTGAAGATGTTCTGGTAGATCAGCCGGGCGAAGCCTCTCTTGTCCTCGTCAGAGTATCCGCGGCCGTGGATGATCCTCATCTGCTTGATGAAAGTGCTCTTCCCACTTTCACCGGTTCCTAGCCCCCCAACAGATGCACAACGTTACTGGTCCCCAACACATTAATGGGTTGTAGAGAAATGAACTACATCATGTTTTTGGGATTCATTGAGCATGAAGAAAAGTGTGAAGTTCTTTAACGTCTGGCTGTTATGCAGTCTTGCACTCGCGGTACATTTATAATCACAGTCTGGGTTTCATCTCGTCGTTGATGTGAGTGAGTCAGCTGTTAGCAGACAAAGGTTCAACGTAAACAGGAACAGTGGCTGAAAAACGTCTGTGAGAAGTTAACATACGCAGAGAGTCACAGAGAAAACATCTGTTTCTCGTCGTTTTCGTATCTTATTGTAATATTCTTCGTGCCGCTCTGTTTGTGTCTTTACTCAATAAAAACTAGCAGCAATACCACAGTATACAAATAATCAATTACAAGTAAAACTACACAAGTATTGGCAGAAAGAAATGTACTTAGAGCATCAAAAGTACAACTTATGCAAAATGTAGTTCTATTAATCATATACACAGTTTATTATTTGAACATTACTTAATTCTCTCATTTGTATTATTCTTAATAGTCTGTTTTTAATTTAACTCAAATATTTCAGCATCCACTCCTTCTTATTGTCTATTTTCATTCAATATATATTTATTTATTTATTTTTTTGAGCTTCATCTCTTTTCTAAAAAGTGTTTTAAAAATTGTTATTCATTATTATTATTTAATTATTATTATTAACAGTTATAGTTACGGATTAGGATTTTACATAAAAACAATAATAACTCTATAAATAAATAAAACGATATAAAAACAGTATATGAAATATTTAAAATGATCTCTACTGACCATCAACATGTAAATGCATCAGTAATAATATATCCTAGGATGAAATATGTAGTGATGTAAGTTTGTCTAGAAGTACATTTATTTGCTAATACTTTAAACATTTTGAATGCAGTATTTTGGACGGTAGGAGTATTTCCTCGTCCCTCACCGAGCAGAAGCAGCTTGTATTCCCGTCTGGAGTCCCTCATCTCGCGGCGGAGCTGCTTCTCAATCTCATCGTTGATCCGGCGAGCCTCTTCAGCCTCCGGGCTGAGGCAGCAAGCCCCCGCGGAGCTCAGAGTCATTGCGCCGGGAAACACGTCCGCTCCTGGGGAGAGGAAACAACTCAAAGTCCGTGAAGCAGCGAGTCGTTTCACTGCATCACTCACGTTCTCCAGGACAAATACAGAGGAAGCTCACGTCCTCTGGGTCCAGCTGTTTGTCTGGTCCTCCGTCCTGGGTGGACCATGTGACAGAGGGATGAGCTCTGATGGGAAATCGTGTGTGTCGCCCCCCCCCCCCCCCCCCCCCCCTCCTCTGGGTACATGGAGGACCCTCCTTTAATGTCCTCCTACCAAAGCAGGAGTTAAAACAGCAGATATAGCATAATTTAAGTTACAGTGAGGAACTTCTATCTGGTCCTGAACCAGTCTCAGCGTAGTCCTGATCCTCTATATGAACCAGTCTCAGTGTAGTCCTGGTCCTCTATCAGACCTCCATCAGTAAAGAGACCATCAGAGAGAAGATGGTCTGTTTCTATAGAGTTATTCTTGATGCTCGTCATCGGAGCCACCGGGTCGGATTCTGGTGAAACCAGATGAACTCATGCAGGTTCACCAGAACCTCCTTCAGCTCAGACTCCAGCAGAGACCGGTCCACCGTGGACAGACCCAGATCCTCCAGCAGAGACCGGTCCACTGTGGACAGACCCAGATCCGGAACGAGGAGGAGAGCTCAGCTCCCGGCAGCAGCAGCAATTCTTCCTCCTCCTCCTCCTCCTCCTCCTCCTCCTCCTCCAGGAGCAGAGCTTCTCCTCTCTGGGAGTCAACACCGACACCACGCTGCTGGAGACCCAGGACGTATTGCTGGACCCGCTGGAGGTGAAGAGAGGCACGGGAGAACCAGAACCAGGACTGAGAGGAGCAGACTGTCAGACCTGCTGCAGTAACAGACTCTGGTGCTCAGAGACACTACCACTTTAGACCACAGGGGGCGACAGAATCAACACAGAATCAAACATATTTTATAGTATTTCTTTAATTCAAAATCAAACTTTATTACCCAGGAGGCTCTACGTGGTGAAGCCTTTGAGCACATTTCTACATTGTTGAGTCCAAACGTCTTCACTTCATATAAAATTCTTACGGTTAGATAATCCAATCCAACTAAAACTTTACTAGAATAGAAATGTATTAGAGTTGTCATATACACAAAATTTGAGCATCAGAGGTAAATACATATTTTTACAGATTACTGACAGACAAAGAAAGTTTCACTCACTTTCCTCAAGTCCCAACTTAAATCTGTATTTATAAAACAGTTTGACACTTTGTGCTGCTGCGTGACTCCCTCTAGTGTAACAAGAGCGACACTAACTCTTATAAAATAATGCACATTTTCCCTCTGCAGCCGTCTGCTGTTGAGGCATTACAATGCTGTCTGTCTACACTGCTGCTCAAAGTGTCAACGTGTGCATTCTCCCTGAAAACTAAATACATCAAGTAGTGATTTTGCACTAAATTTCATGTTCATTCATCCGATAGTTGTTGAGATATTTCCATCTGAATGAAGAATGTTGGCCTCATGGTGGTGCTAGAGGGAAAGTCTGAGGTTAACCAAAGTCAGTAGGATTCATCTTCTGGAGAAATGTTTCTGGTTATGCTGCACATCCAGACTTTACTCACAAATATAATTACAATATGACGTGAATTATTCTTCATTAAACGAACCAGCATCATATCAGAAATGAAAGCTCCACCTGGTAACAAATGTTAAGCACATTTAAACACTTTGTGCTTCACTTAAAGTACATTTTAATGCAGGAATACTGTGTGGTATTAATACTTTTACTGTTAATAGTTACTGTTACTAAAAGCTGTTAATATGTCATTTTTAAAAACATACAAACAATAAAAAACAGATTATGAATAACAGATAGCTGAAACAGACAAAAAATGAATTAACATATATAAGGCCAGAGTTTACAAGACATTCATGCTCCTCAGCAGTATTTCAATGAAAACCACCATAGAGAACCGTTTAGATTCACATGTGGTCAGTTTATCAGAGAAATCTAGACGTGAGAGCTGCCATGGGTTTAAAAAAGGTCTGCTAGTAAAATGAACATAAAAGTTCATTTAATAGGCAATAATGAATATGAGCTTGACTTTAAAACATATAAACAATGAGAGTAAATAACAGATCGCTGTAACAGACACAAATAAATGGAAAGATAAATTCATGCTCCTCAGCAGTATTTCAATGAAAACCACCATAGAGAACCCCTCTCACTCCTACGACCAGCTGTGACTGAGCAGCTCATTCAGACATCAGATCATCACAACGAGACCTTCAGACGCTGCTTTGGACCTCCGACCTCTGAGAGACTAGATTCATGTTTGTCTTTATGGATTCATTGGAACTAGTTCTGCAGGCGGAGAGGGATTCATTGAATGTTTTCTACGCAGATAGTAACAAACACCCAGCAGAGTTCCTACCACCATCACCACCACCAGTCCCACTACACAGTAGAGGACGATCAATCCCGGACTCACTGGTTGTGATGGACTTCCTGTCGTTGAAGGATCTTTTCCTCCACTTGTTGTGTTTGGTGTCTCAGGTTTGGGTTGAACCCTCTCTGCTGTAAAGAGACCAAACGAGTCTGAGTCATTCATGAGAAGAACCAACATCTCACTGAAACATGAACTAAACGTCCTCAACAGATTAAACTGAGGAAGTCCACAATAATTTTTTTATCCAGGAAATCTCCTGAATTGAACCTGATGAGAAACTTCTACTGAATCAACTCACCTGTGATATTGAGGAGACATTTCCTTAATCGCCAACCTTCACCTGTGTTCACTCCACACACGTAAAGACCTGAGTCATCAGTCCTGAGTCTGGACATGTGGAGTCTGAGTCGTCCTTCTCTGAGGACGTCTTTGTTAAACTTGACTCGTCCTGCAAACCGTTTGTTCTGAGACTCTGAGACCTCGACACCTTCATGAAGATGAAACAGGATGAAGGGTGTGAGAACCGTTAACATCTGACAGAAGATGTTAATGGACTTGATGGAACCGTCTGTAGTGGGCATGAAGGTCCATTCCAGAGTGACATCCTGGTTCTCCTCTGCCTGATAGGAGCTCTGTGTCACCTCCACGAATGATCCTGTTGAGGAGACAGAGAGGGAGAGTGAGGAGCAGACAAACCGACAACGTCAACATGAGAGCCTTTAAACTCCACCTGGAGATGTTTACTGACGCTGAGCTTTAAAGACACAAAGTGAAGCTGTAAACTAACCAGAGACACAGGAGGTCAGTGTGATGAGCAGCAGGATGCTGCAGATCATCTTCTCCCTGTGAGAGGAGACAGAGGACCAGAGTCATGAACACATCACATCACAGCTCAAGAGAGACCAGCTACAGTCTGTCTGTAGTCACTGCAGCACTTCTTCTTCTTCTGTGGTTCTTGTGACAACATGTCTGACCAGAGGACTGACACCAGGAGAGGAATCACTGTTGAGTTTCTGTCACTAGATGGAGCCAGTTAGAATTATTACACTGAGGAAGAACCAGGAAATACTGGACTGGTTCCAGATAAATGCCTCAACAATATTAAAAAGAGGGAACTCCTCTTTATAACGGTAGACTATTTAATGTTTTAATATCTCTCTGTGATCATGTATTTATGGTTTAACCTCCATATTATTCAGATATAATTCTCATGTATTAGTTTTCCGTCTAAACGGGATTACTGGTTAAAAGATCAACCAGCAGGTTAGAGTCTAAACCAGCGGTGCCCAATACGTCGATCGCGTTAGTGCCGGTAGATCGCATTCCATTTAAAATAAAATTGATGTCCTCGAGGGTAGAGAAGGAGGAACCTACCTGTAACTCATCCTGAACCAGACCTGAACCAGACCATTCTAGAGGTCTGGATGGTTTGTAGTGGAGCAGTGGAGCAGAAATGTATTCATGTCCTAGAAATCATGAAGGTTTTATTAACCAGCGGTAGATATTTAAAGAACTGATGACAGCTTTTCTCTTTCTTTTTTCAACGTTAATGTTTCACATGAGGAAGTAGGAGGAGCCAGACGTCTGCTGCACGAGGAGTTGCATCATCCATGTTGTTCCACTTGAAAGTGAAAGTATCATCAGAGTTTTGATAAGAAACATTTAACTGCTGTTATGAAACAATAATCAGTTCTCTTCTGAACTTGAGATTTGTTCCATGTTAACATGACTGATGAGTGATCAGCTATTCAGATCTTCCTCGTGGTGCTTCAGTTCAGTTGGTTCGATCGAACGTTCATCGTCTCACATGAACTCACCACACGGTGACATTAAATGTGTTTGAATATGAAACTGTAGTTTAACCTCACTGTGTTTCATCCCGTCTGTTACTCACCGTCTTTTATCCATCGTCAGTATTTTAACTCACTGAGTCCAAAATAACTTTCAAACGACTTGCAGCACAAACAATATGCTGATCTTCTATTATTTTCATACAGACATAATGTATATTAGTGAGATTCATGAGGATATGAATGGATATGGACAATCATGTTTCATCTTATTTTTATTGAAAGTTTTTGAACAAATACAATGAACTGTAAATACAGGATCAGTCAACAAGTTCTCATAAAAAAACATAAAATATTAAATTAGTTCCAATTTAAACAAAGCACCATTATATCAGAAATGAAAGCTCCACTTTGAACGGACGTGAAGTACATTTTAGGACATTGTGTCGATAATACTTTCACTCTTTGCTTGAAGAAACATTTAGACCGTTTAGATTCACATGTGGTCAGTTTATCAGATAAATCTAGATGTGAGAGCTGCCATGGGTTTAAAAAAGGTCTGCTAGTAAAATGAACATAAAAGTTCATTTAATAGGCAATAATGAATATGAGCTTGACTTTAAAACATATAAACAATGAGAGTAAATAACAGATCGCTGTAACAGACACAAATAAATGGAAAGATAAATTCATGCTCCTCAGCAGTATTTCAATGAAAACCACCATAGAGAACCCCTCTCACTCCTACAACCAGCTGTGACTGAGCAGCTCATTCAGACATCAGATCATCACAACGAGACCTTCAGACGCTGCTTTGGACCTCCGACCTCTGAGAGACTAGATTCATGTTTGTCTTTATGGATTCATTGGAACTTGTTCTTCAGGCGGAGGGGGATTCATTGAATGTTTTCTACGCAGATAGTAACAAACACCCAGCAGAGTTCCTACCACCATCACCACCACCAGTCCCACTGCACAGTAGAGGACGATCAATCCCGGACTCACTGGTTGTGATGGACTTCCTGTCGTTGAAGGATCTTTTCCTCCACTTGTTGTGTTTGGTGTCTCAGGTTTGGGTTGAACCCTCTCTGCTGTAAAGAGACCAAACGAGTCTGAGTCATTCATGAGAAGAACCAACATCTCACTGAAACATGAACTAAACGTCCTCAACAGATTAAACTGAAACATATTCCACAGATCCTGTAAGAAGGAAGTGTAACGAGTGAGGAAGTTCTTCTACTGAATCAACTCACCTGTGACGTTGAGGAGACATTTCCTCGAACCTTCACCATAAACTGTGAGCACATCACACACGTAAAGACCTGAGTCATCAGTCCTGAGTCTGGACATGTGGAGTCTGAGTCGTCCTTCTCTGAGGACGTCTTTGTCAAACTGAACTCGTCCTGCAAACCGTTTGTTCTGAGACTCTGAGACCTCGACACCTTCATGAAGATGAAACAGGATGAAGGGTGTGAGATCATTTAACATCTCACAGTAGATGTTAATGGACTTGATGGAACCATCTGTTCTGGTCTTGAAGGTCCATTCCAGAGTGACGTTGTGGTTCTCCTCTGCCTGATAGGAGCTCTGTGTCACATTCACTACTGATCCTGTTGAGGAGACAGAGAGGGAGAGTGAGGAGCAGACAAACAACGTCAACATGAGAGCCTTTAAACTCCACCTGGAGATGTTTACTGACGCTGAGCTTTAAAGACACAAATTGAAGCTGTAAACTAACCAGAGACACAGGAGGTCAGTGGGATGAGCAGCAGGATGCTGTAGATCATCTTCTCCCTGTGAGAGGAGACAGAGGACCAGAGTCATGAACACATCACATCACAGCTCAAGAGAGACCAGCTACAGTCAGTCTGTAGTCACTGCAACACTTCTTCTTCTTCTTCTGTGCTTCTTGTGACAACATGGCTGACCAGAGGCGGGTATTTCGAGACTATAAGGAAGCATTTTCAAGTACACAGGTTTACAGTCTTTGTCGTCTTTTAACAAGGGATCCAGACATAATCAGTTGATGAGATGGTGGTTTGTAGACCAAAATTGAAGAGTAAAGTTGGTGTGAAGTCAGGTGTCAAATCCACCTTATATGCAACATAGTCAGGTGAGTAAACCATGAATGTTATTCCAAACATCTGCAAATAGATCCACTCTCAAAATTGCAGTTGTCAGTGCAAATAAAAATGCACAAAATATAGCTGATATAAATTACAGCCTCCGTAATTATGAAACAAAACATCCATAAATGTAGTTGTAGAACAGATTTACTTGTTCTCTCATTGAACTGATGGTGCAAGATCATCCGTATTTTTAGGCTTTGGACCTCCTTTATCTATGTGGTATGAATCCTGATATGATCTGTATTTGTCGGGCCCCTTCCTGACCCGGATGTGATGTCTGTTGGGTAGAAATTGATAAACTTTCAGCCACAGCTAGGGATCTGTAAGGTTCTTCACAGACTTGAGGAACTCACCATGGTGGAGTCTAAATTTGGTCCCGTGCCCTTTGGATCATTTTTGTCATACCAGTGCCTTCTTGAGGCTACTAGGGGAATCATGAAACATCCAAATGCCCCAGAATTCTCTCAGCTGCCTGTTGAAGGCTACAGGTTCTTGCCTGACTACGAGCAGCAGTACCACCTTGAGAGCCTACAGGTGTGCCATGAACTCTCTGCTGCCATAGAGGCTGAGACCAGGGAGCAGTCTGACAGCCCCCTGTGGGTCCAGGTACAACAGCCAAGAGTTACTTGTAGGTCTATCTTCATGCTTTGGGCTATCCAAATACCTGTACCGTAGCGTCACAAATAGACAAGCAGTAAATTTCAAGCAGCAGTTGGCTTCGGTTCTGCCGAGTAAAGCCAATGCATAAGTGAAGACCTGCATTCTCTCCACTGACCACCAGGGGGCGACTCCTCTGGTTGTATAGAAGTCTATGAGAAAATGACTCTACTTCTCTCTTGATTTATTACCTCAGTAAACATTGTAAACATGAGTTTATGGTCCTTCTGGTACAGACCAAGGACCATTTGGTCCTCCAGCGAGACAGTTTAGCGTGGCAGCGTGTCGTAGAACGCACTTTTCAGAAACGAATATAAGAATGCTACGCACATCATATACAGACTTAACAAAGAAATTCTGGGCAAAAACATCATCGAAACCATTTTACA
This sequence comes from Pholis gunnellus, assembly GCF_910591455.1. NCBI lineage: Eukaryota > Metazoa > Chordata > Actinopteri > Perciformes > Pholidae > Pholis > Pholis gunnellus. The sequence goes on along the minus strand of NC_136550.1, from coordinate 1,473,147 downwards.
CACTGCAGACACAATTATACACAAACTAATATAATCAACGAGAAGATGTACCACAGTATCACGTATTTGTCGCCATGACGCAGTAAACTTTATAAAGCCACATTTTTTTTAGAGACTGTTGAAATGTTGTGCTATCATTTGGGAGAGTTTTAAACTTTCACCTGCATCATTCAAAAGAGATACTCATGCTTTCAATGCTTTTCTTTCCAGGTGAACCTGAAACTTTTCAATTTGAGCTGTGTGCCATCTTCATTTACTCTTAACCAGTAACATATACACTGATATTTACACATCTGAACAAATCTCACAAGTGTTACCTGTATTATAACATCAAAATTAATAAAATAAACCATGTAGTTACAGAATTAGTCTTTTTAGTATGGGTATGCAATTTTCGAACAGAGGCCTAAAAATAGGGCTAGGGCTTAAAAGGTTCTCCAGTTTCAAGTCTTCTTCAATACAGCATGATGTTCATTTAGTCAATTATGGTCCATTTAGAGTCAAATAGACCATAAAGACTTTACTTTTCCTATCAATAGTTATTTTGTTCTGCACAACTATTTTGAAGTTCACATAGAAACTGTAAACGAACAAAAGCACAAATGGTCAACAGGGACTACGAGTGAAAACAGACAACAATGAAACTGAGGACACGAGTGAGAGACGTGTGTCACCACATTTATTGACCCATAATCTAGTAAACTTTGATTTGTAAGAGATAGAGCAAGACCCGCACCCTTTTAACTAAGTTTGATTCGTATAATGAAGAATATAGAGGAAGATCTTAAGGATCAAGCCCGACCTTTCATTATTAAAGAGTACTATAATAGTCTGTTGTATTTTCTGGCTAACTCCTACCTCTGAAAACAAAACAAACTAAATGATTTTACACCAAAACTTCTTCACCAAAACAAATACAGAGGGGCCACCGACCAATAAACCTAAAGTTCACTATGTAGAGGGTACCCCAAACTCACCCACTGTCCCCAACCTCCCACCACAAACCTTCACAACTTCACAAAATCAGTGTCAGTTTAAACAGGCAGAGAACAAAATGAAGAGAGACTGAGCTCCTCAGGCTCCCTCCTCTCATGCTGGAGCCCCACTCTCCTGTTTAAAGAAGGCCTCTGTCCCAACACCTCATCCATGAGGACAAACCACGGCCAAGTGGCAGCAGTTGCTTTCCCACTCACTGCCTCTCCTGAACCTGGATACTTGCAATCCCAAAGCAGAGGAAATCCATCGAGACAGTTAACAAAAACAACAGCAGCAAAGCAAACGTCAGCAAACGTGTTTATTAACTTGTAGTAACACATATGCACACACTTTGTATTTTTTCTTTTTTTTGCTTGCAAGGGAGTCACCCTCCCCTGCAGGCACATTTTCTGCAAAAATTGGCCGAATCACATTGAGAAACCGTTTTTAATAATGTTAACACAAGGATGCAAACTTGACACAGCAGGAGTTACACAAATGCACATAGAAATCATTTACATGGATGCCTTAGTTTCACTTTGAAAAAAAGAAAAAGATGATTCTCTGTACAGCTATACAAAACCAAACCAGAAGTGTGTTGTCCTCTCCGTTCCAGCTGCATCATCCCTTTCTGCGCATGCGCGGGAGCGCCCTGCAGGAAGTCCCCGCACTACTCTGCCTCTGATTGGCTGCCGTCTGCTAAACGCTTACGTTAGCCTAGCTGTGATGCTAACCGGCGCTTCGAATTAGAGACTCAGACACGGTAGTCCGAAGAGAGGCCACCCGGTTAGAATGTAGATTTACAAACACGCGTAAATAAATACGAACGGGGTCTTCAAACTACAAGTGGCCTACAGATCGGAGCTAACAGGACGTCACTGTTGGTGTCACTTCCTGTTTATCTGCTGAAAAATGACCCCGCCCCCCCCCCCCCCCCCCGGAGATAAGATCACTTTCTTTTTCCTGGAGTGGCGCAGCTCCTCTCCAACGAGACAAATGCTTAAAAACAACATATTAAACATTAACAAAATATTAAACATTAACATATATAATGAACTGCGGGACCGCAGGCTGGAGTCCGTCGTGAGGACTGAACGTTTAAAGTAGAGAAGAAGGAGCTTACCTTAAAGTCTGAGTCTGTAGAGATCAATGATTCACTGCATCAATGAGTCCAGATACGAACATCTTCATCACACCTCTGTTATGGAGGAAGATGAACTTCCTGTCGTTCTGGTACAATATTTAGAAGAAGTTCACTGACTGTAACGGTCTGCAGGAGCTGTGATCACGTGATGTTTGTTTGTGTGTGACATCATCGTGCTCCGCCCACACGAGCTTTCAGGCGGTGTGGGCGGAGCACGATGATCACGTGATCACAGCTCCTGCAGACTGCAGACCGTTACAGTCAGGGAATGTTCTGTCTGGACTCATTGATGCAGTGAATCATGGATCTCTACAGACTCAGACTTTAAGGTAAGCTCCTTCTTCTCTACTTTAAACGTTCAGTCCTCACGCGTACTCCAGCCTGCGGTCCTGCAGCTCATAACTTTATATATGTTTATGTTTAATATGTTGTTAATGTTTAATATGTTGTTTATGTTTAATATGTTGTTAATGTTTAATATGTTGTTTTTAAGCATTTGTCTCGTTTGAGAGGAGCTGCGTCACTCCTGGAACATGGACAGGGTGTTATCTCGGGGGGGGGGGGGGGTCATTTCTCAGCAGCCCTCAAATGATAACGGAAAGTGACACCAACAGTGACGTCCTGTTAGCTCCAATCTGTAGGCCATTTGTAGTTTGAAGACCCCGTTCGTATTTATTTACGCGTGTTTCATTCTAACCGGGTGGCCTCTCTTCGGACTACCGTGTCTGAGTCTCTAGTTCGAAGCGCCGGTTAGCATCACAGCTAGGCTAACGTAAGCGTTTAGCAGACGGCAGCCAATCAGAGAGCCTTTCTCAATATGCGTACTTCTCTGTACTTGTGAACTTGTGGACTTGTGAAACGTCATCAGTCTCAGCCCAAGTACTGTTCCAATTCAAAGTTCACATCAAGCCAAGCCAGGTCCAAATGCCCGGATGTGGCTCGCTCCGCCCATTTTACCGGGGATGCATCGGAGGTGACTTGTGTGTACTTGGGACAGCCAAATATCCCAGAATGCATTTTGCACCAGCAACAGGAAACGATGGTGGAGGAGAAATCACACAACTGGAAGTTGAAACTTTCGAAATACTACTGTTGTTAAGTCACAGAAAGTAATTTTAGGATGTTTTTAGGCGAGAAGTTAGTTGTTTGAGCATCAAATCCGTGGTCGGTTTGTCAAGATTCAGCCGATTAAAAAATCTGCTCCGACGATTTCGGAGATGTGAGGTGTTGCTAGCGGGACCGGCAGTAAACCTGTACCGGGGGCTCAGCGCTCATGTTACCCGCCTAGAACTGCCTGATCTCGGCAGTAAAACCCCGCCAGCACCGGGGGCTCCGCGCTCACGGTGCCCGCCTAGAACTGCCTGATCTCGGCAGTAAAACCCTGCCAGCACCGGGGGCTCCGCGCTCACGGTGCCCGCCTAGAACAGCCTGATCTCGGCAGTAAAACCCCGCCAGCACCGGGGGCTCCGCGCTCACGGTGCCCGCCTAGAACAGCCTGATCTCGGCGAGTCTTTTTGAAACTTAGCGCTGGTATTGACGTCTCTGTAGCGTTTTCCTCATCGGCAAAGAGCACAGCAATCCGGATCTGAATATATATATGTATAAATACATATAATTGTATGTATATATGTGTATATAATATAATTAAAAAAATATTTTATTTTATTTTAAATGAAAATGAAAAAAGCAGGGTTGTCATATTTAGTTTGATTGTAAAAATACTTTACAGTAAAAAAACGGATTAAACTCATTAGCAAAACCAGCTGAGGTGGTGATGTCATCAAGTAAGCTGCTGTTCCAATTGTCCATACTGTGTCCTCTGTACTTGAAGTCTGGACTTGGAGTCCAGACTTCAAGTCCATACTCCAAAAGTTCACAAGTCCGTACTTGTGAACTTGGGTATTGAGAAAGGCCCAGAGTATGGGGCTCCCGCGAAGGGGATGATGCAGCTGGAACGGACTTCGAACTCGTATTATTAATTCTTGTTTTATTTACAGATGGCCGACCATCTGAAACCGACTCCTGTGTGGCTTTGGCAACGTTTAAAGAAGGTAAGGGAGCTCTCGTTCATTTATCAATGCCTGTAGACTAGAGTTGTACTTCGTACTCCCTGATTTGAACGTCTTCAGACTCTTTCCTCACAAGATGAGAACTTCATATAATCTATTTACTCGTTTTAGTCAAAACAGCTTCAATTACTAAATAAATAAATATCCTCTGATTTCATGTTTATTTATTGTTCCATCTTTAACCCTTTTTTGAAAGGAGAGCTCTATGGCATTATATTTCATTTTGTTTTTATATTTTGAATGTTGCGTTTCATTTTTACTATAAATTTATGCGTACAAATTGTGAGAAAAAGTGTTTTTACGCTCAAGAAGTTCTGGTGGGAGGATACCCAGACCCTCCACCTTAGACGGGTCCCCATCCATGTTGAACCAGAACCAACTTTGACTTCTTCAGTTCATCTGAAACCAGTTCAGGATTTCCTGTAAATTCTAATCCTCCTAACAGCAGTGATTCCTCTCCTGGTGTCAGTCCTCTGGTCAGACATGTTGTCACAAGAACCACAGAAGAAGAAGAAGAAGTGTTGCCGTGACTACAGACAGACTGTAGCTGGTCTCTCTTGAGCTGTGATGTGATGTGTTCATGACTCTGGTCCTCTGTCTCCTCTCACAGGGAGAAGATGATCTGCAGCATCCTGCTGCTCATCACACTGACCTCCTGTGTCTCTGGTTAGTTTACAGCTTCACTTTGTGTCTTTAAAGCTCAGCGTCAGTAAACATCTCCAGGTGGAGTTTAAAGGCTCTCATGTTGACGTTGTCGGTTTGTCTGCTCCTCACTCTCCCTCTCTGTCTCCTCAACAGGACCATTCGTGGAGGTGACACAGAGCTCCTATCAGGCAGAGGAGAACCAGGACGTCACTCTGGAATGGACCTTCATGCCCAGAACAGACGGTTCCATCGACTCCCTTTTTATCTCCTGTGATATGTACAATGGTGTCACACCCTTCACCCTGTTTGATCTGTATGAAGGTGTCGAGGTCTCAGAGTCTCAGAACAAACGGTTTGCAGGACGAGTCCAGTTTGACAAAGACGTCCTCAGAGAAGGACGACTCAGACTCCACATGTCCAGACTCAGGACTGATGACTCAGGTGTTTACCGGTGTGATGTGCTCACAGGTGAAGGTAAAGGTTCAAGGGAATGTCGCCTCAACGTCACAGGTGAGTTGATTCAGTAGAAGAACTTCCTCACTCGTTTCACTTCCTTCTTACAGGATCTGTGGAATATGTTTCCGTTTAATCTGTTGAGGACGTTTAGTTCATGTTTCAGTGAGATGTTGGTTCTTCTCATGAATGACTCAGACTCGTTTGGTCTCTTTACAGCAGAGATGGTTCAACCCAAACCTGAGAGAGATCCTTCAACGACAGGAAGTCCACCACAAGCAGAGAGTCCGGGATGGATCGTCCTCTACTGTGCAGTGGGACTGATGGTGGTAGGAACTCTGCTGGGTGGTTATTACTGTCTGCGTAGAAAACAAAATCAAAATAGAGTGCTGTAACAATACACGTGTTTGTATTGAAGCGCTCAGTACGAGGCTTACGGTTCGGTACGCATTACAAACCGAACAATACGTTTGAATAATACTATTGTATTTGGAACATGCAGAAGCTTAAAATGTGGGAAAGATAAAACCAATTATATTGTATTGAACCGTGCCGTACTGGACCGTGGCACCACTGTGTCGTATTGAACCGAACCGAGAAGCCGTCGCCATGTTGAACTGATGGGACTTGAAGGGTTTGAGTGATATTTTGGAAATGTTTAGTTTAGTTCAAATGTCGTCTCGATGGCGCTAAAGTTAATTGATCACCAAAGATGTTCCGGTTCATCCTCAGGGGAACATGAATGTTTGTGTCAAATGTTTTAGTGGTCGAGATATTTTACTTGAAATCGTTCCTTCATCAAAGCTAAACGTTGTTTAACAAAGTGCTTCTTCTCGGGCTGTTAATTGGTTTGGACGCCCAGATTTACATAAATAGACACATTAAATTAAATATGCGTGGTTCTAACTGAGAAGCTATTTATTCATGGTGGTGGTTACAGAAATAACCCTGGTACACAGCTCTTAAGCTGAGCCTCACCAGTGTTGTTACCCACAGTTCAATACTGCCGCATTAATTCAGAACTAACAAATGTATTAGTCATAGAAGTCGAGTTACTAACAGAGACTACACATCTTCCTGCCAACCACAAACTGCCTTTTTTATTGTGTTGGTATCAGAACTATAATGCACAATGAAGACTTTTAACAACGTATTATTGTCCTCGGCTGCCTTTGTGTGTGAGGATCAGCCTCTTCTGTTTGTTTCTTTAACAACAGAAATGAATGACAATCACGTCGCTGTGTTGTTACATTGATTCTACTGTATGTTGAAAACATTTTTGTACAAATGAACTCGATGGAGTTCTGTTTATTTCTGCTGCTGTCGGCCTCTAAAGCTCATTTAGATGCTTCAAGAACATGAACTTAAGTTTTATTTGAATGTAGCGTTTAGCATTAATTAACTGGTTGATTATGGATCTTAATGAAGGAAAAGACAGAAAGATGTTCAACAATGAAGTATTAAGTATTTGATTGAACAAACAAACTTTTTGTCTTTAGTATTTCTCTTACTGCACAAAATGGTTGTTTACATGTTATTTCATAAATAATGTATATTTTCTATTGTTGCAAAAAACATCTGTACTTTAATTCTGTCTGTACATATTTCAACCTTGTGGCCTTGTTTTTTATTCCGATACATGAAATACATTCTCTATATTTATATGTATTTCTTTATTAAATTGAAATAAAAAATAAAAAAGTCTCTGTTGTCATTGTTTTTGACCTCAATAGAGGTTTTGACCCCCAAAAAAAAGATTCTCCAGAAGTGTTTTCAAGTGAACTGGTTTAATCTCCACTCAACCATTTGTTGTTTAAGAATTAAGAGACAAAAATACAGGAAAGTTTAGTTTTACCTTTTTCTCTCCACTAGGTGACACTAACGGCTCTTTGAAATACAGCCGGATGTTTGGAGCAGGCAGCTCACGCTCTCTGTCACACAGGTAGCATGTCAAACAAAGCTCACGCTCTCAACAGCACCTGGAGGCTTTTATGTTGATGGATACTCAGATGTTTTGCAGATGTTGGACAGTGAGAACATCACAGACGGAGTTGCAGAAAAGAGTGAGCTGCTGCAAAAACTACTCATGTAGTGAGGTAATAATAATGCACCTGGGCCGGCAGAGTTAGTTTAGGTTCTGTTACTTAACTTATTGTTTTGTTATGCACCTTCAACACACACACACACACACAGCATGCAACACTACTGATACCACTGATGTTCACACCCCATCGTAAGTATATAAAAAAAACATATACGATGTAATTTCTTTGTAATCATCCAAAATAATGTGAAGTGTGTGGGTATTCTTCCACTGACTGGTCGATACGTGCGATGCATTGAGTGGGCCGGTCTGACAGTAACTCCCGGGCCGCCCCTGCTACCAGGATATATAAAGCGTCGTTGGTGACTTTGATGAGGGCAGTTTCTGTGCTGTGATGAGATCTGAATCTGGATTGAAATGGTTCATACAGTTGGTTTGAGTCCAGGTGGGTTTTGAGTCGGTGGGCAACAGTGCGTTCCAGTATTTTAGACAGAAAAGGGAGATTGGAGACGGGTCTGTAGTTGTTGTGGATGTCGGGGTCAAGGCCAGGTTTTCTGAGGATGGGTGTGACTGAGGTGAGTTTGAGGGCTGGAGGGGCGGAGCTAGTAGACAGGGAGGAGGTGTGGGCGGAGGGCCGGGAGACAAGCCATGACTAGAGTGGAAGGGACAGGGTCCAGGTCACAGGTAGGAGTCTTCATGCCAGAGAGTGATTCATTGAGATCCGAGAGGGAGATGAAAGACATAGTTGTAGACCTTGATAGAAATAGTTGTTAGTTTGCAGAGTCCAGCTTCCTTTTTAGCTCTGAAGTCCAATCAGCGTCACATGTTATCAGTCCTGGAAGTCTGGTGTGAGTAGTTTAGAAGTTCAAATAAAAGTTGAGGTAAAGTAGCTCAAACTCGTTCCTCCGTGTTTTTTGCAGATCAACCTCAGGTGATTGGGTCTCGTCGGCCAATCGTGGCCGCCCCGGGCGACGACGTCATCCTGCCGTGCCACCTGGAGCCCAAGTTCAACGTGGAGGGTCTGACGGTGGAGTGGTCGTTGCCCGACCTCAAGCCGGACCCCGCGGACCCGCTGAGCCGGGTGGAGTACGTGCACCTCTACAGGCGCCGGCACGAGATCCCGGACATGAAGATCCGGTCGTACGTCAGGAGGACAACGCTGTTCACCGACGAGCTGAAAGACGGAAACATCTCGCTGAAGATCACCAACGTCACGCTGGCCGACCAAGGAAGATACCGATGTTTCATCCCCCCTTATTAATGACGAAAAAAACATTTATAACTGTTGTTATAAATTGTGTACTAATGAGTGTTAATGTAGGAACAATGCTTTATAAAGGATGAATTAAGTGCTTACTCATCCTTAACTAATGTTTCATAGTGTGTAGTTATTATAAAGTGTTACTGTATCTTTTAAGTGTTTTTCCTCATTTCTCATCGTTTGTATCCCTTTTTAAACTTCACCAACATTCAGCTTTCAATTGAATTTGCAATATGAATAGTTTATATCAGAGAAGATTGATACTTGGCATCTGTCTATTGATACAATATTGCCACAACATACTATACTGTGTTGCCCCCCCCCCCCCCCCCCCCCTCTCTAATTTATAGTGATGTTAGTTATGTTTTGAACATAACGTTTTTCAATAGCATGTAAATGTGTGTAAATACAGAGTTTTGGTGGTAGGTCAGTTTGAGGGAGAAAACCTGTATTTTGAAAGATGTGGAATGTGTTCTCGTCCAGCGTTCACCTCCGTGATATGTGAATTATATATTCAGACGACACAAAGCAGAGATGTGTGAGAGATGAATGGCTTTTCTTGAACTAATATCCGTGTCTGGTACTGAAAACATTTAACAGATTGATTTCATCATTTAGAGCTGAAACATATTTAGACGATGAAACTATGAGTTTTTAATTGACTAATAAGACTTTAATCCCTTGTTGATGCCGGTTTAATTAGAAAACTCAACTTTAATCCACCAGTTTCCTATAAAACCCACAATGCAACGTCTTGTCCTGTTTTAACAGGTTTAACAGGTTTAACACCACAGAATAGATGCCAACGCCTGTTTGACTGATGAAGGTCGGAGCAGCGGCCGCGTCTGTGGAGGAAGGACACGGTGGACAGAATAATAGAAACACTGTGTCACTGTTCGATTCCCACAAACATGAACGGTACATTACTGTAAACAGGAAACGGAGAACAAAGGAGGGTTTCCCCTTAAAGAGGATAATAACAGATGTGTCCACTGTACTCTGAGGCTTTAAATTCTGCAATAAAACCAAATATGAGCATTAAAACCACGAGTATCTGTCCGCTCCTTGATTATGAAATATAGAATGAAACATCAGGAGGCACCGCGAGGCTGTGATGCTTGAAGTAAAGTAACAGAACGCACGAGATGCTTGTTTTAAACTCTTATTATTTGTCTTTCTGTGTTTTTGTTTCCATGCACGTGCTATTATTAACTGCATCTCGTCACTTAAATTCCATAAAAGTAAAAATAGAAACGGATTCAGCCTGAATGAGGTAATGCTGTTTCGTTTGCTATGTCACCATGGCGACGGGCTGTTGTGACACAGAAACGGACCAATAGGAGCGTAGAGGGGCGGGACTTCCGTCTCCAGGCAGATGACAACAAACACACATGGACCCAGTGCGTCGTTACAGATTTAAACTGTTATTTATGGGATGTCACATGAATATTTGAGGTTTTTGTTCATGTTTCTTTTAACGTCTTTTGTATCAGCTGCTGCTGTTGTTATCACTGAGTGTGAGTGTGTGTTTACCTCTGATCCTGTCGGTCTGAGCTTCCTGTGTGATGATGACGTCAGTGTACGACACGTCAGGGTCGACTTTACCTGCAGAGCAACATTTTAGTGTTTGGTGTGTAAACAGGAAACAGAAAACTGACATTTTGGGCCCTTGAGTCTGTGTCAGGCTGCCAGATAGATGCAGTGCTCTAAACGTACAATGTTTTTCTCTGAAGCTCAAGGATTCAAAGATCATTTATTGTCATTATGCGACACAGGTCTGCACAAGAAAATGCAGTTGTAGTCCATTTGCAACACAAGGAAAACTGCCGGCCGTAGCAAGTACATGCAAAGAGACCAAGAGAACTACAAAGAGATACAATAAGACTACAAACAGACCAAAAGAACTACAAAGACAAACAAAAAGACTGCAATAAGACACACAATCAGTACAAAAGGATGCAAATGTGTTTTTGTTTCCATGCATGTGCTATTATTGAATAGCACATGCAACTCACTTAAATTCCATAAAAGTGAAAGTAGAAACAGGTTCAGCCTGAATGAGGTAGAGGGGGCGGGACTTCATCTCCAGGCAGATAACGACAGACATACAAGACCCAGTGTGTCGTTGTATGACAGATTTAAACTTATTTATGGAAGATCTGAAGTCTGATAGTTCAAAATATCAAATGAACATTTCATGTTTCTTTTAACGTCTTTTTTATCAGCTGCTGGTATTATTATTACTAAATATGTGAGTGTGTGTTTACTTCTGATCCTGTTTGTCTGTGCTTCCTGTGCAACATTTAGCATTTGATGTGAAAAAGAACAGAAAAATCTGAAGAAAAAAAATATATATATTTAAAAAGCGTGGCCTTTCTCCAGCAGAATGAATGTGCTCAGTTGGAAATAAGGAAGAAAAAAAAAGCTTGAGTCAAGATTCGTCTATTTATTTCACTTGTTTCCGAGTCCGACAATGAACTTATAAAGATATTCATATATACTCACATTTATGTATCTTGTTTGTCTATAACAGTTCTGTTTATTTGTAACAGTCACATGATGATTACTCATCAGTTCATTTATCTTTTGTTTATAGTTATGTTAAGCCTAGAGGTGTGTTGGTTAAACAAAGCAAAGGGTGAAACCTGGAAACGAGCCAAAATGCAAAATTTGCGCCATGATGTCATTACATACGTGCACACGTTTCATTACGTCGTCATATATAAAGCAGCTGTAACACTCGTGGCTTCATTACTCAGACAAGCCTCTCCGCTGGAGCTCACTACAGACGCTTTAAGCGGCTCCGCTGGAGCTCACTACGGCGGCTCCTCCGTCCTTCTACCGGCTGTTCTTATGCTTCAGCTCTGCGGCTCCGTGCTCGTCTGGACGTGTCTTCTCTCCTTTAACACGGCTTTAAACGGTGAGCTCCGGGCTTTACTCTGTTTATTCTTTAGGAGATATAATAATCATGTTTATATGTGTATCCATTTGTTTATGAGCCTGAGTGCCGTTAAACTGTAACTGACCGTTATTCTAACTTAAAACCACTATAAATGATTGTCTCTTTATATTTATTTCATTTTTTTATTTAAAATAACAGCATGAAGCATGTTACAACAAAACAAACTACTGTTTACTCACTGATTAACGGATATGCCACTAATAATTTAGCAAAAAGTAACATTTTGCCATATTAATTGCAATGTAACGTCTGATTTTAATAATAATACTAATAATAATACTAATCATAATACATTTTATTTGTATATGCTTTAAAAGGTACTCAAAGACACTTTACATGATAGAAACAATAGAAGTAATTACAATAAAACTAAATAGATGACATCTAGACTTTTCCAGAACAAAGATGACGAGGATGGACCGGATCACAAACCTCACGGTTCTTGAGTCACGGTTCGGTTCGGATCAGCAAAGAAAAGGGGAGGAGTCAAATATAACTTTGCTTTCCATTTATTAATTAAAGAACTTCAAGAACACTTAAAGAAAATAACTTTGGGCTATAGTCTTACATACAAACACTAATATTGAAGATGTTCAATTTGAAATAAATAAATAAAAATAAAATATTCCAGAATATTCTCTTCTGTTAAGTTTAAGTGCAATATGAGGTCTGTTGATAGCCTCGTCCTTAGATCAATGTTAAAAGAAATAAACCAGTTAACCAGGTAGCTTCCACTGTTTACACTGAACTGAACTGCTCAGCAACAACTTGGGTCAATGTTTACTTCCTGTAATGTCATTCAAATACACACTAATGTTTACCATTAAATACTGTTTACCATGACTCTGAAATGGTCTTTTCAAGATGAGAATATCTCCATTGTCTGGGGAGAGGGTCGACCTTTCTGTGGTGACTGTCTAGCTTCACTCTGCTGCTTCAGTCAGCACCTGCACCAGGTGTGTGTCTGTGTGACTCTCTCAGAGGGGGCGTGTCTACAGCACCTGTCTGTGTGATTCTCAGAGGGGGCGTGTCTACTGGTTTATTTTCGCTTGCATAAAACAGATGAGTGGTTGGAATATCCTCTCAGCACCACGGTGTCGATGCTTGTTCAAAACACTCGCGTCAATAAATCCTTTACAAAACGCTCTTTCTATCGTATGTCGTTATTAATCTGATTGATCGGTTTGAGACCTGTCCATGCATTCATAGACAGCCTACATAGAGAGTGTACTGAGCTCAAACACGCGTACATATGATGTTTTACTTATTTAATATTCTTTACTGTTTTATTACTTATTTGTAATAATTGTTTTTTTTACTGACTCTTGTGTGCACTGTCCACTATGCTGCTGTAAACCTGTAAATTACAGACTATCAAAGGATTATCTTATCTTAGACAGGACGGTAACTCATTCTACACACAGGGGTTAGTGTGTCTGTTGAAACATTACAGTGGAGAGGCTTGCTGCAGCATTCATTTAGGATTTTGACAGCAGCACGAGAAATTATCCATCTTCATTACAAAAATAGTAGAATTACGACTCCAGCAGGAGGAGAACCGCTGATCCTGTCCGACCCTTGAACTGTGTTTCTGCTGAAATACCACAGAGGAACTAAATGTCTTAATGTACTCAGTGTTAGTAGATCACGACTCTTCATTGTGAACTGTTTCCTTCTGTCACGTTAACGTTCGTGCACGTGGCTCACCTCAGGGAAATGTTGACTATGCAGTTATATTAAAAGCATTTACTAATGTGAACGTTATAACGACTATAAATTGGATTGTCTGTTTTTATATATTTAATTTTTTTATATAAAAGAACAGCATGAAGCATGTTACATAAAACTACCGATTAACAGATATGCCACTAATAATTCAGCTTCAGTCATATTTTGCCATAATTGCAACGTAACAACTGATTTAGCTGTTTCATACTCATAGAAGAACTGCACCCTGAGGTGTGGCTGCTCATTCCAGGACAAAGAATCGGTGTCACTGAAATCTGTCATGTTTTGGAAGTTGGCCAGTTCCAAATTGGAACCCAAACCAGATGAGCAGGACGGCAAAGCGTTATGAGAAAGTATAAAGCTCTTTCATTTATCTGAGTGTGAGATTAACATCTTTAAGGTTGGTCTGTTCTGGCCGCTGTAGAAACATGCTGTTAAATTGTGATTTTACAAACAAATATTTAATTAAAATACCGTCCAAAGGGCAAGCTCAAGTTGTGGCAGCAGAGGCTCAGCTGCCACAACTTGCTGTGGTAGTTTTTAGCCTTTATTTTTTGTTATTTTACAATACGTGACAACACATTAAGAGTGTGGGCATTTCTCAATATGCGGTTTTATATTTTTAACAAACTGCATTGTGTATTTATCTGTGGTATTTATACTGTGTACTGTTTATAAGCGCAGGACCGATTTCTACCGGCAGACTGCGTTTGTCTTATTTATGAATTATTTGTGTCTGTATGTTTCGAAACTCTGATTGTGACGTTATTAATAAAAATAAAAATAAAACAGAACATGATTATGGTTTCTCTTGAATACTGACATTCATTTTTTGGGCTCAATGTTTCGAGGGAAATTTAAATGATATAACTCATCAAACCCAACACTGATGATAAATGATGTAAAGATCTCTGACTTTAATTGTTTCATAACAAAGTTATTGAGGGAAATATGAGATCATGAAAACACAAATCTTTCTAATAGATGAAGAAAGTTGTTTGTGGTCCTTTTGTTGTTCAGTCTACAATGAATATATATATATATATATATAGTCTGATCGGCTGCAGCGTCCAATCACATGACTGATGAACAATGAGGGGGCGTGTCAGCCGTTAAAACACTTCCTGGAAGTTTGTTCTCCTGCGTCCTCGCTCCTATAAATAAGAGCTTTGGAACAGCCGTCAATATGGCGAAGCAGAACAACTTCAGTTCGAGCGAGGAGATGACAAATAAACTTGGGATGTAGAAGAAGTGTTGCAGTGACTACAGACAGACTGTAGCTGGTCTCTCTTGAGCTGTGATGTGATGTGTTCATGACTCTGGTCCTCTGTCTCCTCTCACAGGGAGAAGATGATCTGCAGCATCCTGCTGCTCATCCCACTGACCTCCTGTGTCTCTGGTTAGTTTACAGCTTCACTTTGTGTCTTTAAAGCTCAGCGTCAGTAAACATCTCCAGGTGGAGTTTAAAGGCTCTCATGTTGACGTTGTCGGTTTGTCTGCTCCTCACTCTCCCTCTCTGTCTCCTCAACAGGATCATTCGTGGAGGTGACACAGAGCTCCTATCAGGCAGAGGAGAACCAGGATGTCACTCTGGAATGGACCTTCATGCCCAGAACAGACGGTTCCATCAAGTCCATTAACATCTTCTGTCAGATGTTAACGGTTCTCACACCCTTCATCCTGTTTCATCTTCATGAAGGTGTCGAGGTCTCAGACTCTCAGAACAAACGGTTTGCAGGACGAGTCAAGTTTAACGAAGACGTCCTCAAAGAAGGACGACTCAGACTCCACATGTCCAGACTCAGGACTGATGACTCAGGTCTTTACGTGTGTGGAGTGAACACAGGTGAAGGTTGGCGATTAAGGAAATGTCTCCTCAATATCACAGGTGAGTTGATTCAGTAGAAGTTTCTCATCAGGTTCAATTCAGGAGATTTCCTGGATAAAAAAATTATTGTGGACTTCCTCAGTTTAATCTGTTGAGGACGTTTAGTTCATGTTTCAGTGAGATGTTGGTTCTTCTCATGAATGACTCAGACTCGTTTGGTCTCTTTACAGCAGAGAGGGTTCGACCCAAACCTGAGAGACCAAACTCATCAAGTGGAGGAAGAGATCCTTCACAGACAGGAAGTCCATCACAAGCAGAGAGACGGGGAAGAATCGGCCTCTACTTTGTTGTGGGACTGATGGTAGTAGGAACTCTGTCTGTTGTTTTGGGGGGTTTCTTTCACTTTCCGCATAGAAAACAAGAGTCAATGAATCACTCTTTTTGCTACAGAACTAGATCCAATGAATCTCTCCTCATAGACATGAATCTAGTCTCTCAGAGGTCGGAGGTCCAAAGCAGCGTCTGAAGGTCTCGTTGTGATGATCTGACGTCTGAATGAGCTGCTCAGTCACAGCCGGTCGTAGGAGTGAGAGGGGTTCTCTATGGTCTTCATCTTGTGCTTCATCCTCCTCTTCATCACTGTCTGATGGTCTTCATCTCGTCCTTCATCCTCCTCTTCATCACTGTCTGATGGTTTTCATCTCGTCCTTCATCCTCCTCTTCATCACTGTCTGATGGTCTTCATCTCGTCCTTCATCCTCCTCTTCATCACTGTCTGATGGTCTTCATCTCGTCCTTCATCCTCCTCTTCATCACTGTCTGATGGTCTTCATCTCGTGCTTCATCCTCCTCTTCATCACTGTCTGATGGTCTTCACCTCGTCCTTCATCCTCCTCTTCATCACTGTCTGATGGTCTTCATCTCGTCCTTCATCCTCCTCTTCATCACTGTCTGATGATCTTCACCTCGTCCTTCATCCTCCTCTTCATCACTGTCTGATGGTCTTCATCTCGTCCTTCATCCTCCTCTTCATCACTGTCTGATGATCTTCACCTCGTCCTTCATCCTCCTCTTCATCACTGTCTGATGGTCTTCATCTCGTGCTTCATCCTCCTCTTCATCACTGTCTGATGGTCTTCACCTCGTCCTTCATCCTCCTCTTCATCACTGTCTGATGGTCTTCATCTCGTCCTTCATCCTCCTCTTCATCACTGTCTGATGATCTTCACCTCGTCCTTCATCCTCCTCTTCATCACTGTCTGATGGTCTTCATCTCGTCCTTCATCCTCCTCTTCATCACTGTCTGATGGTCTTCATCTCGTCCTTCATCCTCCTCTTCATCACTGTCTGATGATCTTCACCTCGTCCTTCATCCTCCTCTTCATCACTGTCTGTCCAGTTCCAGTGTGACCTGTGAATGTATCTTTTCATTTATGTTTGTCTGTTACAGTTAGCTGTTATTTACTGTCATTGTTTTGTTGTATATATGTTTAATGCTGTTAAATTAACTTTTATATTCATTTTACCAGAAGACAGTTTGGTTTTAAACCCGTAGCAGCTTTCACATCTCTGACAACCATCACAGCACATTTACAAACAGGATTTATCTGATAAACTGACCACTTGTTGTGGATCTAAATGGTCTCAATGTGAAGAGTGAAAAAAGAGGAATTATCTGCACAATGTACTGAACACTTTACTTTCTGATATGATGCTGGTTCATTTAAATTATAATTATTTATATTATGTTTTTACGAGAACTTGTTTACTGACAGGTTTATTGACTGTTCATTGTATTTGTTCAAAATAAAAATAAGATGAAACATGATGATTCTTTATCCATTCATATCCTCATGAATCTCACTAATATACATTATGAAAATAATAGAAGATCAGCATATTGTTTGTGCTGCAAGTCGTTTGAAATTTTTTTTGGACTCAGTGAGTTAAAATACTGACGATGAATAAAAGACGGTGAGTAACAGACGGGATGAAACACAGTGAGGTTAAACTACAGTTTCATATTCAAACACATTTAATGTCACCGTGTGGTGAGTTCATGTGAGACGATGAACGTTAATTTGATCCGAACTAACTGAACTGAACTTTGAAGTCTGGATGTTTATATCGGGTAATAATTCTGTCGTCATCGAGGTGAACGGCTGAGATATCAATCATTAACAGAAAGAACGAAATACACCTCAAGAGGAGTCTGCCAAGACAGTCGGGTTTGGTCCCTCCGGACCAAAGGTACAGTCAGGGAGCGACGGAAGGTCGATGTCTTCTCTATACCTGTAGTAAATCCTGTTTTAAAGATATTCTGTCTGGACTTATTGATCTCTACAGACTCAGTGTTCAAAGGAGGTTAAGGTAGGCTCAATCTTCTCTACTTTGAACTTTCAGTCCTCATGATGCACAAACTAACTCAAACCAGCAGTTTATACTTTATTTATGTTTAATATGTTGTTCTGTTTGTTTAGTATGTTGTTATCAGCATTCAGGTATCTTGTGCTGCGTGTTGTTGCGGTAGTCACTCTCTATGGGTGTTTCTCAACAGCGCCCGGACCAGCCTGAAGACATGGCAGTAGGCTCGTTTTAGATCAGCTGGGCCTCGCCTTGAACTTAGGCGAGATCAAGTGGCCGCAGCAGAAGGGAGGGGTGACAAAAAACAGCGATCAAGTCGACCATTTTTCAGCCACCTTCAAAGAATGACAGTGACAGTGGTGAATTCAGGTGCTCCCCTGATGGTCCCTTTTTCCAGAATTGGGTAATCGTTCTTCCGACTTCATTGTGTTCATGAGCTTTAATTCGTAATGAATCAAAACAACATGAATGCTACAAAGAAGACGTGCTGTGTTTTATTGCTTTTACATGGTAGCTGTTTCATAAAATGAGAAATGATTGAAGAATGATTGGACTAGTTACACATTTTTGTTACATTGAGTCTCTGTTGAGGAGACTTTTTACTCCTGGTTCTTCCTCTGTGTAATAATTCTAATCTATGTAACTGGCTCCATCTAGTGACAGCAACACATCAGTGATTCCTCTGTTGGTCCTCTGTCTCCTCTCACAGGGAGAAGATGATCTGCAGCATCCTGCTGCTCATTACACTGACCTCCTGTGTCTCTGGTTAGTTTACAGCTTCACTTTGTTCTCCACACAGACTAAATACACCTTCAGCCTCACTAACACACTTTAACATGACTCTAGTTATTATTACAATCATGCACCTTTTTCATACCTTTGTGTCTTTAAAGCTCAGCGTCAGTAAACATCTCCAGGTGGAGTTTAAAGGCTCTCATGTTGACGTTGTCGGTTTGTCTGCTCCTCACTCTCCCTCTCTGTCTCCTCAACAGGATCAGTAGTAGTGAATGTGACACAGAGCTCCTATCAGGCAGAGGAGAACCAGGACGTCACTCTGGAATGGACCTTCAAGACCAGAACAGACGGTCCCCCCAAATCCCTCAATATCATCTGTGTACTGTTAACTGGTGTCACACGCTCAGTCCTGTTTGATCTGTATGAAGGTGTCGAGGTCTCAAAGTATCAGGACAAACGGTTTGCAGGACGAGTCAAGTTTGACAAAGACGTCCTCAGAGAAGGACGACTCAGACTCCACATGTCCAGACTCAGGACTGATGACTCAGGTTATTACCGGTGTGATGTGAACACAGGTGATGGTCAAGATTATGGGAAATGTCTCCTCAACGTCACAGGTGAGTTGATTCAGTAGAAGAACTTCCTCACTCGTTTCACTTCCTTCTTACAGGATCTGTGGAATATGTTTCAGTTTAATCTGTTGAGGACGTTTAGTTCATGTTTCAGTGAGATGTTGGTTCTTCTCATGAATGACTCAGACTCGTTTGGTCTCTTTACAGCAGAGAGGGTTCAACCCAAACCTGAGAGACCAAACACAACAAGTGGAGGAAGAGATCCTTCACCGACAGGAAGTCCATCAATAGCAGAGAGTCCGGGATTCATCGTCCTCTACTGTGCAGTAGGACTGGTGGTGGTAGGAACTCTGCTGGGTGGTTATTACTGTCTGCGTAGAAATCAACAAGATTCAATGGTTCCCGCTCTGTCTATAGAACTAGAGTCAATGAATACATAAAGACAAACATGAATCTAGTCTCTCAGAGGTCGGAGGTCCAAAGCAGCGTCTGAAGGTCTCGTTGTGATGATCTGACGTCTGAATGAGCTGCTCAGTCACAGCTGGTCGTAGGAGTGAGAGGGGTTCTCTGTGGTGGTTTTCATTGAAATACTGCTGAGAAGCATGAATGTCTTGTAAACTCTGGCCTTTTATATTTTAATTTTTTTATCGGTTACAGCTGTCTGTTATTTATGGTGATAAATTTCATTGTATGTAAGCTCAGCTTATTATTGCCTATTAAATGAACCTTTATATTGATTTTACCAAAAGAACAAATTTACAAACAGGAGTTCTCTGGAAAAACTTCACATATTGTGAATCTAAATGGTAACTTTCTCACATGAAGTCAAATTAAAACTTAATAATGTGATTTATTAACAGCTTTTAGTAACAGTGCTGTTCATTTGAAGTAAAACTATTAACTATTAATAGTGAAGGTATTCATACCACACAACTGCTACCTAAAGAGAAGAGTGAAAGAGAAGTATTATCAGCTCAATGGGTTTAAATGTACTTAACAGCTGTTCGAAGTGGAGCTGAATGATATGAAGTTGAATGGTACAATGAAGAAAACATTTCTCTAAAAAACTAAATGTTTTAATCGTGTTTTCATATGAAGGAGAACAGTGCTGCAAGTCGTTTAAGTTACATGATGAATTGTGTTATGTGAGTTATGAACAAAGGGTTGCACCACATGTTGAGCTCTTCCTGCTGCTTTTCAGAAATTTTAACTTGATTTTCATATTTTATGATTTTCATTAGTTTACTGAACTTTCTTTATTTACATTTCATTGTATTTGTTCTAAATCTATAAATAAAAATAAGATGAAACATGATGATTGTCTTTATCCATTAATATCCACATGAATCTCACTAATATACATTATGAATGTATGAAAACAATAGAAGTTCAGCATATTGTTTGTGCTGTAAGTGGTTTGAGTCTTTTGAAAGTTAAAATAATGACGATGGAGATGTCGAACTATATTTAGCCACTTCAGTGTTTCCTCTTTTATTTTGTGGTACTCTCCTCTCCTCTCGTTTCAGAGTCTTCACTTCCTGCCTTTGTGATTTTTGTGCCCCGCCCCCTGATTGGATCCACCTGTGTCTAATCACCTAAACCTCCCCAGTGTGTTTAACCCCTTGTGTTCCCCTGGTTCTGCTTCTGTCTCTTCATCAGAGAGACAGACGTTGCTTCAGCCCGGGTTCAGGATACATTCAGCTTCCTCTTTCAGGTTCTTTTCCCTTTAAACCTGCTAAAGAAGCTGATAATCCTGGATCATGCAGACCAATTATTTGTAAAAACACAAGCTGGTTACTGACCGGCTTGTGCATAGACAACAATGGATGCAGTCCTGGTGCTCGACAGAGGCATTAAAGAAGCTCTAGTAATGTGGATTGGTGTCTAGATATAGAGGGCCTATGATATTCTGTGGAAAAAAAGGATTGGCTGTTAAATTGTGTGATGCAGGATGTTGAGTGGGAGGTAGTGTTTTAATCCTATCTTGTTTTAATATAATGGTTGATGATGTGTTTGAAGTAGGAGATGGCTTTGGTAGATCTCTCTCTTTGCAGACGATGGAGACGTATATGTAGCAGAGGGCGCCATGTTGGATACCTGATGGAGCAGAGAGCATTGACAAAGGTGCAGGTTTGGGCTGATAAATGGGGTTTCAATAGATCCATGATGGATTTATTTATGTTTACATAATCTTACTATGTATATTAGTAATCAACTGGAGCATTGAAGACAGGACATTACCGCTGTACGGGGCCGTAACACCAGACTACGGTAAGCGACGTCATCTTTACATCATCGCTTTATTAATGTTTTCTCAAATGTTCTTTTTGAGTTGAGAGGCAGCAATGAGTTGCAAGACATCCAAAATCAATCTACGACGGTTCAGCACTTTTAACATTAATGTGCAGGATGTGATTTGAATAACGTGAAGTCAGATTTTCTCACACAGTAGAATCAAACAGAGGCCTTGAGGTCCAACATGTGCAGCAGTTTGTGTTGTTGAACGCAGCTTGAGTTCAAGCTTTTAGGAGCACTGGCATCTTGATTGGATGAACAAATGTGATTGGTGGATGAGTGGACTACAGCTGGTGTGATTGGTCCATCCCCTCCGTCTGATTGGTGCAAGGACCATCACGCTATGCTCTCCATGTTGTAGAATCGGACACGTTGCCGCCATAGCACCCTGAAGAACGGCCGGGTTTCCACCAACCAGGATTTAGGGGCCAACGGGGCCGCCAACGGGGCCGCCAACGGGATTGGCGTGGGGACGGTGGAAGCAGCCGATTGGTCAGTTGATCAGTTTGGGGGAGAGGTCTCGCCCTCCAGAGCGTCTGAGATCATCAGGCAGAGCTGAGAGAACGACGGACGATCGTCAGGTCTCTGAAACGGAGAGAACACAGTCTGTGACAATTCCAAGCCATCTCTGAATGTAACCTCATACAAGAGCAGCAAAGAATTAGCTCCAAGAAGGAAGTGCTGCTTCTCCAAAGACTGTTTTGAAGTTGGAATGTGTCTCGTTGTGTGGACGAAGGCCAGGCGATAAAACACTCACGCAACCGAACTTTGAGTGTTGGTTATGTGCTTTCCTGGCTTTTTGCATCCAACAATTTCATTATTGCCATTGATGAATTGTCTATCGCCTCATAAACCAATCGTAGCCCAGGAACTAATGTGATTTACTATTTTTTTTTAGCAGCTATAGAAGCCGGTTCTAGGGACTGGAGGTCAAAAGGCAACACCAGAAACGGAACAAATATCTGCCATAAACTGCACAAATCGCTTAAAGGGTGGAGAATGTTCAAAAACCCAAGAAAGAATCGTCCCTTTCAACCATACGTATTTTTATTTGCATTCTGGCCAGAGCCATGGATATTAATAAGGTGACTGATAGTTTTGCGCAGAAACTAGTGAAGAAAAAACATGTTTTAAAGCTGCTTTAATCAATATTTCTGTTATCAAATTACTGTCATCCCAATCAAACTCTAAAATGAGCTGAGAAAACCAATTAAAACTGTTTTGAATGACTTATTGTCTCTCACGGTTCTCACCTCCTGCCAGCTGAGCTGCATGATGTCATAGATGGCGGGCGGGGCCATCTTGGGCCTGTACAGTCGGTGGCCTCTGGTTACCAAAGTAACCACCTCGTGGTTCTGATTCTGCTCAAACGGCATGCGACCCTCGGTGAACACCTCCCACATCAACACACCTGGGTACACAAACAATGGCGGTTTGACGAGAGTCGGGAGCTTTATTGATAAATGTCTCAATGTATGAATAGAGATGTTTGATGGTTTGTTGATGTTCGAGCGGGCGTACCGTAGGACCAGACGTCTGACTTGCTGCTGTATTTGCAGAAGTTAAAGACTTCAGGAGGCGCCCACTTCACCGGAAACTTGGCCCCCAATGAGCTGGTGTACTGGTCGTCTAACACGTATCTACAAAACACACATTTAAATGTGACGGTGGAATTTGCCACAGCGCCCAGTTTCAACCACGCTGTAGGTCCCGTGTTGGGATGAAAGTCGTACCTGGTCATGCCAAAGTCGGACACCTTCACCACCAGAGAGTCGTTCACCAGACAGTTTCTGGAAGCCTGTAGAGATGAAGGGAGGAAAGAGAGAATGTTAGCTTTGTTTGTTTATTGTTAGCCATTTGATTCACACGTTCATGTTCCCCTGATGATGAATCCTAATGACTTTGGTTACATCTCGACTTTTCCTCTCGATGTCTCAAATTCCTGCTAAACTAATCCCATAATCCTCAGCAGTACTTTGTTTATTAGCTAGCATATGCTAACATTGTAGCTAGCTAATAAGCTAACCCCCACGACAATAGTGGGTCAAGTTGCTCACGATACATGTACACATGTGTGCCTTAAACTGATTGTTAAAAGAGAAGAAAAAGCACAAATCCATCACTGATATTTATGTTAATTGTGTTTTTGTTTTAGGATGGGATATGATTAGCAAATGAGGACTCCTTCCAGCTAGAACCCAGACTGGAGTATCAGAGTAACCTGCAGTTACCAGATCTCTGTGGATGAAGCCGTTAGCCTCCAGGTGCTCCATGCCCTCGGTGATGTCCAGGCAGATGCTCAGCAAGGACCCCAGACTGAAGCTGCCCCGCCGCTGCCTGAGGAAGTTCAGCAGGCAGCCGTGCTCCATGAACTCCGTGACGATGTAAATGGGCTTCTGCTGGCTGCAAACTCCGTACAGCTGCACCAGCTTACGGTGGGACAGTCTCCTGGAGAAAACACACATTATGGAGCAGGATGCAGTGGACGAGTAGAAGAACTCTCACTTTGCAAATGAACAATAGCGGCTTCTGAAGAGGTCGGTTATATCAGAACTTATCAGAAGTTCTTCATTGAAAGAAAAGCAAAGAACGACAGATGGCTTTTCTGGATGGAAAAGATGTTTTCTCTTCTCTCTCCAATGTCTTTGGTAAGACACACGATGACCTGCGCTTTATCTAACATATTGTTTAACCTTTTAGTCTATTTTCTTTCGGCTTTGATTTAGTTTTTATTTTCAGCTTTACAGAAATAGGTGAACTCGTCTAATTTGCGAAACCACATTTTCTCTGGAAGACTTCCACTGAGAATCAAGTGGTAAGTATGCGACTCCTTGGTTATTCTTTATATAAACTAAGCTTAATCTAAATGTGTATAACTTTCTTTTCTTTTGTCAGTCTCCTCCTTTTATGATCTTTACTCTAACACCATAAACTTTATCTTCTCAGTGCCCTCTCCTCCCTCCTCTCCTCCCTCCTCTCCTCCCTCCTCCCTCCTCCCTCCTCTCCTCCCTCCTCACATCATGACTTTAGCCTCCTCGATGAAGTCCTCCTCGTACATGGCTCCCTCTCTGATGGCCTTGATGGCGACTCGGTGCTGAGCTCTCCACTTGCCGAGCCTCACCACGCCGAACTGACCGCTGCCCAGCTCCTTCATGAACGTCAACTCACAGGGGTTGATCTCCCACTTCTCTGGAGGGAGGAAGG
The DNA here is from genome assembly GCF_910591455.1 of Pholis gunnellus. Taxonomy (NCBI): domain Eukaryota; kingdom Metazoa; phylum Chordata; class Actinopteri; order Perciformes; family Pholidae; genus Pholis; species Pholis gunnellus. The sequence continues at coordinate 1,448,868 of NC_136550.1, read as the reverse complement.
AGAGGAAGTAAAGACAAAGAGGTGAGTTCATGGATGAACAAATGTTTAGAGACCGAGCCGGTGGTCTGTCGGGACTCACCGTAGCTGAAGCCGGCGGTGGACGGAGCAGACTTGTCCTGTTTCCCAACAGGATACCTCAACCTGGCAACAAGACCTGCGATATAGACAAAGATGAAGTATACGGCCGACGGGAAACGAAGTGTAACCATGACCAGACATTCATGTTCCCCTGAGGATGAATTGTAACGACCAGGTCAACATTTTAATTTGGTTTATGACCAAATACTAAACTAACGACACTCCCATCAGCCTCAGCTGAACTTTGTATTTAATACCAATTGGCAAATGTTTTCTTGACGAAATAATTTTTAGTGTTGAAATGAAAAATAGTATGAAAATGTTATTCAGAATTTCTCAGTTGGACAAAACAAGCAACCTGAAGATATTAGATATACTTTCAGAAATGATAAAGAAAAGCATTGAATAGTCATATTTGAGAAGCCGGAACCAGCAAATGCATTTTGGGCTTAAAAACATGAACGATTCATTCTCGGTTGATCGATTAATTGCTAACATGCTAAACAACGTTTAGTACAGCCCAGAGGTTGTATATCGGAAGTGTTCGTAGTCACCGTGACGTCACCCGTTGTGGGTTTGTGGACGACGGTTTTGAAGCTTCTACTTGGGCATTTTGGCCGATGCCATCTTGGATGCGAGGGTCCAAGAACCGGGGACGTCATATGTACTGATTATAAAAGCCCTCTAAGGCAAATTTGTGATACAAATTAATTTAATTTTGGCTATCGCCATCTTGTTTTTGCCCCATCAATCTTGATTTTTAGCTGTTACCATCTAGGTCTTTGGTCTGAAAACACTCTGTGAAAGGGTTGTAGCTGTAAGACGAAAATATGGACAACACCCAGACCGGACAACGCCGTGGTAGAGACCTGTCAATCACTGTGTAGCCCCGCCCCTAAAGCATCCCCTGTTTTATGGTCTGTGTGACACTAAATGGACCATCATTTACTAAATGAACATCATGCTGTATTGAAGAAGACTTGAAACTAGAGATTGAGACCATAAACTCATGTTTACAATGTTTACTGAGGTAATAAATCAAGAGAGAAGTAGAGTCATTTTCTCATAGACTTCTATACAACCAGAGGAGTCGCCCCCTGGTGGACACTAGAGAGAATGCAGCTTTAACACGTGAAGCTTTGGCAACTTTTCAGGACTGGAGGTAGCTGCTTGGTACAGCCTCACAGAGCTGCTAGCATGCCAGTAAACCCGTTTGTTAATATCCAGATAGCTACAGAAGTAGTTCTGGATAAACATGGCCGGTCTGGATCGACGGGTGACGTGTTGTTTACCTGCTGCGTTGTGTTTGTGGTACTCGATCAGTTCGGGGATGGAGCTGAACAGGTGTTTCTCCGCCAGGTAAAAGTGTAGAGGCGAGCCTTGTGACTCCTTGATGTGGTAATGTTTTATAGCTGCGCCTCCCTCCCTGCAAACGCACAACAATAATTTAATATATAATAATAATTTATCAATGCAGCTTACAGGCTTTTATGACTAAGAACTCTCTGAGTAAAAGGAGTAAAAGCCCTCTGCTGCACAGGAAGTGATGCTACTACTGCAAATCCCATTCTATTCAAATTCTCTCCACAATCATGTAAAACTTATCTTGAATTGTGGCAGAGTTTTAAGTTGGTTAAAAAGTGGAAAATCAGGTTTTCTTAGTTTGTGCAGCTTCGATTCCTTTCCTTGCCTCCTTCGCTCGCATCTCCGGTGGGAGAGGAAGAGACTCGAGGAGACGAGGCAACATGCATTTAACAAAACAAGACCTCCGCGCTTCGGCGCAGACATTTAAAAAAAGCGACGCCACTTAAATGTGACGTCTCCTCCGGCAAACCTCCTCTCTCCCTGAGATCCATCTCCACGAGGACGGAGGAGACGAGGAGGCACAAAATAGAGATGAGAAGAGCGGACCGTGTCCTCACCCTGCAGCAGACTTGGTGTAGAGGGACACGGTGTAGGTTCCTGGAGTGCTGGAGTCTCTGACTATGAAAGCTCCTTCTTTGTCCTGCAGGGGGCGACAGACGATCAGACTGACCATGAATACGTTTACTTTATGTGATTTAAGAGAAGTGTCTAAACAGACGTGGTTTATCTTTTCTACAGATCACAAAGATGAACAAACCACATTGTATTATTTTGTGATTTTAACATTAATATACATTAATATACTAAGCTTGCTGCGAGTAGTAGTGACAAGTAGAGGAACTAAAGGAAAAATAAAAAGAGTAAAAGAAGTAAAGAGGGATACAATCGCTCACCTCTTTCCTCAGCAGCTCCTCAGCTTTGTTCCTGTTGACTTGTTTGCTGTACCAGCTAGAACAAACAAACGATCACATCTTCATGAATATCATCTTGTTTTGTTGTGCAAAGTTATAGCTAAATACATAAAAAAATTACATAATGCATGTCTTTCAATGAAAATACAAAGTGTTTGTAACTTATTGGTAGTTTGACAAGCCTGATGTCTGCAGACACCAACCAATAGTCCACTGTTGCATAAACAAACTCACACAAACTGCAGCAGGTTTTCAGACGTCTTCTCTGTTACGTAGTTACTTGGGATGTAGCCTTCCTCGCTGTGAAACACAAACACAAGAGAACGGATGCTCATCATTCTATCCCAATGTTGAGATATTTCAGACGTCTACAAAAACACAAGTTAAAGGTTTGATACGTAACTTTTCTGCTTTAAATGTCTAAAAACGACTCGACCTATATAAAATGTTTGGCGTAGTTAAATTATACAATACAACCAGAGGAGTCGCCCCCTGGTGGACACTAGAGAGAATGCAGGTCCTCACCTGAACTGGTTTCGCGCTTTGTACCAGTTGACGTCACACTTGTCCAGTATGACGTACTCGCCTCCTTTGACCAGACTCAGGTCGTGCAGCTCGGTACCCGGGAAGTCGTACAGCGCCACCATCACCTCCTCCTCTTCCTCCTTGCCTTCGTCGTCGTCATCGTCCTCGTCGTCATCCTCACCCTCCGGAGGGAGAGGAGGAGGGGGCCGCCGCTGCTGGAGGAGGAAGAACGACGACGAGACGCTCGTGGGTTGTGATCGATGTGTGAATGAGGTGTGTGTGTGTGTGTGTGAGTGAGAGAGAGAGTGTGTGTGTGTGTGTGTGTGTGTGTGTGTGTGTGTGGGTGTGTGGTCATCAGTTACCTTCTTGTTTTTGCTTCGCTCCTCTCCAGGAATCGGGGGTAAAGGTTTCCTGGAAACTAGAAAACGGAAACTTTAAACCAAGCAGAAAGTTTCAACAAAACATCGTTGTTTTAGTACATTTACTAAGAAACTTTATATTACTGCTGACTAGAGGTGAAAGTACACAAATACATCAAGTACTGCACTGTACTTGATGCCCAACAGGTTTGATGTACTTTACTGTGAACCACACTTATCTGATTGCTGATAATACAACACGACAAATAGTTTACATTCAAAGATGAGTTTATTCAGGTGCTGTGAGTCATAAAGTGTTTTAACAAGTTGGGCTTCATCACAACCAGGACACCTAAAATACTCTTTAAATGTTATTTGAGCCCCAAAATCCAATTTTACTGCAGCGAAATTACTCAAAGTACTTTGAAATAAGTATCAAAAGTACTTTTAGTGCTTATGACTCCTAATTGGCTCATCCATAGCCAAAACTATGAGCTAAAAAAGAGTTATTAGATTATAACAGTTGATACGTTTCTTTTATTGAAATATAAGAAATCTAGAAATGTCTAATACTAGTACAACAGCTGAGTTTCTTACTGTCTCCAAACAGATTGTACTCCTCGCAGCCCGGAGCCTGTTTTTCTGCCTGGCGACAGCAGAGCCACGCACCTTCCTGCCAGAACTGAGGGTGAAACTTCGCCGATACCACAGCGTTGTCTTTGATCTCTACAGAGAGGAGGTTTCTGTGATTAACCTCGTGTGTGTGAACTGGAACAATCATTTATCAGGTTTCCTCCTTCACATCCAGCGACACACAAATAATACTTAAATGTAAAGAGTTTTCTATTTTCAAAAAAGTCTTCGAAAAATTAAAAATGCCTTTTTAACCCTTTTTAGATCACATCCCCGGTCATATTGTGCATCATATAAAACAATATATGCAAAAATATTTACAAAAAATAAATTTCTTTGTAATTTTAGATACAAATCCAGTCATCTTTCTGCCTTTAAAACAAGTACCAACCAGTTTTAACCAACAATATCATGACATTAATACGTCCATCAATCGAAAGCTTCACGTGTTAAAGCTGCATTCTCTCTAATGTCCACCAGGGGGCGGCGACTCTGGTTGTATAGAAGTCTATGAGAAAATGACTCTACTTCTCTCTTGATTTATTACCTCAGTAAACATTGTAAACATGAGTTTATGGTCTCAATCTCTAGTTTCAAGTCTTCTTCAATACAGCATGATGTTCATTTAGTAAATGATGGTCCATTTAGAGTCAAACAGACCATAAAGCAGGGGATGCTTTAGGGGCGGGGCTACACAGTGATTGACAGGTCTCTACCAGAGACGTATACGGCGTCTCTACATCACTCCTCCTCAGTCCAAATATGGACGTGTCCTTTTCTAAACAATGGTGGCGAGACTAGATTTAATAAATGATCTAGTAGGCTCCTGGAGTGGACTTTAAAGCAGCACCTGACCTCGTTTCACTCGTCTGACCACCACGTCTCCGGTAAAACGTCACATACACAAACAGACAGAGGAGGAGGAAACAGTGGGGGCTGCTGGAAACTTTGCCCTTCGAGTGAAAAACCAGTTTCAGACGTGTGGTTTAAAAGTGTGAAAAACAGCTCTGCAGCAGCTCAAACTACAACGCGTGAGAAGTGCTCTACATTCACACCTCGATGCACCGCTTCAGTAGAACAGAATAGAGACTGACCCCCTTTGAGGCTCTGGACCCAGAGGCTTCTGCTGTCGTGGCTCGGGGCGAACACGTAGAGGATGTTGGTGTCGTAGACCACCTGGACACAAACGAAGCCGGTTAGGAAACACTGAAGTGAACGTGTAGAACATCGGCGACGTAAAAATACATTTCCATCATGTTCTTCCTGCCTAAGGTGGGGAGTGAATTATACACTAATTAAAACATAGATATGAATATTGTATTCCATTTCTTCTAATAGATGGCATTATTGACAGACAGTGACGGACTTTAAAAACCTCTAATCCACATCTTCATCCACTTTATTACACCTGAGAAGTTGAGGTTGAATTTGAAGGTGTAAACCTTGATGGATGTTGCGTAATGATGTAACTGTTAATCTAACCTGGAGGTTTGCTTCCAACCAATGAATGCTTGAGTTTCTTGACCCACCAAGTTGTAATAAACCAGAAGTATGGTTTTACTGTAACACACAGAGCAGGTTGATTGTGATTAACTTGTGCGTTTGTACCTGAAAGGGGTATTTGTTCTGGCAGGGGATGATTTCTCCTCCGTTCTTGACGATCTCGGCACATCTGATGCGGCTCAGCTCGATCGAACCTCTCCTGAACTTCTTCTGTTGAAGGAAAACGGCAGCGTTTCACTATTTCATGAAGATATAAAGTATAAAGTACACGCTAAAACAATTAGCTATCTATACGGTAAATATGAAGCCACAGTCTGTTAGCTTAGCTTAGCATATAGAATGGAAACAAGGAGAAACGGCTAGCCGGGCTCTGTCCAAAGGAAACATCGATCTACCAGCAAGCTTCGTATTTAACCGGCAGATATGAAAGTAATATCGATCTTCTCATTGAACTCGTAGCAAAAAGCAAAGTATTGTATTCCCCCAAAATTATATTCAAACAATAATGTGTTCAAATGTAATATCTTGTTACAGAGATACTACATGAGAAACATGTGCAGCAAGTATAAAACACACCTGTACGTGAATTTATCTTTTATAGAATGCAAATCTTAATTAATCCTAAACTACGATGTAAAGTAATTAAAGTGACCTCTCTTCTTCCGTCGTAGTACGTCAGCTGGCTCTGCGTGAGGACAAACAGTCTCTCCTTGTAGTTCAGCGGCGACGTCCTCTTCTTCTGCTGCGAACGCTTGATGAGCATCTCCTCCAATAGCAGCCTGGCACTCATCCTGGCCCCGCCCACGCCCTCAGCCCATTGGTGGATGTCGTCAGAACGCGGCGGGCCGGAGCTGAGCTGAAGAGAGAAACACAGGCCTAGTTGTCTTGTGTTGCTTTGTGGTCATTTTATGTCTCTTAGTCGTTGCTTTGCATCTCTTTGTAGTTATTTTGTGCCTCTTTGTAGTTGTGTCTCTCTTTGCGGTTGTTTTGCGGTTGTTTCGTGTCTCTTTGCGGTTGTTTCGTGTCTCTTTGCGGTCATTTTGTGTCTCTTTGCGGTCGTTTTGTCTCTCTTTGAGGTTGTTTTGTGTCTCTCGGTCTCTTTGCGGTCGTTTTGTGTCTCTTTGCGGTCGTTTTGTCTCTCTTTGAGGTTGTTTTGTCTCTCTTTGAGGTTGTTTTGTGTCTCTCGGTCTCTTTGCGGTCGTTTTGTGTCTCTTTGCGGTCGTTTTGTGTCTCTTCCTGGATAGTACGAGTCTCTTTGAGTGACGTTTTGTAGGTGAAGGCCAAGGGGGGCCCCCGACACTTTTGGCCCCCGGGTCTGTTCCCGGTTGGCCCCAGTCAGTAATTCATCGACGCTGTCACGGCTCTCATTGATATCGTTTACGTCTACAATCCACCATCACCAGACTGCAGACAGACACAGTAAGAGACGAGCTAATACTAACGGTTATTATTATATATAGTATTAACTCATAACTACCTAACTAATGTACGAGTAAGAGTCCTGCATTCAAAACATAACTTGTAAGTATTATCGGCTGAATGTGTTTAAAGCTTGAAAAGTAACAGTGATCAGTTTCTGTATAACAAGTAGAAAGTAGAAACAAAAGTTTCAGGATCGATGTTGAAACATTTAAATTTCCTTTCATAACTGTAGCTAGAATATAAACACGTTTTAACTCGTTTATAGTGTCCTATAAATAATAATTTATAAACTAATAATAACCGTAAAGCTTCCTGAGTTAGATCAGGAAATATCTGATCAAAGAGAAATTAAACAAGATTAACAATCTGTCTCGAATTGATCCATTATGTTTACAGACAATTTAACAAGACAGAAACATATTATATCTCAGTTATGAATGTTTTCTGATGCAGTTAAAGATATTTGTTTGTTTGTAAATATTGGCAGACAGAGGAACAAACATCTATATTTGGGCATGCTTTATTTGTTTTAAGTATGACGCATTCACAAACTATATATAACACAAAGTCATCCTAAATAAATATACTTGTATTGTAAATACGTTTTTACTCCACTGATTTGTTTTTGGCATTTTTTACTTGTTTCTCCGTGTTTTCCGACAGCACTTGAACGCAACTGAAGGAAGCGACAAGCACCTGCTCACAGGTGGTGCGCGTTCATTTCAAGGTGATTTACATCATTAAAATGATATTTATGAAATCAAACATGAGCGCATGATTCACGTAGAACGTTATTATGGACTCATATACTAGTTTTAGATACTTTAACGTACTTTATGGTGTTTGTTCCTCACGCGGTGTCACTAGATACATTAAACGTGTATATATATATTACTATTATTACTTGTAATAAGTATTTCATGTCGTGTTTTAGTGTTTAAAGTAGTTTATAACAGCAGAACTGCAGATTTCAGTCGCTCTGAAGTCGCGGTCGCGGTTCAGTCGCGTGACAGACGCTCAAACTGCGCAGAAGAAGTTTATTTCTACAAACTTAATGACGTAACGTCAATAAAACAGCGTGTTGTTCTTACCTTCTCTCGTCATGTCGCAGATCTTAGCTCAGTGGAGTGAGTTTGTTTCCCATGTCGCTGTGAATCAGAGGAGCGGGATTCAGGAAATGAAGAGAGGGGACGGACACACAACACACAACACACACGCATATTGCGGATAGAGCGGTGTGTGTGTGTGTGTGTGTGTGTGTGTGTGTGTGTGTGTGTCAGAGAGGAAGAGGTCAGTGAGATCATCTGACTTCTAGAGTCAGACAGAAAGCAGAGTGCAAACATATTAAATATCTTCTGCAACATGAGATCTGTGAGGAACAACTTCTGTTTTTCAGCCTCAAGTTTTTTTTGCAACACTTGAAAAGTGAGGATGTTTTGTAGATGGAGACATTTTTAGAAAGTGAGGATGTTTTTTGGGGATATTGGGGACATTTTGGAAAGCGTTGAGTCTTTGTCTTTGGACTCTTTTCAAAATCAAGGATGTTTTTGAAAAGCGAGGATAGTTTTGACATTTTTGAGGTGAGAAGTCAAATTTATTACTTGATGAAGTTTTTACAAAAGACGACATTTTTGTAAATTGGAAACTGAGGACTACCGCTGGGACATTTAGGAATCAAGGACGTTTTTCAAGATTTGTTGTTTTTGAAAAGTAAGGACCGTTTTGGAAAGTGACAAGTCAAAACATTTTTAGGGACACTTGGAAGTTGAGGACAGTATCGAACATATAGAGTCATTTTTGTACATTTTCGAAGGCCGACAATTTTAGAAAGTGAGGACAATTTTTGACATTTCACAATTTAGGATGTTTTTGAAAAGTGAAGACAAATTTGTAATGTCTTTGATTTTTTGCAATCAAGGACATTTTTGTAAATTGAGGATATGTTTGTAAAGTGAGGTAAAAAAATGCAAAAAGGGAATTTTCCTTTTTTGTGAATTGGGGGCCGTTTTTAAAAAGGGAACATTTGTGGTGTGGACATCTTGGAAAGACAGGATGTTTTTGACACATTTTTGTAAATTGAGGTACTTTTTTTGACACTTGGAGATTGAGGACACCTTTCAAAATAGAGGATGTTTTTGGAAAGTGTTGACATTTACAGAAGTTTTTGTGAAGTGAAGAAAGTAAAAGGGGAAAGGAGAAAGTTGAAGTTAGGAAACGCGTTATCTTATCTAGACGGAGGTCCTCACAAGTATAGCAGTACAAATGGCAGAGGTGACACTTCCTGTGTGTACAAAGTTCATAACAGTCCACATTTATGGCATCATCACTGTAATTATTATTATTATTATTATTAGAAGCAGCACTAGTTGTAGTTAAAGTAAAAGTGAAAGTCACACTTGAGGTAGAAGTGAGGATTGGTTGCCTCTTGATGCGTTCACGGACGCTCAGACATCTGAGATGTGGTAACAGCAGAGTTAATAAACCAAATATATATAAATACATTTATATTTTCATTGTTCAGTCTTTGTCTTTGTGTATTGTTTCTTGTGTGGTTTTAAATATCTGGCAACATAGATCTTGTATCTGTTTCGATAAGATGCACTATCTGAACACCAGACCTCGTTCTGGTCATCAATAAATCATTTTATTGATGACCAGATACCTGCAGAACTATTCTCGATTTAAGAACAATGCCATCAGTTAATGTTTGCATCATGAGTTCTTACAGTGTGTGGGTGTGTTTTCTTCCTGGAGTCACTCAGAGAGACGGATGCTTTGTGGTTTCATTCACGTCATCCTTTCACTTCCTCTCTACCCCTTTATCTCTCTCTCTCTCTCTCTCTCTCTCTCTCTCTCTCTCTATCTGTAAACACCACACGTATAGAAGATTTGCTTTTAAATCAAACTTGTTCAGTGTGGCTGAGGCAGACAGAGACGGAGATGGAGTGATATCTTGTTTCTCCTCATATCTTCTTTCTTTTGTCTTATCTTCTTCAACTTCTCTACTTCCTCCACCCACCTCTCTCTCTCTCTCTCTCTCTCTCTCTTTGTGTCTCTGTCACTCAGCTTTAAAAGGTTTCTCACCTTAGTGGTTTCACATCAGCGCCGTCGATGCTTCTGATTGGAGAGATATCAACCTTGAAGAAGGAAAAGCTGGAGCTGAATGAGAGATAGAAGAACATGAAGAGGAGCTGAAGAAGAACAAGGCGATCATGATTCACTCAAGTAAGCCGCTTTACAGCATCTGCAGATTAAACACGTCATAATAAACTTATTGTAGGGACTTTAACAAACAGACTTTTAAGTCTGAGAAGAAACTTTCAAAACAGCCGCAGGATGCAGCAAACTAACTAAAAGCAAATCTACCCGAGCGAGGCGACGTGTTGAGTAGAACGAGTGACTTAAAGGTAAAAAACACTAACAGTCAAAAGAGAAAATGTGCTTTAAACATGCACGTTGAATTAGTGACGAAATGAGCAAAGAGACGAACCAAAGTCTACTGAGGTAGAGACGGATCCTCAGAAACGTCGACGTTCTAAAAACAAAACTGTCACAAAACGTTTCCGATGTTCAGATTTACGAACTCGGCCACCGAATCTGGCTGTAAAATGTCCTTCAACCGTTAAATTTAGATTTAAAAGAGACGGTTTGTTTCGAGTCGTCATTTCAACAAGACAGACTTCGTTGTGGTTCTTTCTGCTCTTTTAATGATTTTAACGTTGAGGGGGCACAGAGCTGGAAACGGAGACTGAAAGCTCCACCTGTCTGCAATGTAACACCTCTGATGTGTTCAGTACGTGGAAACATCTGACAGCTAAAGTAAAGTTTCAGTTGTTTGTCTCAATGGTCAGAGAAAGCTGGTTCATGTTTGTGTCTCGTGTTTTCATCACTACAACGGAAGCATCTATTTCTCTTAAAAATAAGTCTTTGAACGCCACACCAGCAGCTCTGTGAGGTTGTATTGAAGCACTGAGCTAAATGCTAATGCTACAGTGGCAACATGGTAATGCTAAGTGCGTATATAATGACCACCATGTTTTATTAGCCTGTTAGCATGCTAATATTTGCATACTCTGCATGCTAAACACAAGCTGAGGCTGATGGGAACATCATCAGGTATTTGGTCACAAACCAAAGTATTGGACGCATTTTGACCTGCGGGTGGCGCTAGAGGAAAAAATGGTAGAATCACCAAAGTCGGCAGGGTTCATCCTGAAGGGAACATGAATATCTGCACCAAATTTCAATCCAATCCCTCCCATTCTTCCTGAGATATCGCCATCCATAGAGCCAAGCTGCTAGTAAACACAATATGTTTCAGGAAGTCCAGTTCCTCACACAAATCTGAACACACACACACGTGATACACACACGTTTAGATTCAGAGTAACTCGCACTTCTCGATGACATCATGATATCTATTATGAATACAAGTCCATAAATCTGCTTAGATATCATAGTAAAACAGAGGCTCAGTGATAGTTCTCTAATCAAAGGGTTCATTGCAAACAGGAGCTGCTAATGGCTAATTCTGCATACTTTTATTTGTGCTAATTTGCCAAAATGAAAACAAATATGACCTTTTGCATCTGGCCTCAGCTCAGACTACTTACTTCCTTGAAGGGGTGTGATTGAGAGGTCTGGACTTATGGATGTTCACTGAACTGTAGAAGATTTTATTTTATTCCACTCGCGGGATAATAAAGTAACTTTCTATCCATCTTAATAAAAGCTTCATACGTTTGTCTTTATTTAATAAAATAACAGCCAACATGTTAAGTGTTCGGTCCTGAACCTCTGGTGAGCCGTTAACGAGATGTTGGTTCACCACAAACCACCAGAGGACTTCATCTCCCCTGATCCGGACACATGGAGCTCTGGGGCTTTTATTTTGGCGGTTAATCACATGACAACCATCGGTCTGTTGTGTGTTTTGTCTTCAACAAAGTTCAACTCATTTAAGCTGAAACAGGAAGACGTGCGACACACACTGAGAAAGTGACCCACGCACACACACACACACACACACACACACACACACACACACACACACACACACACACACACACACACTTACAGAGGAAGAGAGGAGTGAGTTAGTTCTGTAGAAAAGGAAACTATACTTCCTGACAAAGACCTCCTACTCAAAACCACAACGAGTTCAACCAGAACAGTTTATACTCTCATTGTTTTATTCAATGATTGTGCTTCAGTTGTAAAACTTAATTATGTTTAATTGTTATTGTATGAACGTTTTGTATTGTATTTAAATTGTAGAATTTGTATTAGTTATTAGTTATTACTATTACTTATATTATAGCTCCATATTATACAAAGATTCATTTATATTTTATGAAATTAGTCTGAAGTTTGAATTAAAATAAGAACGTGAGATGTAACACTATTGATTTAAATATTATTATTAATGTATTAGTGATGATGCTTTAATGACCCTTTGATCCACATCAAATCATAAATTAAAGATATAATAGTTTCATTTGAGTAAAACCTGAAAAGAGTTTACTTGAGCACATGTTTCTTGAGTTTGTGACTTTAAGTTCCTCTGAAGAGCTTTTTTATATTTCACTCTTCAGAATAGCGATGAAATGCATTTCGTATGATAATGTGCAGCTCATGATCTTCTGTTTTATGTGTTTTTTTGTCAGTAAAATGTCATTTTGCTCCCGTTTCCTCCTGCAGATCACTCGATCCACTCCATCTTCTGCTGCTGCTGCACCGTACAGAGCAGGTACGTCAGCACGCCAACTATTCAACTTCATGAAAGTGTTTCACTTTGACTCGGCCGCTCCCTTTAATATTCAGCCTGACGGTTTATATTCAAAATGTTTATCGGTCCGATATCTCAGCCACTCAATGTTTCTTTGATTGCATCTCGCTTCAGGTGCATCTGTTCTCCTTTAAAAACTCTTTGATTTGTTTCATCATCTGATGTAAAGTCAGAGTAATGTTCAGTAGATGAACGCGAGCGTCTCGTGGCTGTTTTGTTCTCGTAAACTCAAACATTCGATGCAGTTTCCAGATGTAAACTAAATGTGTTCCAGCTGGATGTTGAGTCTTCTAAACAGCTGCAGGTAGAACAACTGAGACACAAGTAGAAATACATATTTTAATTTGTTTATTCCAGGGAGATCAGCACCCGCATGGAGCTGGAGGGAAGCACCTCTTTATGTTTCCAGAGCAGACGATACCCGGGGCACGCCTGCCGGGTAAGAGTGTGTGTGTGTGTGTGTGTGTGTGTGTGTGTGTGTGTGTGTGTGTGTGTGTGTGTGTGTGCGTGATGTTTGTATCCGTTAATGTTTCTCCTCTCCGTGTCTCTCAGGTCGACAGGTCGAGGAAGAAGCTTCCTCTCCCGCCTCCCGACGACGAGGATGGCGAAGGTCCGGGGTTGCTGAGTGTCATCGCCATGTATGACTTCACCGCCAAGGAGGACAGTGACCTCACACTCAAACAGGTACACACACACACACACCTACACACACACACACACCAGGCAGGAGATGTGTGATGATGCGGTGTGTTGCGTCCACAGGGAGAAGAGTACGTCATCCTCCACAAACAGGACCAGCTGTGGTGGAGAGCGCAGGACAAACACGGGTAACTGAAAACAACACAAAGACTTTATAAATAACTACAACAGCTGATGGATTGTGATGAAATGAGGATCAGACGTTCATGCTCCCCAGAGGATGAACTGTAGTAACTTTGGTGATCCTCTCTGTGATTTTAACGTGTGAAGTGCGTACTGCAGATAGAAGCACATTCCCACCAGCCTCAGCTCATGAGCAAGTGTTAGCATGCTAACACGCTAAGCTAAGATGGTGAACTTGGTGAACATTAAACGTTAGCGTGTTAGCATCCCGATGCTAGGACGCTCATGAGTTTGTAGAACAGGATGTTCATGTTGTTGTTGTTTCTATCAGGAATAAAGGATTCATCCCGAGCAACTACGTGACGGAGAAAAACAGAATCGAGGCAAACTCGTGAGTTTTATCACACAATTTATATTGTTTTCATATTTGTTTGTCAAACAAAAGGTTGTTCTTTTAACTTTGTTAAAACTGTTTCCTTCCTGCAGGTGGTACTGCAAGAACATCACCAGGACAGAAGCTGAGCAGCTGCTGAGACAGGAGGTATCCACCTGTCTACCTGTCTGTCCACCTGTCTGTCTAGCTGTCGATATCGATAATCGTTCCAGCGAAAATGACAAAAATATTCTAGTTCCAGCTTCTGAAACGTGTTGATTCACTGCTTTTATTTGTCACATGTTGACTGAATATCTTGTGGTTTTGGGACGATTAGTCGAACAACCTTCAGCCATGGAAACTATGTTCACTGACTCTGACATGTTACAGACCATAACGGATAATAACAGTAAGTTAGTTGCAGAGTTAAAGTGTTTCTGTCTTCCAGGACAGAGAGGGGGGCTTCGTGGTGCGGGAGTCCAGTCAGAAGGGAGTCTACACCGTCTCCGTCTACACCAAAACATCCAGGTGATGCTCAGCGTGTACGCGACGGTCAAAGTCACACATACAGTTCATCTTCACCTGTGAACTCATCTCTTCTGTGTGTGTGTGTGTGTGTGCAGTGCTGTCGGGGATATTCGGCACTACCAGATCAAAATAAGTGATGCAGGAGAGTTCTTCCTGGCTGAGAAACACACCTTTACCTCCATTCCTGAAGTCATACACTACCACGAGCACAACGCAGCAGGTTCGTTCCCTCTCTGATGCTACGATGCTACGATGCTCTGATGCTACGATGCTCTGATGCTACGATGCTACGATGCTACGATGCAGCGATGCTCTGATGCAGCGCTGCGTGTGGAGCTCGGGTTGATGTGGTTCACTGTGTGCAGGGCTGGTGACCCGGTTGCGGTACGCAGTGGGTCCAATGGGACGGTGCGTCCCCGCCACAGCAGGATTCAGCTCAGGTGAACACATGAATACTCACAAACACACGTTTACATTAAGTCCCTCGTTATAGCAATACACTATGTAAACGTGTAATAAAGGGTTTGTAACACATGCATTTATCTTTCAACAACTTGTCTCCTCCTTCTCCTTCTTCTTGTCCCTCTTCTTTCTCCTCCTCCTCCTCCTTCTTCTTATCCTTCTCCTCCTCCTTTTCCTCTTTCTCCTTTTTCTTCTCCTCCTTTTCCTCCTCCGCCTTCTCCTTCTTCTCCTTCCTCTCTTTCTCCTCCTCCTCCTTCTTTTCCTTTTCCTCTTTCTCCTTTTCCTTCTCCTCCTTCCTCTTCTTCTTTTCCTCCCTCTCCTTCTCCTCCCCCTCTTTCTCTTTCTCCTCCTCCCCTTTCTCCTTTTCCTTCTCCTATTTTTCCTGTTTCCTTCCTCTCCTGTCCCTTCTCCTCCTCCTTCTCCTCCTCCTCCTCCTTCTCCTCCTCTTCATTCTTCTCCTCGTCCTTGTTTTTCTCCTTTTCCTTCTCCTTCCTCCCTCCTCCCTCCTTCCTTCCTTCCTACCTTCCTTCTTCTCCTTTCTTCCATCCTCCTTTCTTCCTTCCTTCCTCCCTCCCTCCCTTCCTTCCTTCCTCCCTCCCTCCCTCCAGAGAAGTGGGAGATCAACCCCTGTGAGTTGACGTTCATGAAGGAGCTGGGCAGCGGTCAGTTCGGCGTGGTGAGGCTCGGCAAGTGGAGAGCTCAGCACCGAGTCGCCATCAAGGCCATCAGAGAGGGAGCCATGTACGAGGAGGACTTCATCGAGGAGGCTAAAGTCATGATGTGAGGAGGGAGGAGAGGAGGAGAGGAGGGAGGAGAGGAGGGAGGAGAGGGAGGGAGGAACAGACAGTTTTAAGTGAACCTGTGTGTTGTGTCTCCAGGAGGCTGTGCCACCCTAAGCTGGTGCAGCTGTACGGCGTTTGCCTGCAGCAGCGGCCGCTGCTCATCGTGGCCGAGTTCATGGAGAACGGCTGCCTGCTGAACTTCCTGCGGCAGAGGAGCCGCGCCCTGAAGGAGGCGTGGCTTCTGTCCATGTGCCAGGACGTGTGCGAGGGCATGGAGTACCTGGAGGCTCAGAGCTTCATCCACAGAGACCTGGTGAGAGCTTGTGGCTTCTCCTCTCTCGCCACCTAGTGGTCACAATGATGAGCTGCATCTTTGAGGTTTCTGGTTGTTTCTCTCCTCCAGGCAGCCAGGAACTGTCTGGTCAATGACCTCAATGTGGTGAAGGTCTGCGACTTCGGGATGACGAGGTACGGCTGCCTCGTTCCTTCACGTTTTGGTTGAGATACGACAGCTTTTGACGGATCCCTGTTAAACGACGCGTCGTGTTTCAGGTGCGCTTCGGCAGTAGAAGGGTTCTGACGCTGTGCTCGTGTTTGCAGGTACGTTCTAGACAACCAGTACACCAGTTCAAGCGGTGCCAAGTTCCCCGTGAAGTGGTCTCCTCCGGAGGTTCTCCACTTCAGTAAATACAGCAGCAAGTCTGACGTCTGGTCCTTCGGTGAGGAAACCTAGAGCCTCAAACAGCCAACGCCAGGTCTCCACGGTGTTCACTGGAGGCAGGAATACTAACAGCAGTAGTAGTAGTACTAGTAGGCTGATAGTACTAGTAGGCTGGTAGTATTAGCTTCATGTAGCTGCTGTTGGTGTGTGCAGGTGTGGTGATGTGGGAGATCTACTCGGAGGGTCGGAGTCCGTTTGAAAACCGCTCCAACCTGGACGTGGTGAACGAAATCACCAGAGGAGTCCGTCTGTACCGACCGCACCGAGCCTCACAGCCGCTCTTCACCATCATGTACCGCTGCTGGCACGAGGTACTCACGAGTACTCACAAGTACTCATAAGTACTCACTCACTCATGTTTCAGTAATATGATATCAGGGATGTAACAGAACGTAATCTTCCTGAAACAAGTTTTGCACTTTGACAATAATTTCTCATCACTTTCAGACACAAACACAGATGTTTAGTTTATGTTTTGATAATCAGACTTTTTGTTAACCTCTGAATCGCAATGTCTTCTTCTCCTCCTCCCTTTTTCTCCTCCTTCTTCTTCGGTGGTGGTGTAGAAGCCTCTGGGTCGGCCATCTTTCTCAGAGCTACTGGAGGAAATCAGAAAACTGGCCGAAAATCCGGATTAACACACAAATTTATTTTACTGTTTATTATTTTACTGTTTATTATTTTTTTACTGTTTATTATTATCTTACTGTTCTCATGAATGCACACCGACGCTATGACGTCATTGTAAATATCTATATTTGTCATTAAAGTCTCATAACTTTCTCACAGATGCTTCTTTTAACCTTCATTTAAACACACAATATAAATAGAGCTTTGTCTTATTAGTGCACATTCAAAGCTCTCATTCAAACACAATACTGGACAATTGTAATATTAGTTGTACTTGTTTTAAAGTGAGTACTTTTACTGTGTTCTCCCATTATGTTCTAAATGTTTGTATACTTGTATATTAGTACCTTGTTCAGTCAAAACTATGACAAAAACGTCCTTAATAATGAAAACAAGCTTTAATTTCACTGTGGATTCAATAAGTTAATTAAATACTAAGATGAAGATGTTTACAGCCTTCATGATGGGATGTAGTGCAGGACTGTGTTCAGTTTTATCCTAAATTATGAAGTATTCCTGTTAATAACAGCAGCAGTGATGATGTCAGCAGGTGGCGGTAGAGCGCTTCTGTTTGATGACGTCACCTGGTCCTGATTATTCCTCGTTGGTTTTTGAGGATCTATTTTAAAAACGTTCTGGTTTATTATCACGTGACGACGTCTGACAGCGCTCTGATGCTCAGAACGGGTTCCCAGGAGTACAATCTTCATGTACTTGTACTTCACAATTCAAAGAGACTCAAGACAACATCAACATGTTTTTTATTAAAAACAACGTCACAGGTTTGGGTTTAGTGTTCTTCAACACGGTGACGTCACGTTCCGTCGCGCTGCATGGGAGGCGTCACCAGGGCAACGTGATGCGTGACACACGCACACACACACACACACACGCGGAGGGTCGAGTTGTCGGGTCTCCGGTGACTGAGACGACACACACACACACACACACACACGTTCACAAACTAAACGTTACTCCAGTGTTGATAACGGAAGTTCACCACGGAGATTCAACCGATAACAGAATTCACCTGCACGGTGAGTGAGTGCGTGTGTGTGTGTGTGTGTGTGTGTGTGTGTGTGTGTGTAACGTGTACTGCTTATAGTTAATATATTAATAATGATTGGTATTGTATGAAATAAGCTCAGTGGTGGAGGAAGTATTCAGATCCTTTACTTCACTAAAAGTCCTGCTTTAAAATGTTCCTTCAGTAAAAGTATTAAAACTGACGGTTCGGTTTTTATTGTGGGCAGAGAACAGTTCAAAGTATCTAGATCTATTGATTGTAAGCTAATTAAATATATATTACATGAAGCCATAACTTTATTATAATTTAATACATGAAAATAAGGCGACTTAATGCACAACTATGTTCAGAGATGTCTCACTTTTAGTTGGAATGTATTATTTTACCAAAGTAAAAATATCTGAATATTTCCTCTCTAGTGGACTTCTAATAGATTAATATATACTTTGAGTAATTGTGTTTATTTAGTTTTTTCTTTCATGTTTTCTGATTTCATACAACTCTTTGTTTCTTTTCCTTCTTATTGTCTTCTAATTCTTTGCCTCTTTCTAAATTCAGTTCTTAAAGCCGTTTGTTTGGCTGATTGTCAGATCAAGTGTTTACGGTAGATTCTGAACTATTTACAGCAGTAATAGAAGAGTCAGATGTATTTCTGAGAGATGTCTCGGTGTGTTTTTGGTTCCCGTAGTGTTTGATGGAGCGCTACGAGTCTCTGGGTCTGGTCGGCGAGGGAAGCTACGGCACCGTGCTGAAGTGCCGTCACCGGGAATCCGGCCGCCTCGTCGCCATCAAGAAGTTCGTGGACTCGGACGACGACAAGACGGTGAAGAAGATCGCCCTGAGGGAGATCAAGCTGCTGAGGGTGAATCCATCCGTCAGCCGATCCATCGATGAGTCTGCATGAGACTAGAACCCGAGCGAAGCAAAACACAAAGGCAGCCAGTCGGTCATGACGCTTAATTCTAGAAGATTCACCGTGAAAAACTAGCTGCCATTAGCATATTGGTACATTTAGCCTCCTTTGGACTATGCCACTTAATCATTTTACAAACATCACCGATGATTATTTATCAGAAATATTATTGTGTAAATATTCGGTGAACACATCAATACGAGGTATTTGGTGAAAAGTTCCATGATATTTGATTTTCTCCATATATTCCCGATACTTTAATAAAAAGCTAATGTTTCCGCTCTCATCCTTCTAACCATCAAGCAACTGCGTCACGACAACCTGGTGAACCTTCTGGAAGTGTGGAAGCGCCGCCGCCGCTGGTACCTGGTGTTTGAGTTCGTGGAGCGAACCCTCCTGGACGATCTGGAGCAGAACCCGAGCGGACTGGACCTGAACACCAGCCGGCGGTACCTCTACCAGATCCTGAGGGCCGCGGCCTTCTGCCACCAGCAGAACGTGAGGACGAACTCCGTCAGAGAGTCTTCTCGATGCTGCTGCCGGGGGGAAGGATTACCACATTGTCCCGTAGTTTTTATCATCTGTTTCCTTCATAGATCATCCACCGTGACATCAAACCGGAGAACATACTCATCTCTCAGGGGGGCGTGGTTAAGATGTGTGACTTTGGCTTTGCCCGGACGATGGCAGCGCCCGCTGAGGGGGGCGTCTATACGGACTATGTGGCCACTCGCTGGTACAGAGCACCCGAACTCCTGGTGGGAGACACCAAGTATGGCAAGTAGGTGTCAGTGTGTGCACCTGAGGATGTGTTAGTGTATGTTGTCTGTTGATACAGATGTTAACAGGTGTGTGTGTGTGTGTGTAGACCGGTAGACGTGTGGGCTGTTGGTTGTCTGTTATTAGAGATGTTAACGGGTCAGCCCCTGTTTCCCGGAGACTCTGACCTCGACCAAATTTACCACATCGTCCGGTGCTTCGGTAAGCACACAATTTAGATTTTTTTTTTTTAAATACGCAAAATCTCCTCTTTTAACTGTCTCAACACAATTGTACTCTTTCGGGGTTCTCCTAGGTAACCTGACAGCTCATCACCAGGAGTTGTTCTGCAGGAATCCCGTCTTTTCCGGAGTCTCACTGCCTGAATATTCTGCCAGAGTCCGACTGGAGCAGCGATTCCCTACGATCGCACCCGCCGCCCAGGACCTGGCTCAGGTACAGTTTAGACTTTGACTTAAATATCACAATTCAAAGTAACTACACAATCAATAAAAGCACATTTCAGTCAAATGATAACCGTACCGATGTGTGGGTTTTAAATCGAAAGCTTTTAGGAATCTTTGCAACATCGAGCAGCTATTAGAGGTCTTGTAGCTTTCATACCGACACCAAAATTCTTTGGTTCTCACTTCATACTGCTGCTATCTTTACCAGTAGGTGTTTCTATTTTAACTGAATTGTGGCGCCAGCTATGAACCTGTTCTGTATGTTTTAGTCACTTTCAGATCCGAAGTACAACAAATATCAAAATCAGTAATACTTTTGTGTTGTCTCTTTCAGAGTTGTCTTCAGATGGATCCGGAAAAACGAGCTCAGTGTTCAGAACTGCAAGAACATCCTCTGTTCACACAAGACTCTTTCCACATCAGGTTTGGTTTACTTTTACAAAGTTACTACTCATGCATCCACCAGAGTTTATTGTATCTAAAATATTATTTAATTTGACTGTTATGCCTTTGTGCCGGCGACAGTGGTGACTGAAGGTAAGTTTGTCCGGTCCAGTCTTGTGAACGCGTTTGGAGGGAATTTCTTGGAGTAGCTGGCACACCTTTAAATCTGTGTTAGACAGATCAGTAGTGATGCCAGAAGTCAAACCACCGACATTTTGATTGTTGAGTCGCCTCCAAATTTGAGTAATTGACCTTGTTCATCTTTCCTTGTATCTATACAGATTTTTGGATGAGCTGAATGCCAAGATCCAAAAAGACCACAGAGAAAACTCTACCTTCCCCAAAATATCTAAAACTCCAAGACGAGAAAGGAATGAAGGGGTTGACAAGAACCGACAAAGCAAAGAAAAGAAGCAACCTGAAGGTGTAGATGAAAAAGTCAACAAGGAAACAAAAGGAAAGCAACCTTTGAAGCCTTCAAAAACTATTCGGAACATCTCAGAACCTTTGATGTCCACCAAACAAGCCAAAACATTAGGCGCAAAGATGATCAATAATGCAGCAAAGACGACTGTGACCATGAGAGGTAAAGCGGGAAAAGCCACTGGAAAGGAACCAGAGATTTTTAAAACAACAAAACCCCTTAATTCTGATTCATTGGAGGTTGCCAAGACTGCAACAGATCTGAAAGACAGTGACACAGTGGCAGCTGAACCTAAACATGTGAAAGTTGCACCTCCAGAGCCAAGGCAAGACCATGTGAAAACTATGGATACAAAAGACAGAGGTTCTAGTAGCTTGCATTTTAGTTACTCAGACTACATTGTGTCAAGTGTGACTGAGAGAAACGTGATGGGGATCAGGAGATCATCAAAATCTGAGCCAAGTCAAGACTTTGGGAAGAGCCGGAACAACTCAACCTCAAAAGTGCCCAAATTGTCTAAAAGCTCAACCACTGACCATGCAAATGGGAGATTATCTCCAAAAGCTTCTATGACATCAACCATTGAACAGAAAATGACTAAAATGTCCACTTCAGAATACCTTGAAGGTGCCTCAGCTGTAACTTCGTGCAGTGATCAAGTAGAGACAAGCTTGACATTCAAAGCGTCGCAAACGTCAAGCAATGACCACATTGAGGTGGCTACCCCAACTATCCCTTCTGTCACCAAGCCATGCAAGATAACTATGACTTCAGAGCATCGTTCTAACATGGAGACAAAACAAAGAGGGCCACCTGAATGTCCAAAGGTCTTTCCCTCAAACCCCAGACCACCCAAGACTACCTCAAACTTTGGCCCAAAGATTACCCAAAACAACACATCTTTTTCCAACAGCCCTTCAAAGACCCTAACCTCAGATGTTTCAAGGCAGTCCTCCACAGTTTTTGTAGAGGCCAGTCCTTTCCACAGCTCTACAACACTACCTAAAGGAACCTCAAATGCAATGTTGTCCAAAACTGTCTCATCTTCAAACACTAAACCCACAAATGACCCTGCATGTGTACCCAACAAACCTTCGAGAGGCCTTCCAGACAGGGAACTTACAGAAGTGTCGATCGCAACCAAAACTCAGCAGGATAGTTGTAATACTTCAAACAGGGACCTCAAGGAAGATCACGGATGCTTGAAGATGAGCCCGGCAACCAAAACAGCTGCAAATCACACTGAGATATCTGATGCTTCAGGTGGACATTACAAAGGGAGTCCTGAGTTCTTGGAGCCGTCCAGTGTCCGTCAGGATTTCACCTCAGAATTCAGAACAACCTCAACTTCCATGCCGAATGAAATCCCTAAAACCAACGCGTCAGGAGGGACCGCTATTCTGAAAACATTGAAAGTCTCAGACAAAGAGAACAGGGAGGACTTGGCGCTTCCTGGTTCCATCAGTGCGAGAACCAAGTCTTTAGTAAATCAAACCTCAAAGGTTTCTAGAAGCTCAAATATTGAGCAAAAGAGCGACAGCAATAAAGCTGAACCTTACATAAAACCTGTGAAACCTCCTCACTTCAAATCTTTAATCGGAGACCTTAAAAAGCCAACAAAGTCCAACGCAACAATGACCCTAAAGAAAACTACATTTCCTACAGAGGCAAGAAAGAAAAGAGACAACCCAGGAAGTGACGACAAAACAAATATATCCAGAATTGCGGATTCAACTTCATTCACCTCTACAGCAACTGCAGACCCCAAAGCTTCAACAAGAAGCTCAGTCTTTCACAACAGGGACACGGCAGACGATGATGAGTTTGATTTCAGTGTACATCCTTCCTCTCCACCACCTCCACCTCCTCCTCCGTCCTCCACACCCCTCATCCCCTCCTTCTGTGTTGTCAGCCCGGCTGCCAGTGATCACCTTTCTCTGGGGGCAGGTTTCCATTCGGGGACTCACAGCTTTAGGTACTTAAGTTCTCACACACAAGTACAAATATTCAAGCGCACCAAAGAGTAATTCCGGCTCAAGCCCAATATTTGCTTGGTGGTATTGTTAAAGTCATTTTCCTTTCACTCAGAGGCTGAAGTAGAAGTTACTAGAAGCAGTTTGATTCTGAAAGTTGGCATACAGCAACCTGTGCAGCTGTTCTGATCGCATTCATTTAGTAATGTTCAAAATGTTAGGATCAAACCACGCACAAACACATATTTCCTTTGGGTTCCATTCGAGCTTTAGAGCCTTAATTACAACTGTTTATTTGTAATCAAATTAATGATAAAATGTGTTTCTTTGTGTTTGTCACAGGTGTGTTGACCATCCGAGGCATCACGGTGGCGTTTATGGTCGACTGTCAAGCCGCGTTACGGGATCTCTATCTGCACAGGTAACAGTGCGTGTTTCACTTACTTTACAACAGAATCCTTTTGAATTTGAATGTGTGTCACCACCGTCTCTCCTTTCAGGTGTCAGAGAAGAATCTGACCAGCGAGCGCCCCTTCCTGTCCGATCGACGTAACTTCTGCAACAGTGGAGGCATTTCAGTGACCAAAAAGAAGTCAGACATCCATTTCCCAGATCTGAGGAGCTCAGTGCTGCCGGAGGTCAGAGGAAGAGAAGGTACGCAAACACACATGACCACAGAGCTCAACTGTGAACGCCCACATTGAACAACACATTGAATTCAGAGCAAAAAGGATAATTGGGAAAAGGCAAAGGTACAAGACTCTGTACATAATTATTTTAAGATTTACTCATCCCAATAAAACAATCCCAATCTTCAACAACTGCATGGCTTATTTCTCGCCTCAATAGTGTTCAGAAACACATTTCAGTGAACTATTTTCGTAGTATAATAGAAAGTTTCCAGGCGAGCCGCCATGTTGGTCTGGTCTAAGTAGCCGATCAATCGATCAAAAGCCTTTCCTTATGTTAATTTGAACTGAACACACCCTCTTTCAACAAACAAGAATGGTGAAATGCCTCAAAGTTCAGGTTTCTTTAAGATCTTGACAACTGCCGTCTGAGACAAACAAATGTTTGCCAAGCCAATTAAACAACAAACATTTCAGGACTTTGGCTCCAAAACAATGACGAGCAGAAATTCCATTCAGATGCATTTGAGATATTATGAACCGGAAAAAATGTTGTTCCTTTATCTAAATTTTTACATCAAACAATATTTTGTTTTTACAGGCAAACACAACAAAGGCACTTCCAAGGATCAGAGGAAAGACAAACAACCAGTTCCTCCATCAGAACCAGAGCAGCACAGACACAAAAGTACTGACACACAAACACCTTAATTAACAAAGGCCGGCTGGTCATTTGTCAAATGTTAAAACGAATAATGTTGTAAAGACAAGAATGAAATATAATATATATTTACAGTTTTCAGGTTTGTTTTATTACGAAACAACTTTTTAAAGCAGCTAACAGATTATTCACACAGTATTTGTACTTTTAAAGGTGTTTAACATAGACATAAGAATAAAAAAGCTTTTTAAAGATGAAGATTGGTTGTTTTGGTTAATGGGAGCAGCTAAGCTAACAGCTGTAAGCTAACATACATACATGTAAACTTTGCTTGAAATCTTAATATTTTTTAACACAGTATTTACAAAAATATTTACTCGTGAAGCAGGAAGCGACAACATTTGGCCTCTCGTGCATTGCAACTTTTCTGGCTGCTAAATGTAGTGGTAATCTCGGGATTTGTGACATTTTTTGAAGGAAAGCCCTTTGCAGAGAATACAGGTGTGCTAACAGGTGTGCTAAGCTGTAAAGAAACTCTTCACAAAACTGAATAACCTCTTTGTTTGAAACCTAAAAGTTTAAGACTCGTCACTCGAGTCCTCTGAAGAAAGCGAAGCTATTTGCCGTCTCTTCTCGTTGGTCCTTCCGGCTCTTTGCAGCAGCGCTGCACCTGATTCGTCGCTATCTGATGTCACACCGTAACCGTTGTGAGGCAGCCCTCCCATTGGCGGAGAGATGAAATGGTTAAACCCTGGTAGAGAACCAGCCGCGTGTCCTCTGCCATTGGCCAGGAGGTAGTAGAGGAGGCTGTCGCTGCTTGGTCCTGCCGGAGCTGGCTGTGGCCTGATTGGTGTTTCAGTGTTTTTGGTTTCTGGTTTCCTTGGTGGTGTTTGTGCAGCTGGCTTTTTGGTTGTGGTGACGACCTGTTGGAAAATTATACATAAGACATTAAAATAGGACATGGCAAGTTTATTTTTGGAGCACCTTTTCAACACAGATGCGCCATAAACTGTTTATAAGAAGTGGACGTAGTCATCGTGGCGTCACCCATTTTGAAGCCTCAAGTTCGGCGTTTTGGCCGTCGCCATCTTGACTTTTTTTGCAACCAGTGAACAGGAAGTGACCATATTTGGACTGAGGAGGAGTCACATAGAGACGCCGTATACGTCTCTAGTAGAGACCTGTTAAGCACTGTGTAATTTAGTAAAAGACAATTTCACCGTACAGCCTATAAATGCACATATTAATTAAAACCATTAATTATTAAAGTGCACCAATTTAGAAGAAAACTGTGTCAGCATGCCATCCAAGGAACAAACGAAAATTGCATATTAATACTGAGCACATACATGAGTTGTAGATGGTTAACAAAGGGCTTTTTAAATTACTTTGGGTGTTGGTGACTTTGGAGGTCCATTTTTGGGGACACGTGAGGCTACAGCTATCCCTTCATGGTTTAATTACCTTCTTGGTGATGGGTGTGGTTGTGGTTGTGGTAGCTGGTGCTGGCGTGGTGACAAAGAAAATCCTGCAGTTGTCCACAGGAGAACCATCGATTTCTGGAGGCTCAAAACCCAACAGAGAGGAGACGGACCGAGCTGATGGAGGTCGATCTTTTTCTACAAATCAAAGAGGAGGCGGAGGTTAAGAGATTCAAACAGTATATGCTGTTTAATAATGGTGTAAACCAGAGAAGATTTTGAATTAAATTCCATAAAATACTTCAATGTTAATGTTGGCATTATGACAACAAAACAATCTCCAGTGTCATAATGAGATACTTCCCTCTCATTGTAAACGGTGTGAATACCACTGACTGAAACACATGTATCTGTAAATAATTTAATAACATTTACAAAAGGATTAAGTTCAATAATTAGTTTCCCTCATAAAACCACAGTGACATCTGCCTGGACGGAGCACATGCTTCCTTTATTTGCACATTATTATTAGACATTTCATATTTCTAAACGGCTACCTGATTTTTGTAAATCACTAGTTTGAAACAATCTATTTTACACACAAACTAATGGATTCACAAACAGCTGTGTGTTGGTCCTCAAAAGAAAATGTAAAGCTTCTGTGCCATCAATTTAATAAAGAACTATAGAAAGTTATCCCAAACATTTCTTTATAATAACATTATCATTAAATTAAAAATACCATAAACTTGCTGACGGTTATACACTAAGAAATGTATAAATCAGAATAATAACTGCCATCGCCAGATAGATTCATTGTCTTACAGGCTGCAGTTGCTTTTTTTTAAAACCTTTGTACCTTTAATTAAGTTTACCTTCGAGCCGTTTCCTTTACTCTACGTGACAGAGAACGTTTTCTTATCTGTACAGAGGTCAACCGGTGCCGTCGTCTGTTCGTGTCGGTGTACATTAAGCTGTCTGTGCTGCTATCTGATCGGTCGGCTATGATGCATATTTCATGACGACAGCTCTGAGGTGTGTTTTTCTTTTGTCCCCGTCTTTTGTTTCCAGTTAAGCCGGCATCAAGACAACGTGCTAGAAAATAAGCTTTGTTCCAAGATAATCACAAAAGGTCTCGTTATGACAACTAGCTTCCTATTTATCATGAACTGCAAGATTCTTCAGATTAAGATACTCACCGTGAGTCAAGTGGATGCTCTGAACTCTGAGGAAGAGGAGGAACAAGACAGACGGAGCTGTCAACCTGCAGGACATGATTACAGAAAACATGGAAAATAACAAAGACGATTAAGGCCGGGAGAAAGAGTAAAGAGGACAGACTGCAGACTGACAATGATTTAAGATGAGGACGGTGATGGAGGATAAAAGAAAAAGGGAGTGAAGAGGAGGGATGAAGGGAACAGATGGATAATGTCTAGACGGTAAAGTTTTGTCTGAACAGATCTGACAGAGTTTGTGGTTCTGAGTTGCATCAGAGTAGAAGCCGGTTAATCCTCCTTTTTTAAACTTTATTCATTCGGGGAAGGTTTGCGGAGCAACGTTGGCTAACCACAGCAACGCCCTGCTTCACCGTGACGCTTCAGACTGTCTTCACTTATCTGCTCTGAAGTTTAGTGTTGTACAATATAGTGTTAAAACCACGTGATTGGTTGATGCCTTCATTTGTTGTGCAACAAATCGGAAAAATGTACTGAAAACAACATTTTTTGCTGCGTGCTTGCGTGAAGGTAAAAATATGTAATTACATGAATTAATTGCACACAAAAAAATGCTCCGTGTTCACGATCTTTTCCTGAACCCAACTAATTATTTCACGATATTTTCTTAAACCTAATTAAGTAATTCACGATCTTTTCCTAAAGCTAAGTATTTCACGATCTTTTCCTGAAGCTAACTACGTATTTCACGATCTTTTCCTAAACCTAATTAAGTATTTCACGATCTTTTCCTGAAGCTAACTACGTATTTCACGATCTTTTCCTAAACCTAATTAAGTATTTCACGATCTTTTCCTGAAGCTAACTACGTATTTCACGATCTTTTCCTAAACCTAATTAAGTATTTCACGGTCTTTTCCTAAAGCTAACTACGTATTTCACGATCTTTTCCTAAACCTAATTAAGTATTTCACGATCTTTTCCTAAATCCAACTACGTTATTTCCTTCGAAGACGGAAGTTTATATTGAAAAGACTATTTATGTAACGAGCGAAAATTCACACTTGTTGCTGGACTTTCGTAGAAAAAACGCACAAAAACGATGAATAACTTTTCTTAAGATATACAAACTGTTGCATGTTTAGTTGATTGCTATGATTGGACAGTTGATGCCCAGAGGGTTTTAGCAACTGGTTAGTTGACCAATTTTTTGTTCAGTTGTTTCAGATTTGTTTAAACTACCACATCCTTTTACCAGATGTCTTTATAAAGCCATCCGGTGACACCTTTTCTTGGCTAAACAGTGTTGTGTTTTTAACCGTCTTCTCCATCATGATAAACAGCAACAGAAGTGTTGATGAAAGATTAAGAAGTCAGTCAGTTGTTTTCTTTGCCGTTTGGAGTTGAATGGACGTCAGTGAGCCTGACCGTTGTTATGGAAAGAGACAAAGACGTCACTTCTTCCACCTGGAGTTTCCCTGCCAGGTTTCCTTAATCAGTTTTACTGACTTACTAAACCTCAAAACAGCTTGTGTAACTTTATTCCAGCAGAGATTAGTGAAGCATTAAAGCTCTGAGCTTCTTCTGATCTTTCATTTCCAGTGTGACGCAAATACAAATCATCACCGTGATGTTGTCTGGGATCCAGTCTGGACTTCAGTTATCTACCTGCCAACACTGTGATATTTACTGTTGGAAAGTAACCAAGTACACAAGTATTTAATTTTTCTGCGTTATACTTCTACTCCCCCACATCTCAGATGGAAATATTGTACTTTTTACTTTGAAGTTGGTTGTTATTTTGCATACTAATATTGTACTTTGTAGTGCACAAAATCTGCTTATTAAGTCATTTCAGTCCTTCAATTAGTCCATAATTTACTAAATGTACCTGTGCTATAAAAAAGAGTTTTTAATGGCAATTAACTTATTTTCTAAAATTATTTTACATAATTTCTAGTGTAGCAAACATTTATTCTTGTTTCTGCATAAGTACTTTTTCTTTTGGTATTTCAAGTAGATCTGGCGGACACTACTACTACTTTTACTGAAGTAGTATTTTGAAAGCAGGACTTTTGCTTGTAATGAACTATTTTCATATTACCACATTAATACGACTGGATATACAGTAAGTGACGTTTGTATCTCCAGCCCAATAGATCAAATTAAATAATGAATGTCTGACCCAAAGAGTTCTCTTTTCTCTTCGTTAATCTGATTTTTACTCTTTTCTTCAACTTAAAGAAGTATTTTTATTTGACTTTTGCCCTTTGTCATCATGAGGAAAAGGTCCCATCGTTTGGTTGAATTGTCTTTATAGTCTCGGCTGTTGGGTCAATGCCTTGCTCAAAGGCACATTAAAGGGTTAATGGAAACAGTTACCCAGGTGTGCACGAATCTCTCTCTCTACCCGTTTCCCTCCAGCCATGACTGAGGTTACTCAACTGGAACTGGATATTTCATCACACATCCTGGGACTGTTTGTATCCACGGTTGCTATGGAAGAGTCTCTGCTTACAAACACACACACACACACACACACACTGTAATCGTGTGTGTGTGTTCATGATCCTCTCCCATTATCTTGTCATATCTAACAAAAGGCACATTGTTTTTCAGGTTTTTTTAGGTTCCAGACTGAAATGTATCAACTATTTAATAGATTGGCATGAAATTGGTAGAAATGTTCATGTTCCCCAGAGGATGAATCCAAAAGACTAACATTTATAGTTTTCACTTATATTTCTTAACTATAAAACAACCAAAATCCTCCCCTCAGGATGGATTGTAATCACTTTGGTGATCCTCTAACGTTTAATCTAGTGCCATCTTCAGGTCAACATCTTTATCGTTTTTAATTTGGTTTATGACCAAAAACCTGCAGAACTTATTATTTTCCACTCAGCTTTGGTTTTACTTTGTTTAGTGCTAATTAGCAAATGTTAGCTTGGTAAACATTATACGTTACCATGAAGCTCAAACATCTGCTCTTAAAATAACACACACACACACACACACACACACACACACACACACACACACACAGTAATTAAGTGACATTTATTTTCAAATTAAAACAACAGAGATTCAAGATGTAAATTCAGTTTTTTTATTTTTTTTTACAAATATAAAATTGTATTTGTCTTCTTTGGCTCTGAACTTAAGTCATTAGTCAAAACACTGAAGGTGTACACAAAATATCTTTAAAATACAATTTTTTTATTTCTACAAACAAATGTATTTAAGATCTGGAGGGTTAACAAAAGTCGTAAAATGCACAAACATTTCTTAAATTATATTACAGTGGTGGTGGTGGTGAAGGTCTAGGTGAACTTCTTGATGAAGCGCAGTTTGAGGTAAGCGATGGCGAGGAGGCAGAAGGTCATGACTCCCAGAGCCAGGTGGTTCTGCCAGAAGCCCCAGGTGGAGAAGTCTACGCCCTGCTCCGCCAGAAACTCCTCCCCCGTACACCTGGAAACACAGTGAGTGAACCCGTTACTACTCAACCCATCGACCAGCTAATCAACTTAATAGTTAACCAGGCGTATAACTAACATGAGTCACTCGTTTTCAGCAGGTAAGCAAGGAGTCTTATCAACATGCTCACCTTTACTATAAATAACTAACTAAGAAAAAGTAGGTGTAGATATTTAACTTACGCGAGACCAGGTGGAGTGACGCTGTTGTTAAAACCGCGACAGAAGTTCAGTCCAGTAAACTCATTAACCTGCAGAGCCTGAGAACACAACAAATACTCATCAACACCATCCGAACTACTACCATCACGCTTTTAAAATAATAGTTAAAATCAAGAGTGTTTCATGTAGAAATAGCGTTTTGTCTAATTCTAGTTTCTTATTACGTGGTTTTCTAAGAAGATAGAACTATTTTATTTTATTCCCAAAGAACAGAAACAAACCAAAAAGCTACAATAAAAAAATGAAACTTTTTATACTTTTCAATAAAAACGTCTACATGACTATTTAAGCATTTCCTTTGTTTTAAAAATGTTTAATCTGTTACTGACAATCGCCTCTAACAAACGTACTAAATGAGGGAGAATATAAATGAAATCAACTACAATAAATGAAGGAAATCTGTTTTAGGTGGTATGAACACCACAGAAGAAGGGAAACAGAAGTATATTCAGCTACAGGAATTTAAAGTACATTATAGTGTGTGTGTGTGTGTACATACACCGAGGCCGTATCGTGGTATACTCAAGTACTTCAACCAAGAGAGCCAGCTGACGATGGAGGGAAGATTCACGAGCAGACCTGCAAAGATCTGCAGAGAAAGACAAAGTTTACAGGTAAGACATTAAACTTTTTCCTTCAACACAAGAACAGTTATGAAGTCTGGGTGTTCTGTGGATGTGAATGTTTGTGGACTGCCAATTTGAAGCCTCGAGTTTGGCATTTTGGCCGTCGCCATCTTGGTTTTTGGAACCAGAAGTGACACAAGAGGGCAGAGTAAGCCCCCGCCGCTTACTGTGATCCTGCTTTATGGTCTGTTTGACTCTAAATGGACCATCATTTACTAAATGAACATCATGCTGTATTGAAGAAGACTTGAAACTAGAGATTGAGACCATAAACTCATGTTTACAATGTTTACTGAGGTAATAAATCAAGAGAGAAGTAGAGTCATTTTCTCATAGACTTCTATACAACCAGAGGAGTCGCCCCCTGGTGGACATTAGAGAGAATGCAGCTTTAACACTTGAAAAGGCTGCCGCATGGATGCTTAATTTTGGCCTGTTATTCCAAAAAACACTTTCTTCACATGAAGTGCTTCATCTTAGAAAGAGTATAAATAAAACTAGATTTAATAGTAAATATATACAATAAAAGACAAAGGGGTTTATACCTCTAGATAACTTTTTTATCTTGTTTTTTGTGCCTTGTGAAGCACTTTGTGACGTGTTTTTCAGAGTGTTATATAATGTAATGTAATAATAGCTTTTAAAAAGGTCTGATTGGTCAAACTGTTTGCCATCAACGGGGAGCGTCCAGATGTCAAAATAACGGTTAATTAAGTGTGGAAGACTAAATTGGAATTGTGATTATGACCATTGAAGCTGTTCAATTAGAAACAGAACTGAACAAAAACGAACATTTGAGTGTTTTTGACGTGCGTGCGTGCGTGCGTGCGTCACCATCATGAAGACGCAGGCGATGGTCATGAAGATGTTGGCGATGGCGACTACTGTCTGGTCGGCTGAGATGGCCAGAGCCATGGCGGTGGCGGTGTAGGCGACCAGAGTCACGGTGAACGTGAAGGTGAAAAAGGCTCCGGCTGTCGGCTTCAGACCTGCAGAAGAACGAGGTCATCAGAGAAAAAAATAGAAATAGCAAAATAGAAAGTTGGGATTTATTATTCATCTCAACCGTAGAAAAGTTAAGGCCCAAGTAACACTTAAAAAAATTTAAATATTAACCTTCAATATAAAAATACCTTATTAATTAACTAAAAATAAACTGAGCTTAAAATATAAACTCCAAATAAAGAGCAAGGTCTTAAATGTAGTAAAATAAATAAGTAAAGCTGCAACTAACGATTATTTCAACTGTAAATCAATGTGTA
Organism: Pholis gunnellus; assembly: GCF_910591455.1. Classification (NCBI taxonomy): domain Eukaryota; kingdom Metazoa; phylum Chordata; class Actinopteri; order Perciformes; family Pholidae; genus Pholis; species Pholis gunnellus. The sequence continues at coordinate 1,416,484 of NC_136550.1, read as the reverse complement.
GATTATTTTAATTTATTTTATCAATCGTTTAATATATAAAATGTCCGAAAATTGTGAAAACTGAGGTGAAATTTGCAAACAGTTTACATTTTTTAAATATATCTGTTCAATTCTCACATTTGAGAACCAGATACATTGTTTTTTTGTACATTTCTTCTTCATAAATGACTTAAACGATTTCACGATTTTTAAAATTGTTTAAATTAATATTCTGTCGTTAAAAAGCAGAACCTCACAACGTAGCACAGTGTGTGTGTCTTCCTACCAATCATGAAGTACGCCACACAGCTGAAGACTATGGCGGGGATGGTCCTCAGCGTGATGATGTCAGACAGGATCTTAGACAGGAAGTACACCGACACCCTGTAGTAACCGCTGATGTACTCGTGACTGATGAGAGAAAAACACACAGAACGTTTAATCAGCGAACCTCATCGAGAAGTGCCATCATTTGGATTACACATTTATCAAAACGACACTGTAAACCAGAAAGAGGCGGAGAAATCGCGGCAAAGTTGTCAGTGTGTGTGTGTAAGTGTATATTTGAGATACATTGTGGGGACACACAACCCGTTTAGGTCCCCATAAGGTTTTTTTATATTATCCATGAGAATAGTTCATTTTGGGAAACATGCATTTTAACTTTCTGAGAGTGAGACAAGATGAGGTTAGTCTCATGTTTGTGTTGAGTAAAGAGTCGGGACATTAGCTTAGCATAAAGACTTAAACATAAGGAAACTAGCACACAACTACCCCCAAAACCATAAATTGTCCTTTTTTTAACCTTAACATATGGGACAAATTGTGTAAACAAAGCTGTCGAGAACTTTGAACAGAGCTAAGCTAGCTGTTTCCCTCTGTTTCCAGTCTGTATGCTAAGCTACGCTAACCACACCCTGACTCTAGCACAAAGACATGATGGATATCTATCTTCTCATCTCGCTCTCAAAAATAAAGTCAGTCAGCGTAATGTTAAATTAGTTTCATTGCGGTTTAGGGGCATTAATGGAAATCATAAGTATGTACATTTTGTGTGTTAAACCCACATAAAGAGTTTCCTCTCTGCGATGAAGAGTTCAGCAGACGACAGCGAGCTGAAACACTGATTCACAGTGATGAAGAAGAGCGCGCCGAACCTGAAAACACAACAACAAGCTCATCAATACACAAACTTATACTTTAACCCAGTACAATATACGGTACAAATTGAGAATATTGTAATATACAGAGTATGGCCAATGGTAATGTTACTGCTAATAGTATTTAGTTTACTTCCACTATGGCTATTAGTACTATAAACAATTGCACATTACATCCTCAAAACTCTTAATTTTTTTTAATTGTTCTTTTTCAGTGATTGTTATTTCAAGTAGTTGTTGTTTGTCTACGTATGTTTCATTGTTTGTCTCTATACAACGGTTGCGTTTTACATTTAAATGTAACAATGCGTATATGTATGGTCCCTTCAAATTGATTAATTAAAAGAAATTCTAATAACTGACTTTTGCAGTACTTTTTTGTTATACACCAAATATAAGACACATTTCTTGTATGTGAAAACCTACGGCAATAAAGCTGTTTTGATTCTAGTACTGCTGCTAATGGTAGTTTTACTGCATCTGCTAGAAAACTACAAGTGTACTACTAAAACAATACTACTGCTACTACTACTGTGTCACACGACTATCACAACTTTAAACAGGAAAACTAACTTTACTTGTTGATTAAGAAAATTTGCACCAAATACTTAATTACACATTATGTAACAAACGAAACCAGAATATAATAAAATACCTGTTCTGTATTCCACTCTGATCCTCCTGGACGTTAAAGAAAATGGCTCCTACGACGAGAGCCAGGAACAACGTCACTGCTATCTAAAACAGAATAAAAACATTTATAGTCAGCAAACAAATACAATGAGATGAACGTGATGAACATATGCGGCAACCACAGCACGTTGAAGCAGGATCTGAAGGAACATTTCAACATCTTGGGATGCATGATAGTTTGCTAGCTGTTTCCCCCTGTTTTGTGCTAAGCTAAGCTAGCCACTTCCAGCACAAAGACATTAGATTGATATCAATCTCATCTCACTCTCAAAAGGAGAGTTGAGATGCTTATTTACCTAAATGAAACATTTGTTTAACCACAAATATAAAACGTGAGGACCTGATTCTTGTCTCTAGATGAGCTTTACATTTAATTGATGGACATGACAGTCGTAAAGACTTTTTGCCATAAAACAAATAAGCGTATTTCCCAAAATTACAAACTTTTTCTTTATGTATATGAGATGCAGTTCCTGTTGTGCCCACTAGATGCTTCTCCAACTAAATTAAACATGTTTATTTTTGTGTTTATATGTGAAACATTTTCATGTTGACGTCTCAATTTTAAAATGTTCTGGATTCAATAACGAACAAAGATGGAGGTGAGCAATACACCAAACTCCAGTCTTTAAAACATTAATATATAAGTTTCATTCCTTTACAGTTTCAGTGTAGACTTCTTAGGATGCCTCGATGTTCCTACCTGAGCGACGGAGGTCTGAGGGTTGAGCATCAGGTTGCGGAACGTTCTCTTGAGAACCCATCTGAACTGGGTCAGGAAGCCGGTCCTGTAGGTGATGGTTCTGGAGGGAGCGGTGGTGGTCTGCTGCTTAGCCTGACTTATCCTCTCTGAGAGACGCAGAAGGAGATATTGTTCTGATTTGGTGGAATTGACAAACTACAAAAAAAAAGCGATTGATTTCGTGGGGAATCTACGAGTTACAGGGCATTATTTTTCATAGGTATTGCTACAAACGCTGTATGACAAACGTCTGGTTTCTGAAATGGTCCATTCTGCATGAAGAATACTTTTATTTGTGGTACTTTGTAAGTAAAAGTCCTGCATTCAAAGTAAACTTACAGAGTACTGCTACACTACGTTATTTCTACACGAGTACTTCTTCCAACACCGACTGTAACTCTTGTTTGACTTAAAACCGTTTTGTACGAACCCAACTCGGCTTTGGTCTGTCTGAAGTAGCTGCAGCTTCTGTAATTCTCTACGAGTTTGTCTTCGATACCTCGTCTGGACTTCGTCACAGAATCTGGATCTGGAGGGAAAAAGTCATTCAGAATGATCCAAACAATAAAAATAAATTAAATATTGTCTCTGTCCAAAAATCAGACCCAAGCGCTCACCTTCTCCGTCAATGCTATTGAGGGTGACGGCGGTTGAGTCTCCATTGATGATGTCCAGGAAGAAGTCAGCTGGGTTGTTGTGGGGCTCACAGGTGTATCCTGGGAAATGAAGTTCCAAACCAAATTACATAGAGTACATCACCTCAGCATCAAGTTGTGTTATATTGTATTAACGTCATGTTCCTACCGATGTCTGAGAAATACTCCAGGGCGCTCTGAGCCGGGCCGTGGTAAACCTGATCACAGTGAAAATAAGAATTAATGTTAATTTCTATATTAATAAAGACAGTACACAACAAAGAATATGACAATAGCAAATGTGCTTTCTAGAGGTGAGAAGAAAAAAGGGAGGAAGCTTGATACGAAATAAAAGAGCGGCCGAAAAGAGAACACGAGTGTCAAGAAAAAGGAAAAAGAGCGAAATAATAACAAAGACAGAAAGAGTTAAAAACAAACAGTAAATCCGACATGAATATATTTCACTAAGCAGACGTGGTCGACCTGTTTGCCGTTGACCAGCAGGGTGAGGCTGTCGAACAGGCGGTAGATGGAGTATCGGGGCTGGTGGATGGAGAGGATGATGGTGCGACCGCTGTTGGCCATCCTGAAGAAACAATGACCAGAGAACATTAGTTCCTCCCTCGATCAGAGACATTTAAAACCTGAAGCAAAGGTTTTAAAAACAGAGCTGAACTGTTCGACTGCGTGCGTGCATGTATAGGTGTGTATGTGTTTGTAGGTGTGTGCACCTCTTCAGCAGCAGCAGCACAGAGTTGGCGGTGCTGGCGTCGAGGCCGGTCGTCGGTTCGTCCAGGAAGAGGACGGGCGGGTCGATGATCAGCTCCATGCCGATGTTCGTCCTCTTCCTCTCGCCGCCGGAGATCCCTCGAATCAGCTGAGTGCCCACCTACACACACACACACACACACACGTGTGTACTTCCACACTTGTGAGGACCCTTTTGTCTCTCCTCTTTCTTGCCCTCTCTTTCTTAAATTGTTTTTGTCACTCTGTCTCCCATTTCTCCTCCCCCTTCTTTCTCCCCCTCAATTTCACCTCATTCTTTTACCAATGTTTCTTTCCCGATTTCTTCTTTTACTCTCTCTCTACTTCTTTCAGTGTTTCCTACCTTGTTTGTACTGTCTTTTGCCCCCCCCCCCCCCCCCCCATGTTTCCTTACTGCTCTATATTTTCTCTATACTCTTTTCTTCTTTCCTTTTTTAAAATTCTCTTTTTTGATAGTCTTTCTTCTGCAGTCTTCTATATCTATTATTTGTCTTTATTGACACCTTTCTTGTCTGTCTGACATAATTCTTCTTCACTCTCTCCTCCTCCTCCTCCTCCTCCTCCTCCTCCTCCTCCTCCTCCTCACCTTGGAGTCGGCCACTCGGCCCAGTCCCAGCTCCTGGATCAGTTTGTTGACCTTTTCCTCCTTCTCCTTCTGAGAGACGGTCGTCGGTAGCCGCAGCGCCGCGGAGAAAGTGAAGTTCTCTCTGACCGTCAGAGTTCCCATCACCACGTCGTCCTGGAGACGAGAAACATCAAGGAAATCCTTTCATGACCGCGGTATTTCTTAAAATGTGACTTCCTGTCCGACTTCCTGTCCGTCTCGCCCACCTGCACCACGTATCCAGACAGACACTTGAAGTTTGGAGGCTGATGAGCTCCGTCGATCAAAACCTCTCCTGACAGACCTGAAGGGTCCTTCCTGGCAGCCAGAACATCCAGGAACCTGAAGGACAAACGGGTCCCATTAAAAAGGTAGAATACGAAAAAAAGATGTATGGACGAGCATGCATCCAAGAAAAAGCTACGAAAATGGCGAACACAGCGCTGACTACATGCAAATGGCGAAACACCAAGCATCAAAACCCATTAAGACACTCACGATGACTTCCCACTTCCTGTCGCTCCCATGATGGCGTTCAGACCCGGCTTCATTAACCCACTGAGAGACAGAAAGAAAAAAATATATAATAAATATAACAGTGGAGTGATTTTACAAACTTTCATATAAGAGGTTATTATTATTGACATTTCAGATACAAACCAGATATCTAAAAACAGAATACAGAGAACAAAAATAAAGAAAAACTTCAAATAATTTCCCAAATCTGTTTTTTAGAACCATTTATTGCCAAATTATGTTGCACATACAAGGAATTTGACAGGGTGGATGGTGCATAACATTAAACAATCAACAGTGCAAAATACAAGACATGATTTTAAATCGTTATTGCGTGATTTACTTCAAGTAAAGCTTCTTGTCAATTCTGCCATTTTAAAAGAGTAGAATAAACTTTATTGTCCAGCCAAGACAGGAAAATATGTTGGGTTAAAGATAGTTGGGAAATACTCTTATTTGCTTTAATGTATGAAGCTACAGCCAGCAGCTAGTTAGCTTAGCATAAAACCAAATGGAAAATTTAAAAATAAATCACAACTTGTCCTTGATTAATCGACCAAGCTATATGTTTTAGAGGTGCTGGTACGGAACCAGGCTAGCAGTTTTCCCCGGTTTCCAGTCTTTGTGCTAAGCTAAGCTAGCTTCCAGTCTTTGTACTAAGCTAAGCTAACCATCTACACACTCAGCTTATCCATCTCGATTCTAATGTCGACAAATGTTTTCTTTGAAATGACGAGGCAGTTTCACTTCGGTCGTATTTTATGAGGAACTGAAGCATTTCAGTTGTTTTTAAACAGTTTGATTCAACTTTTGGTCCTTTTGCTGACTCAGCATCTGGACTTCCTCCTGTCCAAAATCTATCATGTCATTATTTCAACACACTACAGTTTGGTTTTACTTCTTTAATGATGGTTCTGTCCTTCATTTCACATTTTTATTTTCAAGCAAGATATATAGAGGAGCTGGTACAGAGCCAGGCTAGCAGTTTCCCCTCGTTTCCAGTCTTTGTGCTAAGCTAAGCTAATGGTCGTACACACCATAGTGCTCATTCATCTTCTTGGGGAAAGATCTGACTAATTAGTATACATTTAATAATAAATAAAAGTTACACATTTAACATAAACTCATGTCTTAAGAGCTTTTCAGGCCTGTGTCTTCAAAAAGTTGATTGTGTGCTCTGACACGAAGCGTCAGAGCGGTTTCCTCTATAGATATCAGCTGGCTGCAGAAAGCAGCTGCTAACTTAGAATCATAATAGACCTGTAGAAGACGTCAATACTTCATGACTTCTTCCGATTACGATAAAAGTGACCTTTGTACTTGAACCAATTGTTACAGTGTCCAGATACGTAACTGTATGAAGGCAATTAATGTGTGTTATCCTCTGTGACGTAAATTACCCTGTGCCAGCCCACTGCATGTTGTACTTAGTGTATATATATATATATATATATATATATATATATATATATATATATATATGTATATATATGTATGTATGTATGTATGTATGTATGTATGTATGTATGTATGTATGTATGTATGTATATATATATATATATATATATAGCAGAGGCTCGGAGACAGATCTCCGAGCAGCCTTGATCCATGTATACTGTATGTGAATCAACTCTGTCTCCTTCTTTGCAAAGAATAAATGTCCTGTTTAATGATTGTTACCACGACTCGAGTGAATTTTCCGAACACATCTCAAGTCAAAAGATTCCGATGCAGTTTCTTTCTCCTCTGTTTCTTCAAAGCGACTGGCATTTAGTGGTTTTTGCAAACTGAGTGAATCGTGACATTTCAGTTGCTGTTTTGCAATAGTTTGATTGATCTTTTGGTCTTTTTGCTGACTCAAGATAAGGACTTCCTCCTGAATAAAACATGTTTTCTAATGTTTTGTTTTTTTAGACTGCGTAAATAATGACGGTACAGTTTTTAGTGAAACTTTTTTTTTTGGCATCATTAGTCGGCAAATTTCTTAAACCATGTCACTGGTGTAGTCTCACCTCTGAAACCAAAATGTTTGTGTTTAATCCCACGTCATCCTTCATTCATTTACATGTTTTTTAATTTAAAGAACTTTGCTGTGATTTCAACCTTCATCTCTTTCCATTTTTCCGCTTGTCTTTCTTTCAACAGAAGCATATTTTGAGCTTCACTCTCTTCAACCAGCAGGAAAAAAGTTTTGATGTGTGGGGACATTAAATATAATATCTAATAGACCTATTAAGTCTAATTAAACCAACCTGACCACACTTAAAGAAATCAGTCATTTTTAAGCAATAACTGAAAATAATTATGATCAAGAGCAATGAAAATCAATTCAGTATAAATCCCCACATTTTTATATTTAATGACGCCAAAAACCAACATAGAAGACAGAGGGAGGGGTCGGGTCGACCTCAAGAAAGTGAAAGATTAGCCAAAGGGGAGTTTAACATCCTGCCTCCTCGTAATAACAGATTACCAGATGTTTGTCTCAAACTGCTGTCAGGTTTGAGACACTCACCACTTTTTAAAGAAAACTTTTCATGACAAAAGAGAGCTTAAAAAGAATGTGTGGTTGAGCTGATGAACAGCAAATTAGTTCGTTTTTCTTAAAAATAAATAAATAAAGCTCTAAACTCAACTTCGAGTCAGACTGGTCAATGATTACACACTGAACAATAAAATACCAGGGATACCAACCTCTATAAACACACACACACACACACACACACACACACACACACACACACACACACTGCACTTTGACCAGCTGCCTTTTTCACAATGCATGATTTCATAACGTTTTTATAACATTTCACGAGATCATAACCAAAGACTTTGAACATTTTCACACCATAATCAAAAGACTTTGAGGGTTTGTAGTAAAGGAGAGATGGTTCTCTTCTTCTTGAGTAATCTGCTTCAGCGTTTATAGAATTGTCAGGGATGGACACACATCAAAAAAAGTCAGAGGATCAGTAGGGTTCATCCTCCGAGAACCATGAATGTCTACCAAATTTTGCACCAATTTATTTAATAAACCTTGAGATATTACACAGGATAAGTGAAAGAATTTTACCCTTTGGTGGCGCTTGGGAAAAAGTCTGAAAAATTGGTATGATTCATCCTCTTGGCACAACGCATACTAGTGCCACATTTAATAGAAATCCATCAAGTATTTGAGATATTTCACGAACAAAATATATGAAAAGTCAGACAATCAGAGTCAGTTGGTTTCATCCTCTGGGTACCATGACTGTCTACCAAATGTTGTACCAATCCATTAAATAATCCAGTATTATAATCCATTACCCATTTGTGGGTTCACCAAAAACTTAATGGAAATCTGTCAAGCTGTTTTTGATATATTTCACTAGAAACAAAAAATGTAAACCTCATGGTGGCGCCAAAGGAAGTAAGTCAGAGGATCACCAAAGTCCGTAGGATTCATCCTCTGATGACCATGAATGTTTGTGCTTAACTTTATGGCAACGTATTGAATGTTTGAGATATTTCAGCCTGGACCAAACCGACAGATTTCTTCAGGTCACTATAACTAGCCAGCCAACATGATCCTGTGAATTTAACACAAACACCCTTTCAGTGAGTTTAAAAAAGATCTGGAGGCAGCTCGGCATCCTGCCACTGTTTCTGTTTGTTGGTTTAACCTGAGAGTCATTGTTTTCTTACAAGCTTCTGTACGTGTGTTTTGTCACAGAGGAAAAGTGGGTTTCTCGACAAAGAAAACTTCCTTCCTCTGCCTCCAAACACGAGTGTGTGTTTGATCCATGTGGGCCTTGATCGAGTCACGTTAACGTTCCAGGTGTCGTCCTGTCGGCACGTAGACAAACGAACGAACAATAACCGCATAACAGCCTCAGTTTAGCTCAAACTTTAAGGTCTCAGAGGAGCGAAACTTACTTCAGTTGCTTTGTTTTAAGGCTCCAGTGTGTAGGATTTAAGGAGATGTATTAGAAGAAATGTAATATTATAATTAAGATGTGTTCATGAGTGTATAATCACCTGAAACTAAGAATCGTTGTGTTTTCGTTAGCTTAGAATGAGCCCTTTATATGTACATAAGGAGCTGGTCCTCCATACAGAGTCCACCATGTTGAACCACCATGGATCTACAGGAGCCTAGAAGGGACAAACCAAACACTGGCTATAGAAGGAGACTTCCACATTTTTACTTTACCTTAAGGCAGCCGTAGTTCTCCGTAAAGCTTGTGAAACCAACTAAATTCTACACACTAGACTTTCTACTTTCTTTTAAGTGATGGCATTTAGCAGCAATATTAATTAATTTCAATGGAATCAGCAGAATGGAATTTTAAAAGTAAATCCAAGCTAATATCTTTAGTTAAATTCATTCCATCTTTGGAGCCGTTCTGACCTTTTGGGCAACGAAGAGCCACAGGCCAATCAAAATAGTGGATGCTATAGCTTATTAGCTATGTTGAACACGTCCGGTTTTATTCAACGAGCGTAAATTGCTCCACTAAAGAGGAATATTAGTGATTAGACAGGAGTCAAAAAGTATTATATGTCTTGTGAATTATCTGTGTGAACTTGTATTTCCGTTAGCGACCCAGCTAGCAAATTTGTAAAGATCTGGTTAACCCGAAAGTAGCACAACAGAATCACATTTCTCTGAGTTATATTTAACCCTAAAAGCTTGGTGACGAAGCGTCTAAAGCGATATCTTTACACAACATCAATGTGGCTTATTTCAAAAAGCAGTTTTCAGTGTACTCACTTGAGGTCGATGAGGATGTTTTTGATCGTGCCCTTCTTCCGACACAAGCAGCTTCCTCCCTGTCTCACCTTGTAGTCGATGTTATGAAAGCTGACGGTGGCGCCTTGCCGCTGTTGGCCGACACCTGCAGACTGAAAAAAAGGTTAGGTTAATTCACCTAAAAACTGCCGTTATTTACAAAAACTGTGTGACGTTAACGTGAAGAGAGGAAGGAAGGTACCTGGTGTTTTGAGGCTCCATTCAGCCCAAGCTCCATCGTAACTTGGGTCTCCGACATTATTAACCTCTCTCCTCCTGAAACACAGAGGCATACATTTCTTATCGTAAGATTTTCTTGTTTTTGCAATTTTAAGGATTCATTTTTGCTATAAATTAATATGTTTCTCAATCTACTTGATCGCTTAAAACTCAGAAACCTGCTAAAAAAGACGACGAAGACTAAAAGGTTCAATAAGAGTTCCGTTAGCTTAGCGAATTCTGGTGTTTTACCAAACGGGAACCGCATGAAACCAGCTAACGGATCTAGCATTCGGTTAATCCGCTCAGCAATTACGTTTCATTTAAACACACCACAAAATAGATTGGACACACTTAAGAGGAAAAATGTAACGAACGGATCGAAGCTGGGTGTTTGTATGCTAACGTAAACTGCTAATTTTAGCATACCCGGCTAACTAATTTAGCTACTAATGTTACTGAGAATGTTAAAATACATTATCTTGTGGGGTCACGTTGTAATCTAGAAGAAAGACAGCAGAGCCGTGATAAAATGCTATATCAGGGTTTAAGCTAACGTTAGCAGCTCTGTAGACTACTAGACTTGATGCTACGTTTTCCTATCACACTAGTTGGTCATCTTCCTCAAAGCCTGATTTCCATCTGTGGATGAAGATCGTGTGATTAGATTGAAAGCTCCAGAAATCAACCTTTGACCTTTGGACCTTTTCCCAACGACAAAATAGATAATTTCTTGTTGCTTCTCAAAATGAAAAGAGGGCATGTTTCTTCAGAATCAAAAGCGTTATAAACCTTTGACTTGTGGCTTTGCTGATGTGCAAAATAAGGCTCATTAACTCAGCTGAAAATGACATAACTGGTCTCATGAGACAAGTTAATTGTATTATCCGACCTTTCACCTCCTCGCTGTTAAAGTTCCTGCAATTTAGCTGATCTGGAAACTGAATCCGAATCTCCTGTTGAACTCGACAGAAGCAGCCAACGTTAATTTTTACTTCCTCTTTCTGTCCTACAATCTACACTATTCAGCAGTATTGGAAGAAGTACTCAGATCTTTAACATGAAGTAAAAGTAGAAATAACACAGTGTAGAAATACTCTGTGACAAGTAAAATGGGTTTTTAATTCAAAGTAAAAGTATAAAAGTCTTGGTGTCAAAAAGTCTTTAAAGTATTAAAAGTAAAAGAACAATATATATTACAGTATTGGATTATAATTGATGCGTTAATGTGTACACTTTGAAAGTAGAAGCTAGTAAACATAATAAAGTTTTATCTTATTCTATGATATTACATCAAAGTTTGTATTATTGATCTGAATCTACAAGTAAAATAGTTGAATAAACACAGCGGCGTAAAAAGTACAATATCTGTCTCTGAAATAAAAGTTTAAAGTAGCAGAAAAGTACCTTAAATTCAGTAAATATACTTTCCACTCACTGCGTCCCAGTAAACACGGCTCTCACCTCCCTCTACCTGAACCTGGTGTGGATTAATCTCAGCAGATCACACTTCAGATTTGTCTTCCTACAAAAAGGTGACAACTGGAGTAAAAGAGTTTATTTTTACTCACCAGCTGAGGCTGCAAAGTCTCAGTGAAACAGCTGCTGCTGGGACCTGCACACCTCCAAACCACAGGACAGATAGCAGTTTGTTCAGTGACTGAGCGTAAAGCCTGGCTTTATGACTGATGGGCTGATAAGAGAAGTAGGGAGAAGGGCAGCATGAGTGTGTGTGTGTCACTCTGTTCTCTTTAGTGGCGGTAATAATACCACGATGTACAAGTGCTGCATCAACAGAATATCAGACAGATGTACTCAAAGTGACGAAAGGAAGAACTCATTATGTTTTATATTATATTGCAATATATTGTATTATATTATAATATAATATATGTTATATTATAATATAATACAACATATATTATATATATGTGTTGTAATATGTAATATGTTATATTATGTTACGTAATGTTGTGTTACGTTACGTTGCGTTAAGTTACAATGCGTTACGATGCGTTGTGTTAGGTTTGGTTAGGTTAGGTTATGTTATATTGTGTTATGTTATATTGTGTTATGTTTGGTTAACTTGTTTGAATTGTTTTGTATTATATTTTATATTATATTATATTAACTTTTTTATTTAATTCTAAGTTTTACATATCATGCAAGACCGCATTCAACAGATTATCAGCAACATTTACTTGAGGTGACGAAAGTGAAAACTCTATGTTGTATTGTGTAGCGTTATGTTGCGTTGTTATGTTATGTTGTGTTACATGTCTATTTCTATTCAATTTTACGTTTTAATTTTACCGCGTAAAGACACTTAAGAGGCTTTAAATGTAAAGTAAAGTAAGCTCCATAAAAATAATAATTAATAAATGTATGTTTGTGTGTTGAGGAAGTATTTAGATATTTTACTTAAGTAAAATTAGAATTTCTACAATGCAAAAATACTCTGTAACAACAAGTAAAAGTACTCATGATGCAGAATGTCCCATTTCAAAATAATGTATAATATTATTATTATTTTTACACTATGGTAATGCTACCGAAATAAATCGTTTTATCTAAAGGTTTGTGTGATATTCAGCGCTCTCTAAAGTAGTGCAGTCGTCTCTCTCGCGACATCTTGTGGATCTTCATGAGCAGCGCAACCGAGAGGACGCAACTCTCGCGAGACTTGAGCGGTCCAAAGCTCATCCGCTGTGGTTTACTACCAACAACAAACAGCTGAAAAGTAGGTTTCAGTCTCAGAAACTCTCCTAAATGTTCCGGTGAGTGATGTCGATGAACCTAATGTTATGTTATAGTGTTAGAACGTGTACACTTTGTTTAACACGAAGCCGGTTGGTTCAGATAAACGTACTTTATGGAGAAGTTTACCATCGTGTGAACCGAGTAAGGTCAACGGTTGTAAGATAGAAACTGTCGTAAAAAGTAACGTTACTTTACGTTACTGTTTAATATATATATTTACATAGAATAAGTTGGATGTGTTGATTCATTTTTTACATACATATATATGTATTTGTGTATATGTGTATAAATATGTATGTATGTGTATTTATATGTACCTATATGTATATTTACATGTATATGTCTATATACATATATGTATGTTTGCATGTATATATAAGTATATTTGTGTGTATATATGAATATGTATGTATGTTTTTTTTATTTCTATGTATTTGTTAAGGTTGTGATGAAGATCAGATCCTGATGATGAAGATGAAGATCATCAGATGATGATGATGATGATGAAGAAGATGACAGCAGACAGTTGATGTGCTCTGATGAAGATGATGATGATCAGATGATGATGATGATGATGAAGATCAGATGATGAAGAAGATGACAGCAGACGGTTGATGTGCTCTGAGGAAGATGAAGCTGAGGGTGAACCACAGCCAGCTGCTGTTTCTGTCCAGACAAACATCTGGAAACTTCCAGAAAGAAGGAACGCTGCGAGTAGGACGACGGGAGACGGGTGAGACGCACTCCTCTCTTCTTCTCTCTTCTTCTCTCTCTGTCCCCTCCGTCTGCAGTCGGCTGCCTTGCTCCGCGGCTCCTCGGCAGCAGTCCTCTCCTTCTATTTCCATCCTGACTCACTCTGACTTCACTTCCTGTAACGTACCGTGTGACACACAGCAGAAGAAGAAGAAGCTTCTGAATGCTTCAATGAAGGCAGCGTAAACAAATACAAGTAGACTAACAGATACACTCTCCTCCTCCTCTTCCTCCTCCTCCTCCTCCTCCTCCTCTGTGTCAGATCTCTGTGAGAAGTTCTGTCGTCTGAGAGGAAACCTGTTCTTCATCCTGAAGAAACCGGTGAGACTCTTCTTCTGTGGTTTTGTGTAGACACTACAGGTGTAATAATGAACTAATAGATCTCAACATGAAACTGTATGTGTGTTTATGTGTGTTTATGTGTATTTGTGTGTATTTGTATGTGTTTGTGTGTATTTGTATGTGTTCAGGGTGGTAAACTGGAGGAGGTGCTGCTGTTGGAGAGATGTGAAGTGAAGAAGCTTCCAGACGATGACAGACGACTGTCTGTCAGTGAGTAACTCGTTCTACTCCGTTAAAGCTTCATAACGAACGTCACATTTATCCACAACGTCACCACGATGTGTTCACTGTAATCTGTGACGAGGACAATATTTAGAATACTCCTCTGGTTGTATAGAAGTCTATGAGAAAATGACTCTACTTCTCTCTTGATTTATTACCTCAGTAAACATTGTAAACATGAGTTTATGGTCTCAATCTCTAGTTTCAAGTCTTCTTCAATACAGCATGATGTTCATTCAGTAAATGATGGTCCATTTAGAGTCAAACAGACCATAAAGCAGGGGATGCTGTAGGGGCGGGGCTACACAGTGATTGACAGGTCTCTACGTCGCTCCTCCTCAGTCCTAATATGGTCACTTCCTGTTCACTGGTTGCAAAAAAACAAGATGGCGACGGCCAAATCGCTGAACTCGAGGCTTCAAAACATCAGTCTACAAACTGACGAGTGACATCACGACGACTACGTTATAGCTTTAGTCCGACGTTCGAAGCTTCTTTGCAGCGACGTCCATAACTGAAGCAGCGTCTTTTTTAACCGCGCGTCTCCTTCAGTGTTTCCGGGCGGTGACCCCGTCGTCCTCCTGGAGTCCGGCGGCTCTGAGGACTGTTTGTCGTGGCTCGCCGTCCTGAGAGACGCCAACGGAGACGCGCTGAAGCGACACATCGCACGCCTCCGCCGGCTCATCAGCAGCCACGGCGGCGGGGGGGAAGAACACCTGGACGACACTGGAGGTTTGATATTCATACACACAATACATCTATTATCAAAGCACCAAGAAGCCCTCTTTCTGGAGACTAATACCACCACATGGACCACATGGACACCACAGTTCATTTATTATTAATGTGAAAAACACAGTTTTCACCGTGTGTTGGTGTAATGCTGCTTTGTGACCACAAGGTGGAGCCACATCTGCTGCTAAAGTCTCTCCACTGCACCTGAGTGTCGGTATGTGACACACACACACACACACACACACACACACACACACACACACACATGTTTCATCATGCTCTCTCTCTCTCTCTCTCTCAGAGTGTAGAGGTGCGCTCGCTGTGGCAGCCAGCAGAGTCACGGTACAAGTGTGTGTGATCGACACACACACTCACACAGTCAGGAAGTACTGCTGCTGCCAGATAGTGGAGGTACACACACACACACACACACACACACACACACACACACACACACACACACACACACACTTACTGGCTTTAAAACGCAGCCTGATAAGCATGTTTCAAAGTCCTCACAAAGCGTGTGTGTGTGTGTGTGTGTGTGTGTGTGTGTGTGTGTGTGTGTGTGTCAGGGATCGGATGACAGCGTGTTCCTGACATCAGTGTGTTTCCGTGGTGACTACCCTCTCTACCGCCACAGCAGGATCAAAGTCACCGTTTACCACCGAGAGGAGCCGACAACACACACCACAGTAAGTGTGTGTGTGTGTGTGTGTGTGTGTGTGTGTGTGTGTGTGTCTATACTATAATGCTGCGTTCACACCAAAACGTGAAGCAAATTGTTGGCGTGAAAATGGCATCAAAGCATCGACCAATCACATTGCAGAGGCTCTGAAAACAAGACGGCAAACTTTATTTGTTCCTTTCAACCTCGACAAACGCGGCGCAGACCAGACCCGCTGCTTCCTTTCTTACCTTTCACAATAAAAGCCCCGGACATGTGGTGAATATTTCACTTTTTTTGTGTTGTTTATTCGTCTCGCTGCTGGTGTGTGAAGGCCTTTAGATGGTGGAACGGTTCTAAAGAGAAGCTCCAGAGAGGAACCATTACACCAGAGAAGGGTTCTCTGTAGAACCCCTCGTATTGGGCTCAAGGTAGAACCCTCTGAACCTTAATAAAAGGGTTCTACCTGAAACACAGTGTTCTCCTATGAGGACATGCTGAAGAACCCAATGTGGTTCTAGTCAGAGCTTTTATTTCTCAGAGCGTGTAAGAGGATTAGTGCAAAGGATGTGTAATACCAGCGGTGGTAGCACACACACACACACACACACACAGAGTGAACATCGAGGGCAGCCTCAGAGAGAGAAAGTGAGATTTTTGATATTTCCATTTTTGGCCGTTTTGCTTTCTGCCAAACTCGACCCCGACCGGCCCGACAGGCGCTTCGCTAATCTGCATATTTCCCATGATGCCAATGGTTTATTTTAATCCTGTCGAGGGAGGAGGAGGAGGAGGAGGTGATGGAGGGAGCAGAGAGATATTCATCTGGTGTGTTTCAGTCTTTTCAGCTGAGGGACGAAGACTGAAGCAGGATTTTCATTTGATGGATTCATTTGTCCGTTTTTCCTGCTCTTCTTCATCTTCTTCTTCTTCTTCTTCTTCTCTTTTATTTCTGCTGTCACACAGTTATTCGACTCTTTTATGCAGTTTCAGCGGTGCGTTCAGGTGCAGATGGTGAACTCTGCGTTAGGTGGTGCGTTCAGTGTTGGAGGTGTTTTGTTGCTCTGCAGCTACTCTGATTACTTCTAGTTGTGAACGAGTTACTTCACTCTGAAACATCAGCTCTGCATCAAACTTCAGCTTTTAGATTAAAGTAATAAAAGAGCAGGAAGTAAACAGGAAGGAAGAGGTTTTTAGGTTTTTCTTTCATCTGTGGGGATGCAGAGCGGGATGATGTCGTGCACCAAATGTTTCTGTCCACCAGGAGGGAGCAGTTCCTCTGCTGGACAGGTAGGGAGGTGCACACCCACACACACACACACACACACACACACACACACACTGTAATGTTCTGTATTGTTGGAGTGCAGTTTGTATTCATGTGTGTGTGTCTAGGTTTGATGAGGATTAGCACTTAATCTTAAAAGCCTGTTGTTTATATGAAGATCTCACAGATTAGCTCAGTGTGTGTGTGTGTGTGTGTGTGTGTGTGTGTGTGTGTGTGTGTGTGTGTGTGTGTGCGTGTGTGTTGTTTAAACCTTCAGCTGCAAACGAGGAAATGTGGAAACGTGTGTGTTGTTGGAGCCTCAGCTTCCTGTTGGTTTCCTTCTGTCTGTCTTAGTCTCTGTGGTTCTGTTTCCTAGCAGACGTTAGCAACACAACAAACAACAAATGTGAATAAAATAAGAAATAACGCGACGATGTACAAGTAAAGAAATGAAGAAACAAAGTGCTTTTACTGTACGTTTGTTCTTCAGCTACATTCTTAATGCAGGACTTTCAGACTTTCATATTTCTACTCATTAAAAACGTCTTCCTGCGTCGGATCGATGATTAAATCTGTTTATAAAGTTGCTCAAACAACAAAGATGTTTCCATCATTTCCTGTATTTTATAAACTCAGAGAACTTCAACAGGAAGTGAATAAATACCTATTGTTCTCTTTTCTTTGATCATTTTTACATTATTAGCATCACGTGGCAGTAAATCATGAGTCCGTTCTCCGTCTGCAGCAGTCATGTTCAGTGTTGTTGTCATGATTAACACCGACGTGTTTGTGTGACTTCTGTGTTTTAAAGTCTTTAAATGAGACAAAATATCTTTTATCTTCATCAGCAGCTGAGTGTCACTTCCTGTTCATGCTTAAAAAAAGCTCCATTTGTGTCATTTAACATCAATAGAAGAAACATTAGAAACATTAGAATTAAAGAGACTTTATCACTAAAATATCAAAGACAAGAACATCTGACTTCAGTTTATAGTATTATACGTGTGTGTGTGTGTGTGTGTGTGTGTGTGTGTGTGTGTGTGTGTGTGTGTGTGTGTGTGTGTGTGTGTGTGTGTGTGTGTGTTATTTGAGTGCTTTTCACTCGTCAAGGTAATCCTCTGATTATCGCTTAGCAACGAGTTGCTGAGGGGGATTTTTGGTCCACGGCCATGACCTCGATGTGTGTGTGTGTGTGTGTGTGTGTGTGTGTGTGTGTGTCAGACAGAATGGGTCATTTATTAATGAATTGATATTGCAGCTCTTTACATAACGTGATATAATTTAGGTGTTGATGTATCGCAATATCCTGACAGGTGTGTCTATTGTGTCTAAATAATATAAATAACCTCAATAAAAAGCACTAAACATTAAGTATTGAACCTTCACAGAGACATGTATCTGATTGAGCTCAGATGATGAACTTTCTTGTATATTAACAGTAAGATTCTGTATTTATTATTGCAGCCCGTGTTGAGTCCCTCCATGAACTGGGCTCAGGCTGCACAGGAGCAGGAAAGGTTCCAACATACTGAAATATCACATCGTTAACTCTTTGTTCATCTTGTTCTCTCTCAGAGCAGCTTTCTGGGTTTCACCTCCTTCTCCATCGGAGATCTGCTCCGGTCCAAAGAGCCTCACGTCTCCCTGAGTCTCAGGTAAACACTCTACATCATCATAATGAACATCTAACACCCTCCAGTAACAACAGCTCTAAACACGCTTCAACTCCTCAGAAAACCTCCTTTGATCTCACTTTGAGGCTTCTTTCTGTAAGTGAGATGAATTCATGTCTCTTCACTGAGGTGTCCGAGACGTCACCTGATTGGCTGTTGCTTGGATACCTGTAGCCAGATGAGGAAGTGAGAGGGGTCGCGTGCGTGTGTGTGTGTGTGTGGCTCCGCCTCTGTAGAGAGCAGAAAGACACTTCCTGTTTTAATATCACAACACCTTCAGAGAGCGTGAGACGCCAGGTGATGTGCAGTAGGTGATGTGCAGTAGGTGATGTGCAGTAGGTGATGTGCAGTAGGTGATGTGCAGTAGGTAGGTGTGTGTGTGGTAGGTGTGCTGACACGTTACGCTCAGGTGTGTCTGCTTACTGATGCCTCTGGCTGGCACAGGTTGGCTGAGTGACAGAGCTTTGTGCTGCAGTTAACTGTTAGCGTCGTCTCTCTGGTTTCTTCATGGCTTGTTAATTATCTTTGATGACAACAAATGAGCAAGTTGGCTGAGCAAGATGTCTTCAGTGAGTTAGATTTGTCTTCTTGTCTACTCAGCTGTTTATAACAAGTCTTCAGCTTGATCATTTAGTGATCTTGTGTGTTGTTGATTTGTCTTGTTGAGGGTCTTATTTCTAGTTAACTGTCAGTTATCTTGTTTCTAGTTAGCTTTGTCTTACTAGGTTAGTCATCTTCTCTCCAGTTAGCTCTGTCTCGCTTGTTGTTTTCTTACTAGTTAGCTTTGTTGTACTAGTCATCTTGTTATTTAGGACGTTTTTAGTTTTAGGAAGTCTTTTGAGTTGTTGCTAGTTAGTTTTGTTTTGCTAGTTATTTTGTTGCTAGTTAGTTGTTTCTTGCTAGTTATTTTGTTGCTAGTTAGCTGTTTCTTGCTTGTTGTTTTGTTGCTAGTTAGCTGTTTCTTGCTAGTTATTTTGTTGCTAGTTAGCTGTTTCTTGCTTGTTATTTTGTTGCTAGTTAGTTGTTTCTTGCTTGTTATTTTGTTGCTAGTTAGTTGTTTCTTCATTGTTAAGGTTTACGATCTTTGTCATACTCATACATTTATTCTCTGAGGCTTGTCTTTCTTCTCATATATTCAGTAGCTAGTTACATTTTCTATAGCTAGTTACATTTTCTTTCTTTCTTCCTTCCTCTCTTAAATCAGGACGATGGACGGCGTGAACGAGGCCGGGGAGGTGAAGGTGTCCCGTCTGCAGATGGAGGGAGAAACTCCTCCTGATCACAAGGTTTTTATTCTGGTTGTAACTTGTGTAACGTAGAGGTGTCACCGCTTTCTTTGTGTTGATCTTTGCACCACGTCTCTCTCTCGCCAGTGTCCGGCCCTGTGCGACAGTCTTCACAGCTCATTCCACGACAAAGAAAACAGTCCGATGATGAGAGCGGGTCAGAAATTATGAGTTTTAACAATTTAGGAACTATTTTGTTGCTAGTCAGTTTAGTCTTGCTAGTTATTCTGTTGTTAGTTAGTTTTGTCTTGCTAGTTACTCTGTTGTTAGTTAGTTTTGTCTTGCTAGTTACTCTGTTGCTAGTTAGTTTTGTTAGTTATTCTGTTGATAGTTAGCTTTGTCTTGCTAGTTACTCTGTTGCTAGTTAGTTTTGTTAGTTATTCTGTTGATAGTTAGCTTTGTTTTGCTAGTTATTTGGTTTCTTGTTAGCTTTGCCTTGCTAATTATTTTGTTGCTAGTTAGCTTTTTGTCTTGCTAGTTAGTTTTGTTTTGCTAATTATTCTTTTGCTAGTTAGCTTTGTCTTGCTAGCTATTTTTACAATTTAGGAACTTTGAATGTGTTCAGAGTGATTTTGACATTGTCTGTGTATATATATATATATATATATATATATATACATATATATATACACACTTATACTTTTTGTGTGTGTGTGTGTGTGTGCGCGCGTGCGCAGTGTTGTGTGCTCAGGTGTGTAAGGTGTACCGGTTTCAGACGGAGGATCAAAGATGGCTGCTGGTCCGGGAGCAGATGTCAGAGACGCCGCTCTCTTTCTCTTTACCCAAACAGCTACTGAGCGCGCTCATACAGAGCCACACCAGCAGGTGTGTGTTTGTATTCTCTCAGTATTAAAGTCATGCGACGCGTCTCTATTCAAAGGGTTACCTGCAGGAACTGACACCCTTTAACTAAACTTTATCAACAGAAAATCCAGAGAAGAAGGTAAAATGTTGCATTTAAGAATGAAATAATGTTTGTTTTGAGGCTTTTGATCTACGAGCTCATTAACTCAACAACGTTTATGGAAACTCATCTTTAAGATTTTTAATTTATTGTCTTAATTTGCACTTGATGCTTTATATTTATATATCAGCTTTAATCATTCAGAGTCATTCGTAAATCTCAAACAAGCCCGTATTTATTTCCCTCCTTCAGGGTCCAGGAAGTGAAGGAGCTCGGTGACCTTTCACCCCACTGGGACGGGGTCCGCCACGACGTCATCGAGCACTGTGACCACCTGATTGGCTGTTATCAGGAAACGCTCGCTGAGCTCGACAAACTCTCAGGTGTGAAATTAACTAAAGGAGCCGAAATCAGCCTTTAAAGGAATAGTTTGACATTTTCGGCGGAGATTATCACGTATTCACATTCACCATTATCGTGTTTGTACGATAAATATGAAGCTGGAGCCAGCAGCCACTTAGCTTAGCTTAGCTTAGCATAAAGACTGCAAGCAGAGGGAAACAAAAGCACCAGCTCCTCTAACGCTCTCTGGTTCACAGTGGTGGAAAGTAACTAAGTACATTTACCTTTATCTAATCCAAATGTATTTATAAAATGTATTTATATGATTTCATTGTTTTCTTCTTCTATCAAACAGCCTCGTCGTGTTTTAAGTCGAGCAGCAGTAAATCAGACAAACACCTTCAGTTTGTTCCAACAAACCTGCACTCACAGAGGATGGAGGTCACCGGTCCAGACCGCACAGGTCCACTCAGAGCTCATCATCATCATTGTTATTATTATTATTATTATTATTATTATTAATAATAATAATCCAATAAACTCTCTCTCTCTAGGTGTGTGGTATGAGGTCATAACAGTCGGGGCTCCAGCTGATCACCACCAGGCCTTCAAACACGGAGGACTGAAGAAGCTGCTCAGTAAACATACCAACCACACAGACAGGTGTGTGTGTGTGTGTGTGTGTGTGTGTGTGTGTGTGTGTGTGTGTGTGTGTGTGTGTGTGTGTGTGTGTGTGTGTGTGTGTGTGTGTGTGTGTGTGTGTGTGTGTGTGTGTGTGTGTGTGTGTGTGTGTGTGTGTGTGTGTGTGTGTGGATTAATCTCTGTAATCTCTGTCTGGATTAGTGCATCCGTTCGTTTCTTTTCACTTTCCCATAATGCAACAGGCTTTAAATCTGAAAAACATCTCTTATGATATGAAAATACTGAATTAATTGAATAATAAAACTTGTGCGTTTGGTGGATCGGCACATTTTGTCGTTTTGTCTACTGTTAGCAAATGTTGCTAATGGCGCACGGCTAAAATTGTCCGGCTGTCTTCCTCTCTCCAGCTCCGTCTCTTACTCCCGGGACGAGAGCTCCAGAGCGAGGGAGCTGCTGGCCAGCGTGGCCCAGCTGCAGCCTCTGGTCTTCGGGCTCGCTGAGGAGCTGCTGTCCGTCTCTCTGGAGCTGAGCGCCGCGCGGCTGCAGCTGGTCCTGGACGGCCTGACTCAACAGGTGAGGGGGGGGGGGCCTGACGAGCTGCAAGAGGAGGAGGAGAGGAGAGAAGAGAGGAGGAGAGGAGAGAAGAGAGCAGGAGAGGAGGAGGAGAGGAGAGAAGAGAGGAGGAGAGGAGAGGAGAGGCTGGAAGTAGAGGGTTTAAAGGCTTGGAGGTTCAGAGGGTTGATAATCTCTCGTTCTCTCTTGAATCGTTCCTTCTCGCTCAGACGGAGCAGTTCGTTCACGCGCTCAAAGACGAGCTGGTGAAGAGCGCCCTGCTGACGATCCACGGCCAGCGTTCACCCGACGGCGGCCACGTCCACAGCAACAGGCTGCTCTGTGACGACACGCCGACCAATCAGGAGGGGCGACGGGACACGGAGTACGACGAGGAGGAATGGGCAAGTGTGTGTGTGTGTGTGTGAGAGATCGTCACTCGTTTCTTATTGTGTAGTGCTTGTTTTTATGTATGTGTGTGTGTGTGTGTGTGTGTGTGTGTGTGTGTGTGTGTGTGTGTGTGTGTGTGTGTGTGTGTGTGTGTGTGTGTGTGTGTGTGTGTGTGTGTGTGTGTGTGTAGGACAGGGCGTGGGCCAACGTCGCCATGAGCCTGAACTGCATCGTCGCCATGGTGGACCGGCTGCAGGGCCGGGAGGACCGCCCCCTGGAGGTGATGTCATCAGAGCAGCAGGAAGCCACGGGGGACACAAACTCTCAGAACACCGGTGGGACGCTCTGTTTGCCGTTCAGACTGCGACGCTAAACTAAAGCAGGGAAATTTAAACGATGATCTTGTCTCTCTCCTCCAGCCTCCTCTTCCTCCTCCTCCTCCTCCTCCTGGCAGGAGCAGCTGCTCCCCCTGGTGGTCACTCTGAGGGATTGCGTGCGTGAGGCGGTGGGGAAGGCCCGAGCCGCCATGACCTTCGTGGTCCTGCAGGGGGCGGCGGCCACGACCGTGGCCCAGGGACCGGCACACGTCGTCCAACGACGCCACGCCGTCTTCAGCCAGGCGGTGAGACAATCACGAAGCAACTACACAGAGCTCAGTAACGGCTCGTCTTATCTTAACGTATCTTCGTCTCTCCAGCTCTCTGCTGTGGTGTGTGGTTTCATGTTGAAGCTCTACGGAGGTCTGGAGGATCACGACTTCCTGCTGCAGCTTCACTCGGTCGGACTCCTGGTTCAGTTTGAATGCCTGCTCAGCACCTACGGTACACACACACACACACACACACACACACACACACACACACACTAACCTGATACACATGCTGCATATCTTCTAACATGGTGTGTGTGTGTGTGTGTGTCAGGTGACGAGGTGGGGATGCTGGAGGACATGGAGGTGGGCGTGGCCGACCTGAGCAGAGTCGCGTTCACCGTCACCGAGGCGAAAAGTGACGACCTACTGCCGACGCTCCGCGGAGCATGGTGGGCTAACACACACACACACACACATAAACACACACACACACACACACACACAATGCACCCTCAGCTCAGTGTGTGTTCGCCTCCTTCAGGGCCGGTCTGGTCGTCGAGGTCCCGTTGCCCTCAGAGACCTTCTGGTCGCTGCCGCAGGAAGTGAGAGACGGACGTTTGATACGAGTTCATCCGGTTCTCTTCAACATCGGAATCAACCAGCAGCAGAGTCTGGCTGAGAGGTGAACACACACTTAATACACGTATTCATATATATATATAAAATCCTGAGTTTTCAGTGTGTACTCATGTGTGTTGTTGTGTGTTTGAGGTTTGGTGACAGCTCGCTGCAGGAGAGAGTGAACCAGCAGAGCAGTGAGCGTCTCAGAGCGTACTGCAGCGCGCTGCCTCAAACGGGTACGAGTCTCTTTCCTCTCCGCTCTTTTATCTGTTGATCGTCTTTGAGACTAGAAACCACGATCGGGTCTGAACCGGAGTGTCTTGTCTCTCTCAGCTGGTACCCGGTCTCTGTCGGACCTGCTGTCCTCTCTGGATCACAGCGTGGAATCCAAGAAGAGGAAGAACGTCGGGGTTCTGTGGATCGCTGCCATGGTGAGACGCTCGACAGTCAAGTCTGGAAGGTTTACTTTCTAGACTAAGATAAGACGAGACCGAGAGTAAGACCAAGAATGAGACAAGACTAGCAAAGACTAAGACTAAGAATGAGACTAAAACAGGATTAAGACAGAGACAAGACTAAGATACGACGAGAACGAGACTAAGACTAAGATGAGACAAAGAATAAGACAAGACAGGGACTAAGAACGAGATTTAGGCCAAGAACAAGACTAAGACTAGTAAGGACTAAGTATGAGACTAAAACAAAGATTAAGACCAAGACTAACACAAGACTAAGATAAGAGTAAGAACATGACCCAGACTAAGAACGCCACTGAGACGAGACTAGAGACTAAAATAAGATTAAGACCAAGAAACTATGATGCTACTACTAAAACCAAGACTAAGATTAAGAAAAGATGAGGACCAAAGACCTTATTGTTCCTCAGACGGGAGATTCAGGTGATGTAGCAGCACAAGGAGAGAAATAAATAACAAGTTATATAAAACTAGAAGAAGACCGAAAACAGAGCAAAAACATGAGAATATTTGACTCGCACTCAACAGGAGACACAACTTCAATGTTAATTGTGTGTGTGTGTGTGTCTGTGTGTGTGTGTGTGTGTGCGTGTGTGTGTGTGTGTGTGTGTTCAGGTGTGCCGTGAGGTGAACGGCGTGCGCCTGACGAGCTGCAAGAGTGCGAAGGACCGCACGGCGATGTCGGTGACGCTGGAGCAGTGTGTGTTGCTGAGAGAGCGACACTCGCTCGGCCGGCAGCACTTCAGCGTCGCACTCGACTGCATGAGGAGGTTCGTTTAACACGCACACATCCACTTCCTCCTTTCCTTTCCTCCGTCGTCTCCTTTACTTCCTCCTTTGTGTTTCTTTTTTTCCCCTCTTTATTTTATGTGGTGTTCACATTTTCTTTCTTTTCTTTCGGGATCTTTATCATCCGTTGTTCTTTATTTTCTTCTCTTCGTCTCCCTTCATCACACACACACACACACACACACACACACACACACACACACACACACACACACACACACACACACACACACACACACACACACACACACACACACACACACACACACACTCCTCCTCCAGGTCTCGTCTGTCCTGGGGGCAGATGCTCGGCTGTTACGCCCAGTCAGGAGTCACTGTCTGTGGGTTGGACCCGGGGGAGCGCCCCCCCGGCCTCCAGGGCTCGTGGCTCCCGCCGTGTTTTGCGCCCGAAGCCCCCAGACGCCACCTGTACCCGGTGGCCTTCCTCCTGGTGTCCTCTCACCTCCTGGTGCTCTGGCTCATCCTCAGCCTGGTTATACTGCTGGCCAAGTACCAGTAGACCTGCATGGACTGGGAGCACTGGGCACCAAGTGGACTACGCGGATGGTTGTTGTTTTATCACTGAACAAGACAGTTTCCCAGTGTGTGTTTATATATGTGTGTGTGTGTGTGTGTGTGTGTGCACAGGGACGGGTGCAGGATGGAGAACGTGCAGAAGAACATCGGCAGCAGGAAGTTCGCCTTCAGCGGCGTTCAGCTGCTCACTTTCCCCAAACTGTACCGACCTCCAGACGGCAGCTTCGGATGAGCACACTTTACACTTTACTCTCTGTACAGATTTGTGTTTTGTATCATGAAGTTTGTGTAAATGTATTTTTTTAATGTTGTAATGACTCTCTGTAACGTTCACTGAACACGTTTCTGATATAAATGAATACTTGATTTATTTCTGACAAACATCAAATGAATTAAACCAAATGTTCAGTGAAACATGACGTGATGGTGTCTGATTAAACACATTAAGAATATGCACCATATAAAGCTCTAATTCATGTACTTCAGTAGAGTACATCTCAGAGGGAAATGTACTTTCTACTCCTATAATGGAGTATTTTTTGACTGCGTTATTTGCACTTTTTCTACTTCTGTTTCTGGTCGGTTTGTAATGTTTTGGCTGCAGTTTCTCTTCCGAGCCGCCAGGTGGTGCTGCTCGGCCTCACAGCGCACACAGAGATACGTCAAGTCAGACGCATTCATAACGGAAATGAAATGCTCTTCAAAATAAAAAGGTAACGGCTGTCATTTGTGGAGTTTAACTCATCGGCGTGTTTGAAATACGCGAGCTTTTATTAAGTAAGCAATTATTTTCTTAAATGGTGAGTCGTAGAAGCATAACTTCAGCAATACAAGCTCTTCACGAGAAATAAATCCGCTTTTATTTTTAAATCAGACAACCAGAAGTCTCGTATCACATTAGCGCTAGCTTAGCACTGGTCCGCTCAGGCCCAGTCATAACAATGCAGCTTAGCTGGCCTGCTGCGTTGAGCTGCATTTAGATAAATAACCGTTAACTTTATAGTTCAGTACGTTCACCGCTTGATGTTTTACTTCGGTAACGTGCAGTCGCGTCGTTTTAACCGTTGGATTTTGTCCGAAGCTGCTCTTTCTCCCGTGAGTGTTTTGTTGTTGTTGTGTTCTCGGCGACGGTTGATAATGGAGACGGCTAACGGACGTGTGAAGCTAGGTAGCGGCTGAAAACACGGAAATATATATTTATAACAGAAGGGAGAGGGTGGTAAAGGAGTGGGCGTCGAAGTTAAAGATGTTGGAGTAGACGTCTGTGTGCACGCTACCGACCGACGGTTGGTCCGCTGTCCACCGACGGTTGGGTCCTCTCTCCACCGACTGTTGGTCCACCGACGGTTGGTCCGCTGTCCACCGACTGTTGGTCCGCTCTCCACCGACTGTTGGTCCACCGATTGTTGGTCCACCGACGGTTGGTCCGCTCTCCACAGACGGTTGGTTCACCGACGGTTGGTGCGCTCTCCACCGACTGTTGGTCCGCCGACGGTTGGTTTTTCTCTCCACCGCCTGTTGGTCCGCTCTCCACCGACTGTTGGTCCACCGACGGTTGGTCCGCTCTCCACCGACTGTTGGTCCACCGACGGTTGGTTCCTCTCTCCACCGACGGTTGGTCCGCTCTCCACCGACTGTTGGTCCACCGACGGTTAGTCCGCTCTCAACCGACTGTTGGTCCGCCGACGGTTGGTCCTCTCTCCACCGACGGTTGGTTCCTCTCTACACCGACAGTTGGTTCTTCTCCACCGACAGTTGGTCTGCTCTCCACCGACGGTTGCTTCCACTCTCCACCTGGTCTGGTTCCGCTCTCCACCGGCGGTTGGTTCCTCTCCCCTCCGGCGGTTGGTTCCTCTCCCCTCCGGCGGTTGGTTCCTCTCTCCTCCGGCGGTTGTATCACCATGGCACCGGGCTCTCTGGTGGCGGCCTGCCGCAGCCTGGCCCTCTCCACGTGGCTGCTGTCCTTCTGCTTCGTCCACCTGCTGTGCCTGGACTTCACCGTGGCCGAGCGGGAGGAGTGGTACACCGCCTTCGTGAACATCACCTACGTGGACCCGGCCACGTCGGAGCTCCGCACCGAGAAGACGGAGTGCGGCCGCTACGGCGAGCACTCTCCGAAGCGCGACGCCAAGGACCTGGTGGTGGTGCTGCCCAGCGACCGGCAGGCCTGCGACCCCAACGCCCGGTTCGCGGTGCCGACGCAGGCCGGAGCCTGGGTGGCGCTGGTTGCCCCGGGCAACTGCACCTACAAGGATAAGATCCGCCACGCAGCGGCACACAACGCCTCGGCGGTGGTCATCTTCAACGTGGGGGCCGCCAATGTGAACGACACCCTCACGATGCCTCATCCAGGTACAGTGACGCTCTCTCATGTGATACAAGTCTGGTTTTACAAGACCCAGACTCAGAACAAGACAAAGACCCAGACCAAGAACAAGACTCAGACCCAGTCTCAGACCCAGACCAAGAACAAGACTCAGACCCAGTCTCAGACCCAGACCCAGACAAAGAAGAAGACGAGACAGAGACTAAGAACAAGACTTAAAACAAAACACCTTAAAAAACAAATGTATGGTAGATTTGTATTCAGAGCCCAGATGTTCAGAAACATCAATCCAGAACCCAAAGATATTAATTTACTTTCATAAAAGGAAAATCTTTAAAACTGACTGAAACTGTTTAAATGTCAGAAAGGCGACGTCGCTCGACCAACAGCTTAGAACCCAAAGATATTAAGTTGAGTTTATTAATATAAAAACAACAGATAAATCATTTAAATAGTTGCCACTTCATTTTCTTTATTAGTCAACTACTGAGCTCCACACAGAGCAGAGATCTGTTTGAGGACTCGTTAACGTTACGGGTTTGACGTCGGTGTGGAGAGCAGTACTGATGAGGGACAGAGTCATTGATCCCAGGGGACTATTTTTAGACACAGACTGATTGATTTGGTTGCTTTGTGTGTTTGTTGAGGTTGGTTTGAGTTCAGCGTCGGCCTCGGGGGCTGAACACACAAAGACACAAAGACACAAAGACACATCCAGTACATCAAGTTCTGAACCAGCACGTCACAGATACTCACAATACTTGCATCAATGTGTTTTATGTCAGTATGAGTATTTAGAGTCATCGAGGACTGTGACGCCAAACATGTGTCAAAAACATTATTTTATGATGGAAAATCAAAACGTTAAATCAAAGAGTCATGTTCTCAAATTTAGGGTTGTTTCTCCAAAAAAGAGACCAAAACAAACTTCCTCTTCCTCCTCTTCCTCAGAAACTGTTCCTTCCTCAGTTTTAGGAGCTGGTTTTTCTCCAGAAATAAACCCTCAGATTCCTTAGTAATGGTTTGACCCGTTCACACCTGACCGCCGTCACCGGCTAATCCCTGGTTACTACGTGATAGAAATGCTGCAGTCTCTTATATAATCCTGGTGTTTGTACTTCATACCATAGATGGATGTACACTCAGAAGCATGTCAGGGTTTACTGGTTATTTTTAGATCAGCCGTCTCTTGTGGGCGGAAGAGGAGCTGGTTGTGTTTATGATCGGGGGGGAGGGGGGGGGGGGGTGTTACTGAATGAATGAATGAATGAAGTGACTAATGAGATATATGTGTGTATGTATGTATGGATATACATTCAAGGATCATTTATTGTCATTATGCAACACAGGGATGCACGATGAAATGAATTTGTAACACAACAAACACTTGACAAGAAAAGACTCATTTATCATGTATTTAATTCATGCATATACATGTTATAATCAAATATCTGTTTGCTGAATCTATATTAAAACGTAGAGTATTTGTTGACTTACAGTGTGTTTCCCCCCCGTCTCTCCTCAGGTACAGGTGAGGTGGTCGCCATCATGATCCCGGAGCTAAAGGGCCGTGAGGTGGCGACCCTTCTGGAGCACAACGTGACGGTCCACATGACCATCACCATCGGGACCAGGAACCTGCAGAAGTACGTGAGCAGGACGTCGGTGGTGTTCGTCTCCATCTCCTTCATCGTGCTCATGATCATCTCTCTGGCCTGGCTCGTCTTCTACTACATCCAGAGGTTCAGATACGCCAACGCTCGGGACCGCAACCAGGTAAACAACAACACCACCTAATAATAATAATAATAATAATAATATGATACGCCAACGCTCGGGACCGCAACCAGGTAAACAACAACACCACCTAATAATAATAATAATAATAATATGATACGCCAACACTCGTAGCAATGTGGGGTTAAATACGGGGTTACCAGTGGAAGCATGGAGTTTCTGTGTGCTTACCTGTGTGTAGTTCATACTACTAAATGTTCCCAAACCACCTGATTAGAAACAGCTGCTTCAAAAAACTTAACAAACTTAACAAACTGTGTGTTGAAATATATTTGTAAACAAAAAAGATTTAGTAATCTGGAGAAAACTGAAGAAAATAAACTCAAACAGGAAACTTTAATCTGAAGTTAAATCTCACAACAGTCACAAAGTTTGAGGAAGAAGTTTAACTACTGCTTCTTAATCTGAGACTAATATACATCATCTCTCTCTCTCTCTCTCTCTCTCTCTCTCTCTCTCTCTCTCTCTCTCTCTCTCTCTCGCTCTCTCGCTCTCTCGCTCTCTCTCTCTCTCTCCCCCTCTCCCCCACAGCGTCGTCTTGGTGATGCAGCTAAGAAGGCCATCAGTAAGCTTCAGGTTCGTACCATCAGGAAAGGCGACCAGGAGACGGAGGCCGACTTCGACAACTGTGCCGTCTGCATCGAGGGCTACAAACCCAACGACGTGGTCCGCATCCTGCCCTGCAGGTAAGACCACCGGGACGGGAACTTCACCAGGACTTAAAGCAGGGTTCATACAAAGCTGTTTGAACATGATTTAAAGGATAAGTCCCGTTGATCCCTGAAGGCTTTCAGAACCAGCAGGAATGTGAATTCACTGTTGCAACACTTTTTCAAGAGAAGGTTTGGATAGATTGGAGCAGGAGAGTCTGTCTGCCTTAGCTATCGTATTATATTGAGTTTCCTCTTAGAGAGAGGCTCTGAGGTCCCTCTGGGAAACAGTTATGCTTTTATTGTGAAAGGTAAGACCAGGAGGAGTGGATCTGGTCTGCGCTTCCTTTGTCAAGGTTGAAACGTTTCAGGGTTTAGACGACAATAACTTGTTGTTGTGTTTCTGACTTTGTGTAATTCACAAAAGGAAAGCTGCTGTAAACACGTGTTGTTTCCATGTTTCCCTGTGTGACAGCAGATGAACAGCAGAGATAACTGTGTTCTTCTTGTTGTCTGCAGACACTTGTTCCATAAGAGCTGTGTGGATCCGTGGCTGCTGGACCACCGCACGTGTCCCATGTGTAAGATGAACATCCTCAAAGCCCTCGGCATCGCTGTGAGTCCACCGGCTGCATTTAGTTTTGAACTAAACAGAATGTTTAACATCGACATGTTTATTCAGCAGAACTGTGTTTCTCAAACGTCTTAAAAGTAGTAAAGTGAAACTAATGGTGTGTTGTTAAAATGTCTCTGACCCCCTCCCCCCCCTCCAGCTGAACGCAGACTGCCTGGACGACCTGCCGCTGGACTACGACCTGGCCCTGGGCGGCGTGGGGGGGGTGGGAGCGGGCGGTGTCGGGGCCCTGGCCCTGGAGGCCGTGGTGTCCGGGGCCTCCAGCGACGGCACGCTGAGCGAGGGCGACGGAGCCTCCGTGGTGCTGGACCCCGGGGTGAGGAGGGTGGGGCTCCCTCAGGACTACCAGGACCCAGACACCCTGAGAGACAGTCCACTGACAGCCACCACAGACACACACACAGGTAACACACACACACACACACACACTCTCTGACCGGCTGCTGTAAGTGTTATACTGACACCCAGTGGTGATTCTGAGGCATGTAATTAACAATTACAAAAATTGGCAAACAAATTAATCGATACATTCAACATTTCTCCAAGTGTTACCAATGTTGAAATGGAGGCTCCACTTGTTATAGTCTGGTTTGGGATGAGACTTTCACCTCATCCTCTGTTCCTTCCTTCCTTCCTTCCTTCCTTCCCTCCTCCAGGTGAACTACAGCCGATGGCGAGCAGCGCCTCGGTGGCGTCCTTGGTCATCACCGTTGAAACGGGTCTCTCAGACGAGGAGGGGTCCGTGGACCAGTGTCAGCTGGGGGACAAGTCCTGAGAGGACCAGACCAGAACCAGAACAGAACCCACCCACCTGAACCGGGTCAACACAGACTCAAATCAGGTTCTTTTTTTACTGACTTGAGTGAACCTGAAGCTCCAGAGAACGACCCGACTGAAACCAGATCCAGGACCTGGTTCTGGTTTTAACTGTTTGTTTTTTGTTTGGACCTGTGTGATTCAGAACTTAGCTGAACCAAACCAACTTGTCTGGACCCCAGGTGTGGACGCGAGACGAGCCAAAAGCAGGGTCTAGACTCTGATGGGTTTGCACATAGTGGACTTACTTTAAGGTGTGTGTTGGTTTTGATCTGGACTCAAGGGTTTGGCTTCATTTGTAGTCTCCTGGGCTCTTGGCGAGGTTAGAACCAGGACCTAACACCGGTGTGATCCAGTGTGGTGACCCTGGTCTGTAACTTAGTCCACCTGTCTGGTTCCAGAAACAGACTCTCCCATCGGTCACTGACCCACAGTGACAGAAACCTGAACTCCAAACATCGTGGACATTCTGATGGTCTGATGGGATTCAAACCGAGTCTCCAGAAGAACATTTAACTCTGGAGACCACGAGGATCATCTCAAACGGCTGCCAAAGCAGGATTATAAATGAGGAGGATCTGTGAGGAATCTAGATTTCCCTGCGTGTTACTTCCTGTTCTTCAGTAACGAGCGCTCTTGGACTTTTTGTGGAATATTCTGTTGGAGGCAAAACAACTAGAACGAGACCTGATGGTGACTCACTTCCTGTCCTGGTCTGGATTCTCTGGAGGTTTTGTCCTCCGGTTGAAGTGACCTGCCAACATGCCGGTGCTGTTTCTGGACGTGTGCGATGACCGACTTTTCATTTCTGGAAAGGAACGCTTTTATTTTTATTTTATTTTGAAAGGACACGCCAGCTGCTCTGCTTCGGTTTGTGTCTTCTTCTTCTAGTGTTCTGCTTAAACCGGTGTTTCACAGCTCCAGTGTGACTGCAGTAATAAATACTACACACAGTGTTTTACTCTTTCTCCTTTATCTTTACAGTACAGTAGTACTCGCAGTATTTGGTTTGGATGCTTTCTGTCTTCGGTCGTGGTTCCAAAATAGTGACGCTAAGAAATGTTTGCATTGATTTTATAAGGTATGAGAACGGTTGATGAAATGTGTTTTAATACCGAAAAGTAATTATCATTCTGAGAAAATGGTAACGAGTGAAATGCCTCCACGATGGAGAGTTTCCAGCTGCACCGCCATTTAGAGGTTTTTATTTATGTAACTTTCCTTCATGCTCACGCTGTACAAAACAATCGGTTGCGACACCGAGCTCCCACAAGAGGTAGTGACGATGTCCAATAAAGTGAATTCAATTATGATTATGTCCTCAACGATGTTAGAGAGGCAGCGTTACTTAGAAAGTAGAAGCGGCTCTGTTCTGCAACAAACGTTTACTATCACAGAAGTTCTAGTGAAGACTACAGTCTGAGCCCCAACATGTAAAATACTACTTCATTAGTAATAAAACGAGCTCGGTACAGTTTTTAACGGATTGTTTGACACCAGCTGTGTTTGGAAATCGGACTATGGAACTGCGAGACAGCTAAACTCAATTTGGGACGAACCAGAAATTCATCCGAATGTCTGACAGCCAGGTTGACGGATCGTGCTTCGTAGCGCGTCATAAATCGTAATGGGGCGCCTTAATTCATCGTAATCGGGCGTCGGAATTGGGCGATCTAGCAGAAATTGTGTGCGTTTCTACGACGCGTTGCTGATCAGTTTGGTTGTAATCCCTTCGCGGCTGCCTGAAGGTAAAAGGACGGACAGACTTTCTTCATCAGTCTTCCACGGTGTCCGTCTGTCCTGAGTCGTAACGTCTGCTAATCGTTAAAATGCGACGTAGGAACCTCGTCTTTAGTGTCGTTTTGTTTTCCCGTCCGTCTGCCTGACCACCACGGCCTCATGCTGCCTTTTTTAAAAACACCTTTAACCCCGACAATCAAGGATCGACTCTCTGACTCTCGTCCATCATCTTCTCTCCGATCTCTACCAAACCTAAGATGTGTTGTTCAAACCCGCCTCCACAATAAGAGTCAGCCGCCGTTACCATTCCCAGAGTTTTAAAGTTGAAACGCCACCACAACAAGCTGTGAAAGCCGACAGATCGACGGTACCCAGAGTGGTGGACTTCATCCTTCCCTGCTTTAGTGAGCGTGGTTCACTCTGGATGCCGAGCATGTAAATATTAAATGTATATTCCACGTGTTCTCCGTGTGGCATCGCTGTCCGTCTGCCAAACGGGTGTTCAGACGCCAAGAGAGATACAGATTGTCGTCTATTTTGATACCAGAGGAGACGTTTTTATTTTTGTAACGAAGACGCCCAGCAGCAAAGACTTGAGGAGTCTCAGCGTGATTGAGTATCCGGGCAGATTTAAGTGTTGATTATTTGTGTAATTGTACATAAAAACACTACGTGAAGCACCTCGATGGACTGATTCTAAACTATTGTAAGTTTAAATGTTCGAGAATGTGCTCAGAAGTCAGCAAATTTAAGAAAAGGAAAAACCATCACACGACATAATGGGATCTGTAGTTCAACCATTCAACTGTATTTATGAATAATAATAACCTGGAGATGTAATCA
This sequence comes from Pholis gunnellus, assembly GCF_910591455.1. Lineage (NCBI taxonomy): Eukaryota > Metazoa > Chordata > Actinopteri > Perciformes > Pholidae > Pholis > Pholis gunnellus. Next base: position 1,382,041 of record NC_136550.1, on the reverse strand, counting down.
AGTCTTTCGTGATGTTTCGTAGAATTCAAATGGAACCAAATGAGCCAGGACGACTTTTTAAATTTCTTTTTCCTACTTTGCAGTCTGTCGGTTACCAAGTACACAACAAACTAGTTAATAAAGAAACACTGGTTAAATGGTGGAGAACCAATCAGCTGTACTATATACAGATGATGACGTGTTCATGTTGTCTTGGCCATTTAACAATAATTAAAGTCACTTCCTTTGTGCTGTAAGCTTTACTTTAACCGAGAATGTTTCTTTTTCTTATGTTTTCTTTATGTGACTGAATCTGCTGCCACCGTAGTGAAACTGAATTTGATTGGATCCATTTATCTTGTTCTTCTAGAAGAGACTGAGGCTGCTGTGGCATGTCGGTCCCCCCCATGGTTATTCTTTTCAAAGTAAAACAAAGTTAATACTTTGATATCTGTCTCTATTCTCGTGTTAAATGAAGGGGATCTTCATGTCACTGCCAGTAATGACGTCTGATTGGTTTATCCTGTTCCCGCCTCTCCTTGCAGCCCATTGGCTGTTTTCTCCGGATGCCGTGTTTTGATTGGTTGCTCGGCCTCTGTTTTTGTTGTTGTTGATGCACTTTAATTCTGTTTCTCTGGAAGGTTCTGGAAAAGTCTCCTTTCTAATAACTGCTTTATTTTAATTTTTAATTTACGTCTCTCCTTTGAACATTTTGTTCGTTCACTACTTTTAAACTCTTATTTTCACTCGTCTTCCCTCTAGATTTCTGTGTTTTAGAGAAGTGGGGGATTGTTTCGTGGGATCGTTATGAGACATTTTGTAAATTTGAGTGAGAAAAAAGGATCTGGAAAATGTTTCCTGGTTAAACTGCTAATGTGTTTGTGGACCAACTGCCATATATTTTGCCATGAATTGTAATTTGTGTCGTATCCTGATTCATGTAATCCCATCTGGGATTATACATTTTAATCTTCTAAATTGTTAAGAACATAACCTGAATATTATTTTTCATTTTTTTGAATTGACACACAACCTGCTTTGAGGTGGATTTGAATCCATTTCAACAATTCTAAACGTGTTCAGAAAAAAAGAACGAGACAAAAAAGTTTCAGATCCCTCCAGAGAGACGGTGAAAGTCGAGGCGATCCAATGCGTCTACGTGTGTTTCTACGATATTACTTGTTTTACTGAGCGTCTGTTTGTGTGGTTGTCCTGTTGCACGCAAACGCAAAAATACCGACGTACACACGTGTAAATACGAAGCGGCCATGTTTGTTTCTGTGTTTCAGTTGTTGCACGTGTTCTGATTCAGGACAGAATTTAAATAAAACTTTCAATTCAAGTTTTGTTTTTTTTCCAGTCTGGTGTCTTGTTTGTCATCTTTAAAACATTTTTTTTTTTTTTAACAGGGATGGGATTTTATTCTTTTTTTTTTTTCCATTAATGAAAATGTTATTACAGCTGAACAGTTTGAATTCTACATTCTAGTCTATACTTTATAAACCTCTGGGTTTTGTGTGTATTTTGTTGGTGAAAACATTTATTTACAACAAAAAAAGACAAGGATTGAATCCATGTTTCAAGCATCCAGCATTCATAAAATCCAATCACGACGAAGTAACAATACTTTAGAATGAAGGAAGACAAAACAAGTACCGGTAGTGTGGGCACCAATTTATTGGTTGTAGATGGAGTCAAATGTTTATGTATTTTAACTAGCCTATAAACCCATTTTCTACACAAAAGTGTCATTGTCTTATAATCATGTATTATTACAAAAGTAATTACCAGGACACTCCTGTACAGGATATCAACATGACTTAATTTTCTGAGGGTGGTTGACGGTAGTTTATCATTTTTTATTCTCGACCACAGAACAAACATCACTTCATGGTGCAACGTGGTGAAGAAAATACCATTAATGATAAATTGAGGACATAAAACAGTTTTTATTGAACAAACATTCGATTCTATAACGGGTTTATCAAGAACATTTTAGCACAGAGAAATAGTATTTTTTTTATTGTTTCTATAATTAGTAACAAACCTCTAACTGAAGGAAGCAGTGAACAAACAGAACATCACGTTAGCATGTTACTACAGTTCGCTTTGCTAACGGTAACGTTAGCATGGTTCCCTCCGTGTTAACGGCCACACAGTGAAAACATCTTAATTAATGTGTCTTCATCATTCTCCTGAAAGCCATTGTAAACCAAATGACATGCTCTTTCTTTTTCCTATCTTTTAGAGAGTACATTTTATTTCACTGTTGTCTATGAGAATATCTTGTTCCTTAACGTTAGCCGAGTTTCTGTTCGCCGTCACTGCCTTTGTGCGGAAAATAAGTTGAACCGCTAACAAGCTCTGTAATATCACACGTAAGTATTTTAGTCTAATGCCATTAAACCTCTTAATAAAAACTAATTTCATTGTGTCATTGCTTATATTAATCTTCAGATAGCTAGCTAGCTAGCACTTGCTATTAGCTTAAGCATTAGTTAATTGCTAGCTTCTAAATGTAGCGCAGCCAGAATGTTTAGCTTAAAACTCGGGTAGCAAATGGCTCTTTTTTTAAACTAGCAAAAACGTTTGTCTTGGATGAGAGCAGTAATACAAATATTTGGTGTATTCGGTAAAATATGTAATGGTAAAACAGGAATCGGACGGTAAAATTAGCCACCAGTTGAATTTGAAAAGATCTCGAGCCTCATGACGTTTGTAAAGGTTGTGGCTTCACCAGAATACTTGTATTTACTGATAAAAGTATTACATCTTAAACGCAGCTAAATTAAGTTTTAATGGTGGTACTAAAACTTCAGCGGAGTATGGTTTACTATTTTACTAGTAGCTAGCTATATTTTAATAAATACCAAAGAACTGTTATGTATGGAAGCTAATTTACGTTAGCTAGAAAAATTGTGGGATGTTGACTAAGTGGGTCAAAACGTTTTTTAATCTACTGTCATTTTGACTTGTTTGACTACTTATGTTTTGTCATTTATAGTATTTAATGTATAGCTTTTTAAAACTATCTTTTCCGGGGGTAGGTTTTTGGGCTCCCAACATATAATCTGTAGCTCAATTTGGGATTTGTTCGATGCAGAAACAGGAAGTAAAATCAAATATACTTTGGGGTTGTTGTCATGACGTCTTGTGGCACTTTCCATTTTCTTGGAGCTACTATTTATTTTTGCCGGTCTGAGAAAAAACCCTGAGAAAGAGAGAAAATGTTTAAAGAGTTAAAACCTGCAGTATTTGATCACAACAAGCATTCTAATACTTTAAATATTGCTATTTAAACTTGTAGTTGGTCAGAAAGTTAATATTTATTTTGCTAATCCCTAAAACAAAATGTCTCTGCATTGAGTACTTTCACATTTTCCTGATGATACTGTTGTACTTACTTATTTTCAATGTACTTTTACTTATAATGGAGTATTTCTTCTGTGTGGTACATTAATGCTTCAGTACTAAAGCTGTTCTGAATTTTTAGCAGGTGTAGATGTTTAAAATAACATTTTACCTGCAGACTTCATTGTGCGAAAGAGTTGGAGCTGGAAAAAAGGGAATGAAGAACAGTTTCAGGTATACTTTTATTGTAAAAATAAAAATAATTGGTGCTTTCTGGGTGCAATAATTAAAGATATCTGTTCCAGGTCAAAAGTTAGCTTTTGTCAGTTATCTGAACTTTTTACCTCCTGGTTTCTCTTCTGGCTTCAGCAAACTTGTGTCTCAACAGGAAGGAGGCCACAGCGTCAGCAACCTAAACAAACAGACGATTTAATCATACGGTTCGGCAGCATCATAACAGATAAGTATCCTTGTGCTTGTATTATCTTTGCTTAAGTATAAAAGAAAGGAAAAATCTAACTATTCCCGAAGTAATTTTTAAATCCATGGCTGTGACCTATCTCAGATCTCCTAATTAATCTTAATTTAACAAATCCTAACTATAACTGTGAATTAGATTCTTCAATTGTTCTCATCCTGTCATGTCAGAAGGCTTCTCGAGATGGAGTAAATTAATTAAAGTAAAAAATGTTACAAAAATGTTGTAAAAAGTACAACATTTCCCTCTGAATTGTAGTAAATTAGAATTATAAAGAAGCATGAAATGTAAATACTCATGTACAAATACCTCAGAATTGTGTTCAAGTACAGTACCGGAGTACTTCGTCACATTTTTCCACTGAAACTGAACAGTTTTCTTACTTTTTCTGGTCTGTTTTCTTGCACTGCGTGTCCACAGGGGGGCAACACCTGCATCATGAATTTACCTGGAGACAAACAGCGAGACAGGTAAACACAAACACACACACACACACACACACTGTGAACAGTCTGTCTCACACACATCTCTCTGATGCTGTTTTATCTCACACACACACACACACTCCTGGGCTGTCACTTCCAGCGTGGTTGTTGACTGACAGAAGCAGCTGTCTCTGGAGAGGATCTGCCGCCTCAAGGTGTGTGTGTGTGTGTGTGTGTGTGTGTGTGTGTCCTTAGAGACGTCTCTGCAGCAGTGAAGACACCCTTCACCAGTTTGTGTAGAAACACAGCATGAAAAGAATGTCAAGTATTCCAAATACCACAGTGTTTCTCCACACGTGGCATTTTGTCTCTACAAGACTACATTTCCCATCAGCCCCACTAACTTCTACTTCGTTCTGCCTCCTCTTTGTTTAGGTTTATTTTCTGTTTGCCAGACAGTTTTTGTTTTGTACTGATGGACAGTAGAGGAAGAAGTATTCAGATCCTTTACTTCAGTAAATGTACTAATACCACATTGTGAAAGTACTCCACTACAAGTACAACTTCTGTATTCAAAACTGTACTTAAGTATCATGTTAAAATGTGGGATAAATTAGTTGAGCAATGCCATTTCTTTGCTTAACAACGTATCTAGAACAGAAACTGAGGGGTCACCGTCTCACCTTGCATCTGGCCGATGGTCAGATCTCTATCCAGCCGGCCGATTGCTGGAAACAGAAGCAGCTTACTGCTAGTTATTAATACATCAAAATACATTTCAGCGGTCATATTTTACGCCAGCTAATATACACAAAGGTAGTACTTTTTGCCTTAAAAAGTACTGAAATACCCACCAGCCAATAGCAGGAGTTTGGGCAGGTTGCAAGCCAGGAAGAGGTTGGAGGTTCCTCTGAACCAGCCGTCCCAATACTTCTCTGACTTGGACAGATCTATACGCCACATGTACACACTCTTACACACAGATACACAGTGTGGTTGATTAATAATCATAACAATACAGCAGATAAGAAGAAAACATCAAGACATTGACGTGCATTTGAGAACTTGAATTTGATTAAATCCATTTATTCCATCCGCCTGTTTTAGGGTTGAGTGGTTCAAAGTTGCCGGTTAAATGTAAGTCAATGGAAACACATGAAGTATTATACGTGTTGATGTGCAAGTGTGTTTCGGTTCATGAGAACACTTTAATAGTTGCGGTCAGGTTTAGAAGTTTGGGGATTAATGGAAGTCAACGGAAGTACTGTTTGAAATTATTTTGTTAGTGTGTGTTATATGGAAACGTTCGGAGCTGTTTGAATGAATGCAAGTCAGTGGTTGCCAATTTAAATGGCATGTTTGTTAAGGCATTTGTGTGTTTACAATTTGAATGGTGCAGTTGAATGTGAGTCAATGGCAAGGCCTAAAGTTTCACAACTCATACATTATCCTGCTTTGGTCATGATTATAATACATCCTTTAAAGCACAAAACACACCATAACACACAGATTGGTTTTATTTTGCAGAGTTTTGCACTATGGTGACTGTTTGTTTTAACCGGGTTTTTACAGCCATGATAGTACAAAGTAGTCTTCATATGTTATACATGGTATTTTTATGCTTCATAGTGTCTTTACTTCACCATCAGTGTCTCTGAGCGGTTGTTTTCCTACCTGGCCTTCGCTTACGCTCACCTCTGTGGCGGCATTTTCTTTGTCGCAACTCTGATCGCAGGACTCTTCGTCACGCTTGACGACCACGTCGGTCACCGTATCGGTCACCGGGCCGGTCACCACGTCGGTCACCGGGCCGGTCACCGTATCGGTCACCGGGCCGGTCAGCGGGCCGGTCACTGGGTCGGTCACCACGTCGGTCACCGGGTCGGTCACCAGGCCGGTCACCAGGCCGGTCACCTCGTCGGTCACCGGGTCGGTCACCTCGTCAGTCACCACGTCAGTCACCGGGCCGGCCTTCTCCAGCGCGCCGGCCTCCTCCACCTCACATCTTACCAAACAGGAAGTGACAGAAGAGAGAGGTCATTATCAAAATGTCATTATTATGTCTAGTTCTGTCAGTTTACATCTAAGATAGAGAACCTAATGTGTAACACAACATACCGTGAACCCTCAAAATAAAAGCCCTCTCGAGTGTTTAAGTGGACAGAATCCCATCATTTCCAAACTTGGCTTTTATTTGGAAACATTTGCAGGATGGTGTAGAACAAATGACCAGAACAACAATGATTCGAAAATAGCATGATTGTTTAGAATTTATCAAATTAAAGTGATGGAAATGTACATTATGCTCATTTTTATAATAAAACAGGCACCCGGTCCATATTTTGGACTTTAACTTTTAATTTTAAAATCGACTTTAAATTGGAAAAACATTAAAGGCATAAGCCAATCAATACAGTTCCACCTCTAACTGGCCAATCAGAGCCAACCTACCGTTTGATCTGACCAACCATCGAGACTCGTGCAGATTCCAGGTTCGTGATTTGCCCGCTCTTGATGCTGCAAGGAAGAAGAAAGAGTTGTTAGTGTTTCACTTAGCTAGAAGTTGTAAATGCGTCCATCTCTCCAAGAAGCATACGAACTCTTTACTCCTCCAAAGTTCGACTATTTCTAGCAGTCTGAGCCGACAACCAAGATGGCGACGGCAAACCAATGGGTGGCGTCACAACGACTACGTCCACCTCTTATATACAGTCTGTTATCATGACGCAATAAAACTTTTGTTTCACTTGTAATTCAATTAGGTGTTTGGGTTAGTTCACGGAGAGCGGTTAGCTAAGTAGCTGTTATTGCTAACTGTTCATTATCACACCTAATATGCTAAGTTATTCTTCTTCTGGTGTTTTTGGCAGCTACCAAACAGCATCAGGAGAATTACGGATTGCAATCAGCTTGGTGACCTGGCAAACGGAGACGCATACATGTGGGTGAGTTTCTGTATTTCTTTGGGTATATTTGGTCTTAATTGCTCACCTCCACTCTATAGCGTCATCCATAGACTTGAAGGATTTGGGTCTTTCCTTCTGGAAGTTCTGTATGCTGTGTAGAGCCTCCGTCGCACTGCCTACAACAGGAAAAGAGAACCCGGTGACGGAAGATATTTGTGAACATAACAAATAAAAAAAGCGAACTCATACCTTCTACGACGTCGATCGCCACCAAGCCCACAGTGGTCGGTAGCAGCGTGTTGCTGACTGTATGCACTGCGATCGCCCCGCCAACGCCGTGTCCAATCAGGACGATGGGGGGAGGAGTCTCACCGTAGCAGGCTCGGATCACATTGGCCACATCACTGAGTAAGGGGGTGGAGCAAACGGTGGTAGTAGTAGCAGATGGTAACGGTTCTGGTCCCTCTTGGTTAATTTAAGGTAAAAGGATTAGTGGTGTTGTGTTTGTGTGTCGGTGCTGTTACCTGGACATGGTATGAGTTGAGAAGTCGTCTGACTGGCGGACCAAGGTGTCACCTTAGTAGAGATTTTTGTTTTTTAATCCTCATTATGATGCAATTTAGACTGCTTTACTCTAAAACTCGACACTGAATCACTGAAACCGATCGATAATATCAATAATGTTATGTTAAAGCAAGGGAGACCATCCGTAGCGATGAAGTGGCAGAGAAGCTTAAATAAATCGCTGATTTTAAAAATTATTTAAAGACAAATATTGAATTAGTAGATTTAATTTGTAGTGCTAACTGTGGCGGTTCTAGACCATTTCAAATGGGGGCCAGGCTGGTGCCAAATGCGATTTTAGGCACCAAATATTTTTATAGGTTTGGTTCTCCAAAAGACTAGCGATACACATATAACAATACAACACGAGAATATCGTGATTTTGAAATTGTAATGAATTATTACTATTTCCCTACTTTGGGCATAAATGTAAGAAAAACAAGTTAGAGCCACCATTGGATGCAACGTCCACATAATCCAAATAATCCAAAATCATAACGAGTGATACCAGCACAATCTCGACAAACAACTTATTTGCTTGTACGTTGAATCTGTAATTTATATCTTGTTAACTGAAGAACCAAACGTATTTATTTATGTTGCCTCACCGTGACCCCGGAGGTCCATGGCAAGAATCCTGCACGTCACTCTGCTGGTGATCGCCGCCTGCAACGCGGAGAAACACCAAAACACTCATATATTCAGGATGTAGCCGCCATCGATGGATCGACCAGCTGACTTTACTAGATACTCACGGTGAAGACGGCCCACGACAGAGACGAGTGTCCTCCTCCGTGCAGCAGAACCAGCAGCGGTCCGTCATGTCCGGCTCTATAGATCCTGTAGACGTCCATGTTGTCGGCCGGCCCCACGCTCACATCCTGCATCTGATCAAAATACTCCCGCCACGACACCGGAGAGTAGTCCAGTGTACCGCCATCCTCGCTGTTCGACATGTAGACACAGTACACACAAAATGTATACTTTTGACAAGAATATACTGGTATACCAGGAGACGATGCAGACATTTCTCTATGTTGAAGATCTTCTAAAGAACCAGTTTATTGGAGCGCTTGTCAGCTAACTGGCAAAAATAAATATTCTGGTAAAAATATCAAATAAGAATATGACGCTGACACTTTTTCTTAGCATGATTGTGGCTTTCATGATGTTGGAAGACAAGCTGGCTCTTTAGCTTAGCTAGCTAAATGCTACTTTGGGTAGTCCGAACGAGCATTGTCAGCTAGGCTAACTAGCTAACCCTGAACTGTGAGTGGCTATTCTTTATTTTCAGTTCGTAGCAGAGCATGATGCTAGCAGAGCAGTTTTCTCTCCTTCCTATTGTTTGTAATAAACATTAATCTAGCATGTCTTAGCTCGCTTTTTCAGTATTGAGTGTTTCACAATAAAAGCATCTGAGAACAAGCTGTAACTAATCACAGTTTAAACCTGAGATTAACTCAATATGTACAGTTAAAAAATGAAACGCATTCAACCTCCACTTCAAGTATGAATCATTTCAAACTATTTCACATGTAAATAAATCCTCTGGCTGTCTGAATTATACTGTTTTTATCTGTTAAAATAGGAATAATTGAGGGATTGAAGAAGAACAAATGTAATTTTTTAATGGTATGTTGCTCATAGTAATTAACCTGAATGGTGTTAATCATTTCTAAACTAAAACTGCGTTTACAATTATATTTAAGCTTTATTCTACTTAACTTATAAATTGAGTCTTTTCCACTTGCGAGTGCAGTTACTCAGAATCAATTCCCATTATAAAATGTTTTAATTGAGTTTCTTAGAAGTGACTTACTGCTCGGTATTGAAGCTCTCCTCCATGCTGCGTCTCAGCAGAATAACCGTCTGGTTATCTTTTCAACGTGGTGTGTATGTATGTGTGTGTGTGTGTGTGTGTGTGTGTGTGTGTGTGTGTGTGTGTGTGTGTGTGTGTGAGGTAATTAAACAGGTTTTTCCTTTAAAAAGTGGCTTCCTGTCCGCCGTGTCGCACGTCCATCGACCGAACAAGAAAAGTGACTGATGGTGTGAGAACAAGCAAACAACTTTAAGACAAATACAGAGTCAGCTGTTGTTGACAGGTCACTGTCGCAGCGTCCTATTGGCTGAGACCGCTGAAGTGTGTGAGACAGACAAGTATTCAAACGTGTGTCAAACCTATTGAGGCTTCAGTTACTCAGCGACCGCACATTTTATATTATAAACCTAAAGCTCTCTTGATAATTATATACAGAAAATACAGTGTCTATAGTTTATTAACAATTTATCCAAAATTCAGATGTGTGTTATTGGTTGTAGATGCTAAATGGTTTTGTAAATAAAAGACAAAACTTTCTTCTGAACTTCAGATCTTTTTCTCAGGTTTTTACACAAAACAGAAAAGCTACTCGTGTTTATTTCATTTAATAATTGCAGTTTTTGTGCTTTTAATGAGCTAATTTAAGCTGTTGTAAATAGTCTCTTTAACAGCCGCCCACACAAACAGCCCTCAGGTGGCCGTGGCAGACAGCTTTAGTATCCAGGTAACCAGCAGCGTGCTGTTGTACAACTCAGTACGTTACATTAATAAAATCACACATTTGATTTAAAATAATAATCGTCATATTTCATCAAGTCTGTCTTAAACAGTAAAACTTAGCTGAGGTTATAAAATCTCATTGTTGCTTCATTGCAATTGAACTCTTTGATTGTTATTTTTTACCGTAACAGTCTTTTTTTATTATTTTTAATTTAGTTTTTAAGCAAAATGTTGAATTCATCCTTTTTTTATGAATAAAGATATGAGATAAAATAAGATACAACTTTATTTATTCAGAGGGAAATGGTTGCAGAACAAAGTGGGAAAGAGTGCAAATATATAGAGTGCTAATAAACAAAATATACAAAATATGCACGTGCCAAAGTAAACAGAGTTTATACAAATGAACAGGTAGACGGTAGGATGCATATCCAAGCAGAGCAGCAAAGGGATGAAATATTAGGAGGAGACAGGAAGAGGAAAAAGGGGGGGGGTTTTAATAAAAGGGGGAGGCGACGATGAAGAGGAGGAAGGATGAAAAGGGTTTGAGGAATCAGAAGAAGAAACAGAAGAGAGGGAAGAGAACGGCCGAAGGCTTAAAAAATAAAAACAGAAGAAGAAGAAGAGGAAAAGGGAGGAGAGAAAACATGATGATCTCCTCCTCCTTTCATTTATTCATGAAGGCCTCCTCTGTTAAAGCAGCGAGGAGAGAGGGAGCGTAGTCAGCAGGAGGTCGTCAGACACGATGGGATTTAGGATTCGGTTCTCCCTGAATGGGTATGTAGAGCGTTTAAATAACTAGTTTAAAATATCTATGCTATTACTGATTAAAACCGATTTGTAGTATTTACCATACATTTTTTGTGATTATTAATATTACATTCCTATCAATCCTATAATATTGTAATTTTCTATATTTATGTTTCGTGTTTTAATTACATTTTCTCTCTCATTATTAAATATGAATTATTTATAATTATTTATGTTATGCACCAATACAGCAAAGCAAATTCCTTGTACGTAAAAAAAACTATGTACGTCTCATTATATTTCCCAGTGGTGGAAAGTAAAATACTTATTTGAGGTACTTGTGCTTTACTTGAGTATTTCTATTTTATGCTACTTTATACATATCTATCTATCGACATATCAGAGACAAATATTGCACTTTTTACTTCAGGTACTCTTTGCTGATTAAGATATTTGAATAATAACATTTGGTATGCTTTTATGATATGATGCAGTACTGTATATTTCCACTAGTATATATCTATTGAATATCTAAAATTGTCTCCACATTGATGAACTACAACGTTAATACTCTTGTGTGTATTTCTCAGTCATAAAAACTGACATCAAGAATATTTTGCTTGTACTTTTACTTAATGAATATTTTGAATTCAAGACGTTGACTTGTAGTATTTTTAGACCCTGGTATAGTTTTACTGAAGTAAAAGATTTGAATTTTTCTTACACTACAGATATTTCTCTTATCAATATGAAATGTTGTATAGATTTAAATAAATGGATGTGTGCATTCAGTCAAATCAGATTCATTTGTGCGGCTCAAAATATCAATGTGTGTTAAAGGGCTTTACAGTTTGTCCAGTAATCAGTCAGCTTTTTGGTTTAGACCAGGAAGAACGTGTGTTACGTTACTGACATTCAACACAACTAGTCATGAATGTGAATGTTTCAGGCACAGCAGGAAGATCTGATCCCCAGAGGATTCATCGGTGTGTCAGAAGAAATAGTCCCTTTTTATTGAGCTGATATTTAGCAGCCAGGAAAATATATTTAAAGGATTAACTTTTTGTTTTCTTCCATGATTTCAACCATAATAATATAAGATGGCTTCAGAATAGACTCTACTATTGGTACCATGACAGAGGGATGAATACCAAACGCACCATTTTCTACTGGTTTGATGAATGGTTTGGGAACTATGTTTGACTTGTTTTGATTATCTGTTTCTCCATCTGTGCAATCAGGTGCTGACCTTCGACTGCCAAATTCTTCTTATAACATTCTGACGTAAAAAAAACATGGAAACGTCCCCAAATATTTCTAAACGCGGGACGGATGACGTCCAATCAGAAGGCCCAATTCCAGAGGAGGATGAGCTTGCAAATGAGCTTGCAAATGCCCTCGGCAACGCAGATCCCAACGCCAACTGGGGGGCGGAGCCTAACTTCAACCTCAACCTCACTCTGACTACGCCGAGAAGCCCCCGCCCAACCACGGAGACCTCGAAGCCGCACGGTGGGAACAAAAAGGATGATGGGAATAAAGGAGGCGGGGCAAAGGGAGCAGCAAGCACCCTGACAACCCCTGTGACATCGCCGGGGGAAAGAGACGATCCATGGCGACTAAAAAGCAAAATTCCAGCTGTTTCTCTCTCACCAACAGCCGAGGCGTCGGTGAACAGCAGAGGCGAGCAAAGGCTGAAATCCCCAAACCCCAAACGTACTTCTACACTCGGCACCAAGACGCACAGCAACATGGCGGCGAGTCCAAAACCCCACCGGGGGGAAGAAACAACCATCGCTGGCGGCCCCAGAATGACCGAAAGAGTCAAACCGCAAGTACATAGAACGGAACCTGCAAGCGCCTCAAACCCCAAACCAAATATTGCACCGACAACTGGATTGACAACAAAGACTACAAACAAAATAACAGTTGCCCCAAAAACAGAAACACACAGAAAAGAACTTAGCCTCGAGACACAGTCGCCAAAAACTCTACACCTTCCCGTATGCCTGAACGTCCACAACCCGAAAGGTGATTCAAACGTTATCAGTCCAAAACCTGCCAATCGAACCCCAACAATATCAACCAAAACCCCAAAACAAGACTCAGGAAGCACCAGACATGACTCAAGAACTCCCATTTCTGAGACGCCCCCTGTAGAACCAAAATCACCAAATCAGAGGACTGAAACGGCACTGCTCAGCATCAAGACTCCTCAAACAAGTTCTCTGAGCCCCAAACCACCCACACAGAGGAAAGCTTCAGGGACCAGAAACCGTAACGCATCGGGGTCCAAGGAGAATCTTGATGGTAAAGATTCAAGTGCTGGTTCTGGATCCAAAACCAGTTCCAAATCCAGTTCAAATTCCAAAGCCGTGGACAGTCTGGATTCTAAAAAAGGCTCAGATTTTAAAGCCAGTCCCAACTCTAAAACAGCAATGGGGTCCAAAGATAGTCTGGATTCTAAAAGCGGTTCCGCTTCCAAAACCAGTTGGGGCTCAAAGGACAGCTTAGACTCCAAAACTAGATCCAATTCCAAAGCCAGTCCCAATTGGAAGTCCGGTTTCGGTTCTGGAGATAGCCTTGATTCTAAAACCTTAATTGAAATCAAACCAAGTAAAACCAGTCCAGATTTTAAGACAGTTGTGGGTTCTAAATCTGGCATGGGGTCGAAAGACAACCTTGATCCTAAAACTTGGAGTCCATCAGACTCTAAATACAGTTTCAATCATAAAACTAGTCCAAGTTTTAAACCACCTTCTGAGTTGAATCTCAGCTCTAATTCTGGTGTCCTTTCCAGTTCTAAACCCAGTTCATCTTCTAAACCTTCTCTGCTGGTCTCTGGCTCTAACATGGACCTTGTTGGATCTGTCTCCCCATCGTCACCTAGAACTGGTCTATCGGGGTCCAAAGACAACAACCTCAAGGCTGCAAGCTCCAGTGCTAAACTCAGTCCAGATCCTAAAGCTAAAGGTTCAGATTCTTCTAAGCCTGGACCAGTTCGGTCGAGCTCAAAGTCAACTCTGGCAGATTTGTCTCCCTCTTTGACGCTCTCTCCTCGACCAAGTCCAGCAAGTCGAAGTCCTGGGTCAGGTCTTGGCAAAACTCTTGGTTCTGGTCCGGCTGGACCACACAGAGAGTTTGTGAGGAGTCCTGGTTCAGCTCCAAGTAATTACATGCATTACATTTTCCTTAAGAAATAAGAAACTTTGGAATATATTTTTTTTAAAGTCTGTTTTCTAACTTGTGTCTTGCTTTGCAGGTTCTGGTGTGATCTCAGGCCTGCTGGCTCCTCGGGCCACCTCCAGCCCCAAAACCAAAACCACTGTTGCCGTAACAATGACTAGAAGATCCACGCCAGAGCCTGCAGCAGTTGCATCTGTTACTGTGGAAACAAACACCAGCAGGACACCCCATAATACCAGTCTAACTCGGGGTCTCAACTGTGACTCTACCACCAAGACATCGGCGAAAACAGCTGTTGCCGACGAGGAAGAACATTTGAAACCGCCGGAAACCAAAGTGACAGCTGCAGGAGGGCCGGTGGTATCCCAGGGGGCCGTGCGAGGGGCAGATGTGACTGACAACACAAGGTGGTTGCCAGGAGACAAGAGGATACCACGCGCCCTGCAGAGCAAACCAAGTCACCTGGGAGACGCAAATGCCACCACCGCTGGTGTGGAGAGCAAGGAGGAAGAGAAGAAGAAGCAGGAGCAGGGTAAAAAGAAAGATGGCGGAGGGACTCCTTTACTCCGTCCGAGCTCCAAGACGGTGAGGGAGACGGCGACCATGACCGACCCCAGTGAGAGGCTTCTTTGTCAGGGAGGGGAGCGGAGAGAGGTGGGCGTCCAAGTGGAGTCGGACGTGGTCGAACGCTCGGCTTCCACCGGCTCCAGCCTGCACGGGGGCGCTCCCTCTTCCTCCCTGACTTCCTCCCCCATCTGTCAGTCAGCTACCTCGCCAACGATGCCGTCGCTGTGCTGCGTCCCCGCCGGGCAGCCGTCCTTCCAGCACGTCTGCAAGATCGACATCGAGCTTTGCCGGCAATCGTCGCTTCCCTCCGTTGGCGGTGCTGACAGGGCGAGTTCCCTGTCAGCATGTTTGTGTACGTACAGCTTCCAGCAGAGCCCCGCCCTCAAGCCGGAGCCACGGCCCGGACAAAACCGAGACGCGAGTGCTGACAGCATCTGGGAAGAGGAGGAGGAAGTAGTGATGGAGCAAAACAACAAGGAAGAGGAAGGGGAAAGGGCGGTTATGCCGCAGGAGGTGGTGTGGGACAAACAGGGGAGGACGTGGGAGGTGTATGGCGCCGCGGTGGACATGGAGTCCCTCGGCACGGCGATCCAATCCCACCTGGAGTCAAAGATTCGGGAGCAGAAGAAGCACATCCGGACTCTGAGGAAGTCCGTCTGCTCCACCGGCAGCCTCACAGAGCACAGGATGAAGAAGAGGAAGAAGAAGACGAGAGGGGGGATTCTGGGATGCTGCGGGAAGTCGCCCGCTGTGGTGGACTGAGTCCAGAAAAACCCTTCATATACCAGAAAACAAGTGTTCACATTTAACAGCCCTTACCTCTTCACATTATGTCTGCCTGCGTGTATTTATACGTTGATTACTTCAAAAAGAGTAACCTTTTGTGCACACAAAACATTACACTCTATGTAGCTAAAATAACATTCATGCAAACTTTCATGGTCTCTTATCTTTTGATTTATGTTTTTTTAATGATCAAATGTGGAAGGCAACACCATTTTTCATGTGACAACAGCAGGGGTTACAATTAATAACCTAAAACTTCTAGTTTTTGACGTGGAGCCGAGCGGACAGCCGCTCTCGACTCCTCACTGGTGGTAAATATTTCATCCACTTCCCGTCTTTTAACGGAACGCCGCACAAAACCACTCAAGCACCCGGGAAGCCTGAATGTGTGTGTGTGTGTGTGAGAGAAAGTGTTGAATTGTTTGACGGGAAGCACTTCCTCTATTCTCCATTCTTTTCCTTTTTTCATCTTTTGTCCTTCAAAGTCTTTTCCCTTCCTTTTCTTTTGCTTTCCTTTTTGTCCATTTCTAGTCCTTTCATTTCCTGTCTTGTAATTTCCCTCTCTCTTTCTTTTCCTTTCTTATCTTTTCCTTTTCAGTATTTTCCTTTAATTTCTTGCCTTGTACTTTACTGTTTTGTTTTTCTTTTCCTTTCTTTTCCTCCTCACCCATTGCCTTTCATTTGATTTATTTTCTCTTTTCCGTCTGTTCTTTCCTTTACTTTTCATTTCATGTCTTTCTTGCTCCCTTTCCTCTTGCTCCTTTCCTTTCCTATCTTTCTTGCCTTATTCCTTTTTCTTTCTTTCCTTTCCTTCCTCCCCTCTCGGGTCACTTCACACTTCAGTCAATAGACATTTATTAATGCAGGAGCAGGATTCTGCTGACGAGGCGACACAAACACAACGTTTTCCTGCTTTATTAATGTACTATTTTGTTTTTCTTGCATGCTCACGTGAAACACCAACCTAAACCTACATCATATTTTAAATACTTGTTTCTTTGTCTGCGGGGAGTTCAAGTTCTCAAACCAGTACAGCATATTCACTTTTAGTGAGCTCCTCTGTGTTTCCTATGTCCTCGATTCACACACATTTCCTCCCCTCGTCTAACTTTCTCTCCGTTATCACTGCAGTGGAGTCATGTTGTTGATGGTTCTCTGAATTATTCAGAAACATTAAAGTCACGCTCATGTTAACAACAAGAGTCTCTCCGCCATGTTTTATTCAGTCTGTGCCGCAGAGACACTGAGCTCACACAGACCTCAGTGTGATGCTTTATATACACACAAAATCCTAAATATATGAGCAACGGTCTGCTGAACAGAAATAATAAACCTCACCGTAGAATGCTGTTCTGGACCAATCAGAATCGAGCTAATATTTAGTGGAGTAAAAAATACAATATTTTGAGTACAAGTACAAAGTAAGTGTTGGATAAAACTGAAAATACTTAAGGTTACAATGAGGAACTTTCATTTTGTGTTGATTTTGGCGGTCCGTGTGGACAAAAGTAGTTGTTTCTGTAAATTCTCTATTTTTTGTATTTTCTATCATATTGTAAGTAGAATTTTAATCTCAACGTATCATTAACATTCTTCTACCGAAATTATTTTTAATTATATTCTAAATTATGTTATAAATACATTTTTAAGATGATTTGGTAAACCTCTTGAAGATGCTAAATGTGCTCATGCATTAGCATTGATGTGCTCCGTTTGTCTAAGAATAAATAAAATGGCCTGAGATAGACTATTACACATTCTGAATAGTTAAACGTGTGATATTTAGATAGTGCTGGAAAAAAAAGATAAAATATTAAGTTTAATATAAAAAAAAATAATGTGAATGGCACCAATTCAGCGGAATGGCCCATTTTCTCTCTGAACTGTAGTAGCCTAGAAAGTTGTATGACAAGAAAGGACACAAGTACCTCAAAATTGTACTTAAGTGCAGTACTTGAGTAAATGTACTTAGTAACATTCCACCACTGGACTTCACTAGAGTTTGTTTTACTTTAAATATAACAAAATGGAGGAGAAGGGGAGAGAGAGGTCTCCATTCCTTCTCCTTGATCTGGGTTCCCGCCAAAAATACAGACACACCCCCTCCGCCGAACAGTGACGTCGGCACTGTGCTCGGATTCTGATTGGACGGCAGCGGCTCAGTTTCAGTGCCCTCGAGCCGAGCCCCCCTCCCCTCCCCCCGATCTCAACAGCCGCAGCGCGAGGGAGACTTGACGTCAACTGCTGGAGCTGAAGGACACCTGTTGCCACGGAAACGGGACCGGCGGGAAAAGAGAAAAAGAAAAAAAAACGCCAATAAAAGAAAAGCAGAAGGTGAGTTTATGTAGCCGCCATTTTGACTTTGTTGTCCTTTTAAAACAGCAGTGTTTTAAAAGAAATAATGGCTTAAAAGTTAGTTTAAAGTGTATTTATTATTTTATTTCTATAATACTCCTACAATAATCTACTCATGGTACTTTTGCTATACATATACAGTATATTATATAATATATAGAGATATGTATGTTTATTTTGTTATTTATTTTCTGCAGTATCTCAATGCCGTAGAATTAATTTGTAGTTTTAGTTCCATCTAATGTTACTTTAAATAAAAGAATATAATATATATATATTATATATATGATTGATCGGCATGAATTCCATTTAAAAATATGCTCAATACAAAAAAATTCAAACCAGCAGATCCTTAATTGTTATATGTGGTATGTGGGTCAGTGTGTAACCCTATCACTACTCATGTGCGTTGTTGTGTTTTGTCAACACCAACAGGTCACATGTGCCTCAGTGTGTACGAACTGTTCGGACCATAAAGGTCACTTCACACTGATTACGTGTTCTTAACCCTCTCTGACGTGTGTTTCCTGGCTTTAAATACAGATCCATCAGCAGTTGGTGAAGCAATACGCGTTGTATTAGTATTGATTACCAGCACGGGTTTATTTACGGGGTAAAAGGTAAAGACTTTGCACCTGAGAACAGGGAAATGGCGTAAAGGTGACAGTAGTGGAAAATAACTCACTGGAGTACTGTTCTCAAGTACAGTTTTGATTTAGTCGTACTTTACTTGAGTATTTCTATTTCCTGCTACTTTATACTTCTACTCCACTACATCTCAGAGGGAAAGATATTGCTTTTTACTCCACTATAATTATCTGATAACTTAAGTTACTTTCACAAATGTAGTTATATATTTATAATATATCGTATTATTTATTTTTATAAGATAAATTAAGGGGGATATTCTC
Source organism: Pholis gunnellus (assembly GCF_910591455.1). NCBI lineage: Eukaryota > Metazoa > Chordata > Actinopteri > Perciformes > Pholidae > Pholis > Pholis gunnellus. Next base: position 1,363,244 of record NC_136550.1, on the reverse strand, counting down.
AAGTAAGCTTGGTGTAAAGGTGTTAAAATGAACCCATCCTTCAAAATAAAAGCTCCAGAAACCAAATAACCTGCAGAGAAAATCTTCCTAGTTCTTCAGATGAATAAACTTTATAAATAAACTTTAAAAAGCCTCTTGGATCAACTGGAAGATGCATCGTCACAGAGCTGAAAACACAACATCAGATATAATAGTAAAACTCTGGCTCTTATTCCTAAATTCTGGTATACTTTAAGACAAGTTCGTCACCGTTAAAGAGAGTTAAGACTTTAACATGTCGTTAAACTTCTGTCACACCAGCTGAAGGGAAACTTTAAACCTGTCGGCCTGCAACAGTCCAACATACTGTAGAATCTATTTATACACAGAAACCTGAAGGACTGTTGCGAAACCTGAGAACTGGACCTTTAACTGCACAATGAATACTTTTATATCTGTCTGATATTACTTTTACTGAAGTAAGGTTTGGAATACAGGACTTTTACTTGCAGTAGAGTATTTCCACCACTGATTGAACGCAAGGATTTGCCGCTTTTCTCTGTTTCATATCGTTAACATATCTTTTGGGTTCAGGACAAAACAAGTACTTTTGAAGATGTGATTCTGAGCTCTGTTTCCTGCGACTACATTATATTTGTGTTTCAGAATCCCGCTGCTCGTCCAGGCGTTTCCTTCACAGTCATGTCATCTCCAGTTCTGCTCAATCTGCTGCGATGTGGTCGCTCCACCGTCAGACAAAGCTTCCTCACCGTACGAGAAACCTACATTCAAGTACTTTAGTACAACTTTGACATACTTCTACTTGAGTATTGAGCATTTTGTGCCACTTCATACTTCTACTTATACTCTCAGAGGGAAATATTGCACTTAACTGTGTTTATTTGATACAAATCGTTACTTTTTACATATAAATGTTTGTTTGTTTTTGTCTTTAAGGAGACTTTAAAAGTATGTCTTATCTTATGATATCCGATATGAGGTACGCAACTTATAGTTGCATAAAGAACATATATGATATATATACTACTAATCTACCCAGTAGTACACAAAGTATGAACAACATTAAAATAATCTTACATAAAGACAGAATGATGAAATGTTCTATAAAAACACTTTGAAAGGAGCCATTCTGCATAATGAGTATTTTTCCTTTTGATATTCTTTGTACATTTTGTTGACAATACTTATAGTATCAGTACTTTACTAATGAAGCCTTTGTAGCCCGTGGTACTTTTTATTTTTACTAAAGTATTACTTCTTCCACCACGGAACATCGCCCACGCTCACCTTATTTATGTTACATCGTTTTAGGCAATTGTCACTCAACTACCACCATTTAATATTCAGAACATTCAAAACATTAACCTGACTTTAATATCATCGATAGTTAACCGTCTGATTGGTCGCCCTGCAGGTGGGCGGGGCTTTGTTCGGGGGGGCGGGCGTGCGGCGGGTCAGCGGGTCGACTCGCTTCGACAGCGACGGCAGCGGCCGGCCGGTCACCTGGGACTCATTCGGTATCTGGGACAACAGGATAGAAGAACCGGTACTGCTGCCCTCCAGCATCAGATATGGAAAACCAATTCCACAGGTAACTATGGACGGATGGATGATGAATGGATGAAGAGATGGATGAACGAGTGAGCAGATCAATATATAGAGACAATGATGGATTAAAGGGTGAATAGATGAGTAAATGGATAAAATAATAGATACATTAATGGATTAAATGATGAATGGATGGAAGGGTGGAAGGATGGATCAAGTATGAATGGATTGATGGATGGATGAATGATGGATGGATGGGTGGATGGATGGATGGGTGGATGGGTGGGTGGGTGGATGGATGCAAGGATGGATCAAGTATGAATGGATTGATGGATGGATGAATGATGGATGGTGGACGGATGGATGATGGACGGATGGATTGATTATATGAATGAATGAATGGATAGATGCATTATATGAATACGTGTATGAATAGATGAACAGCGGCTGACCTGATGAACCCTCTCAGGTCAGTCTGTCCCGGGTCGGCAGTGCTTCTGTTTTGGGTCTCAGGAAGCAGAACGAGGATCGTCTCCGTGTCGCCCGTATCCATGACAACCTGCTGTACTTTGCCGTGTTCGACGGTCACGGCGGTCCGCACGCCGCCGACTACTGTTACACCTTCATGGAGAAGTTCATCAGGTTAGATATCTGTACGATAATATTAATAACACGACATTTAAACTGTTACACTTTAAATCATGAGAGTGTTTTTGAACAGAGACGCTCTGGAGGACGAGGACGACCTGGAGAAAGTTCTGAAGAAAGCCTTTTTAGACGTTGACAAGGCTCTATTCAAACACCTCAGATACAACAACGGTGAGACACACACACACACACACACACACACACACAAGTACGCTATAGTAATACGTTTTATGAGTACATGCTGTATTTACTACTTGACAAGACGCTGGACAGCAACAACAACCAGGACAGATTTGTTTAAATTTAAATTTCTCTGCAAATTATTCCTTTAGATATAGAATGTAAATCAGAAAGAGAAAACTTGATTTAATTTTATGTATTTATTTATTTTCCGGGTACAGTGCACATTGATCAACATTTCAGTTTCATAAAATAATAAAAGTGAAACCACTTTATTAAACATGACAATATTCTTAGATAATATATCCATCATAATACTTTACCAACAAACAAACAAAAAAAGAAAAATTCAAAAGTACTGAGTATGTAATACTACAAAATCAATGCCAATGCTAAATACTACATTGTCATTGAACTTCCATCCCTCCTTCTTCCTCCCTCTTCCTCCATCTTCCTCTTCAGCCTCCTTCCTGACAGCCGGCACTACGGCGACGGTTGCTCTGCTACGTGACGGTGTGGAGCTGGTGGTCGGTAGCGCCGGCGACAGTCGAGCGTTGCTGTGCAGGAAGGGAGGAGCCAACAAGCTCACCAAAGACCACACACCTGACCGCAAGGAGGAGCGACACAGGTACACACTGAGACTGGTACTATGACTTCTATCACTAGTACTAGTACTGTGACTACTAGTACTACAGTGCTTTAATAATATGTGTGCAGACCCAATATATTATAAGATCATCACATGTTTGTAGCATCGCTGGCCTGTGAGAACCTTGTATCTCCAAGAGGCTTATTTAGCTTAAGAAGTGGGAGGATTTTAGTAAAAACTACAGTATTTATCTCTGAGATATAATAATAATAATTATTATTATTATTATGGATGGTATTTAAAAACAACAATATATGAGAATATAAAATAAAAATATAATTAATAGAGAAAGAAGTCGGATGTACTGGAGGAGAATTTGGAAGTAGCGGGAAATTACTCAAGTAAAGTGCAAGTATACTTGAGTAAATGTACTTTGTGTGTTCAGGATCCAGAGGTTTGGCGGCTTCGTGACGTGGAACAGCGTCGGTGAGGCCAACGTTAACGGCCGGCTCGCCATGTCGCGCAGCATCGGAGACTTCCACCTGAAGGCCAGCGGGGTCATCGCAGAGCCGGACACCCGGCGACTCAACGTGAGTCCCCAAAAAACACATTCAACGTTTACACATTCAACGACGGGTTAAAGATCATATGTGAGGATCCTGGTCTCTGCAGGTCCAGCACGCCAACGACTCCTTCCTGGCTCTGACCACCGACGGCATCAACTTCCTGCTGAGCGACCAGGAGATCTGTGATGTCATCAACCAGTGCCAAGACCCCACAGAGGCCGCTGACGTCATCGCTCAGCAGGTACCGGAGACGTTTTCATCCAAATGAAGCACAAATTTAGCTGAAAATAATGTCTACATCCATCAGAATATTAGGAGGTGGTTGTTCAAGATCAACAGTAGAAAGGAGGAAGCTACAGTTTCCGCTCGTTAGTGTCTTTTCAAAATAAACGTCAGTGGAAATGTACAGAGTTCCAATAATATCTCACTAGTGAGTCCAAAGCTTCATGTCTTAAAGCTGCATTCTCTCTAATGTCCACCAGGGGGCGACTCCTCTGGTTGTATAGACGTCTATGAGAAAATGACTCTACTTCTCTCTTGATTTATTACCTCAGTAAACATTGTAAACATGAGTTTATGGTCTCAATCTCTAGTTTCAAGTCTTCTTCAATACAGCATGATGTTCATTTAGTAAATGATGGTCCATTTAGAGTTAAACAGACCATAAATAATTATTTTTTTTAGGCGCTGCAGTACGGCTCGGAGGACAACGCCACCATCATCGTGGTCCCGTTCGGAGCCTGGGGGAAACACCAGAGCTCCACCGCCGTCTACAGCATGAGCCGAACCTTCAGCTCAAGTGGGAGATGGGCGTAGACGACACACACACACACACACAAACACACACACACACACACTAAACGTCACGATTACGTCATTAATATCCTCAAAATGAGCCAAATGATCTGTGAAACCCCCTAAATTCACGCTTTGGGGCTTTATTGTTGACTTTAGTGTTTTAATATGTTGTACATACTGAGAGGTTTGTTTGTGTCTTTGTTTGTTTATCTGCATTCTTTAAATGTTCAACATTTTGTGACATTGTGAAGATTTGCTGAGAAATTTTACGTCAAAATTCCCAAATTTTGGACTGTTCGGGCACAAAGAAAGGTTAGATTTGAGTTTTTATGTTTATGAAATTACTTTTTTAAGTTGGTGAGCTAAATCATAACACACGTAAAAGATCAAATTCAGCAATTTAATGTAAGAAATAACCAAAATAAACATCACATGTGACAATAAAAGCCAAAGTAAAAGCTGCCAATAACTGTTTATTGTTCGGTAATGTTTTATTTCTATGACTGTTCACAGAGCTTTGCTGTAAAAGAGCTTGTAGCCAAATGTGCCTTTGTAAAATAATCAAAGAAAAATGTTCCTATTCTGCAAAATTATCTTTTTATTTCCTCAAATGTGTGCTTTGTTTTGTTAAAATCTGCATGTTTTTCTCCTCAGGCCTCTAAAAGTCTTTAAAATTGAACATACGAGCAGAAATTAAAGAGTACATATAGTACACAAACCACCAATGACGAGTTTTTACGGCCCGAATTTGGGCCAATGTAGTTTTAATAGAAACAATTCTAAATTTCTGAGTCATAAATTCGCAATAAAAAAAGTCACAGATTTGCGTCTTTGGTGCAGAGGTTGATCCAGACGTTTAAAGTGACAAAAAAACTCTGTTTTTGAGAGTTTTCTGAGTATTTTCTCAGATATTATATTATATTCTGGACTTTGAGAGGCCTGAGGAGGAAAACATTTCTAGATTTTAACTAGAAGAAAGATCAAACGTTGTCTTGTGTCCGAGTGTTTTCTGAATCCTCCACCAGCTCCAGATGTTGACCTCTGATCTGACCTCTGACCCCTGACCTCTGTGGAGATTCTCTGGACGAATAAAGTCTGACAAGTTCAACTTCTCTGTTTCTGCTGTTGACTCTTTTTAAACAGCCAGCGCACTAAGTACATTTAGTCAAGTACTTTTACTTAAGTAGCTTTGTGAGGTACTTTTACTGGTAACAGAGTATTTTTACAGTGTGGTATTAGTAAAGTATATCTCACAGTACAGCAGGTACTTCATCTGTGACAGTATTCATCTAAATTTGTTACAAAAATCTGCTGATTTCCTTCTCAGATGACCAGCAGGAATCTGTGTGACAAGCGTTCAGGTGTCAATAACACACACACACACACACACAGACACACACACACACAGACACACACACACTAGAACTTGACCCAGAAAACCGTGTGACCGCCTACGTGTGTGTTGACCTTCATGGAATGTGTGTGTGCGTGTGTGTGTGTGTGTGTATTGGTATCAAATGACATATTTAAAGCTCAGAAATGAATACATTGGTTTTATTCCTGGTGTTTATTTTATTTTTATATATTTATATACATATATACACATATATATGTGTATATATATGTATATTGATATACATATATATCCTTCACACTTGGCGGGTGTGTTGCCGGTGACCAGACAACGTGCCGTGTCAAATTTGGTGCAATTTGGACACATGACATTTTCAATATGAATAAACTTTAAATAAACAAATATACAAACAAACAGCATTCTGTGCAGCAGAGGGGGCGGGGCTTCAGGGCTCTGCAGACTTTAAACTCTAACATTTTGCAGTATCATTTACAAAGAGCTCGTACAGATTGGGACCATTTAGTGCCAATAACACAAGCTTATTGTGTCTGTTAGTCCCGCCCACTCTGACATGATTGTGACATGCAGAAGTTGGACTATTATTATCTGTGAGGACATTAAAAAGTGACATTAATATGTGGACTCAAAAGATGCTAATGAGCTCTCTGTTGTCCAACAATGCAATGCAAAAAACTAACGGAAGAGACAGAAAGATATAAAAGTGTTGAGAGTGTTTTATCTTTGGACAAAGACTTTTCAAAGTTTAATTCAAAATTAATCCGAAACAGTGAAATGCATCAGATATTTAAGGCTGTCAATAAGAGTGTGATGTGTCACCAGCGCCCTCTGGAGGCGTTGATGTTCAGTACACCTCGTTTTAAATATTAGATAGATAGATACACTTTATTTTCAGACTCAGGGTCCAGATAGACAAATAAATAAAATGACATACACAACAATAAAAGTACAAAGGCCTAGCAATTACACTCATAACTTTAAAACAAGCAGAAAGAAAGAAGAAACAACAAAACATCTTTAATTACATCATTAATTAAATATGTTTCATTACCTCTTATGTTTTGATTATTATGTTTTTATTGTTTACTTACATAGTTAATATAGACATTAAAAGCAACACATTAATAACTTTAATAGTTTTCCTTATTAGTGCAGAAGTTCTTTATTGGAAATGTATAGCGTGTATTTGCATATTTATCATTAAATATGATGAGGTTTTCCATCTTATTTCTTTAGTATTTTACTCTAACCAAGATATATTTTGTATTCTTTTCAAATTTTAAATATTTTATTATTTGTCCGTCAATTTTGAGGTACTTGTACATTCTGCTGATAGTACTTTTACTGAAATAACATGTACTTGTAAATTAGTTTTTGTACTATCCAAGTACTTCTTACACAACAGATTATAACATTAAAGTTTTATACTTTATATTTTTCTATAACAATTTTAACTTGAAATAACTTCCTGTTACTTCCTGTGGTTATCACCGCCCATCCGGTATGCACCGCGACGACAAATCGAGCGCCCTCTGATAAACAAACGGCTAGAAAACACTTCCGGGTGTCTGAGACTCTTCCTCGCTTTAACTTGTTAACTTTTAAACGGAGTCTGGTTTGTTTTGTCACTTTTAAGAATGAAGAGTTAACAGAGAAGATAAACTGACGGTTTGAAGAAGAAAGAAGTTTGTTTTTAACGCTGTGAAGGTAAAAAAAAAACGTTTAAATGTTTGTTTTTAGCCGGTTACACCTCATTAAAGGTAGTTAAACACCGTTTATTTACCTTTAACGAGCTGAAACTGGTTATTAAGTCATTTATTAACACTTCTTTACGTGTAGAAATAGTTTAAATAGCAGCAGAGTTTACCTGGCTCTTAAGGGAACACAAAGTATTTGGTAATGTCAACTTAAAAACAACAACAAGCTAAACTTTTACCACTTTATTAGGTACAACCAACCTAACTTAATGCACCGTATGGTCACTTTAGAGGCTGTGGAAAGTAACTAAGTACATTTACCTATACTATACTGTACTCATTTGAGGTACTTCTACTCCACTACATCTCAGAGGTACATATCGTACTTTTTACTGTACTACATCTCAGAGGTACTTATTGTACTTTTTACTGTACTACATCTCCGAAGTAAATATTGTACTTTTTACTCCACTACATCTCAGAGGTACATATTGTACTTTTTACTCCACTACATCTCAGAGGTAGATATTGTACTTTTTTACTACCTTTTATCAGACAGAATTAGTTACTTTAATATGGATTTAAAAAGCGTCATGAAAACAAACTGAATTCAGGCTCCACATGCATAAAACAAACAGGAAGTTAAAGAGACTTTAATATGTTACAGCAGAGTTTACTCACTTTGTTGTGAGCAGAAGTTACATTTATCTTCCTGTAGATAAGCAGAAGTACAGCAGTGATGAGCAGATTTTAATATTTAAAGTAGTTTCCCTCATATCTTCATGTACACAGATCAAACTCACAGTATGTCAAACCTTTACTGTTTTTTAAAGCAGATGTAAAATAGTCATCTGTATATTTTACTTGAAGAGATCAAAGCTCAACCTTTTCTTTATATGTTACTCATCAATACACTTTAGAGGAGTTTGTACTTTGTACTTACTGTAAATGAAGTTGTATTTATTACATCTGACAGGAAAGAGGTTAAGTTGTAAACATTGACTCTTATTTATTCACAGCGCCGCCGATACAGCCTAAAATGTGAGTCTATGCGGCGGTCTAATATCACGTTATTACACTTATTTAACATGATTTTTGTTAGGGACTGATTTTCAGTAAAAAATATGCGATCTGGAGATCAACTTTAGTGTTTTCTATTCGCTGATTCTAATTATGCTGCTCAGAGTTATTACAGTAACTGCTAACGGAGCTAACGGCTAACGTACATTCAGCTACATTATGGTGCGTTCAAGCTCCAGACAGTAAAAAAATACTTTGTTAAAAATAAAATATAAAGTTTAAAAAAATACTGTTCTATTTTGTTAAAAATGTAAAAATATAAAGTAAAAAAAAGACAGTTTTGTTTTAATTTGTAAAAAAAATTAAATAAAAAAAATTATAGCATTTATATCAAATCCAAGGTTGGTGGTACACAGTTAATAATATATATATATATATATTTTAGTTTTTAACGCACTGGGATCAGATTGGTACTCAGCCGAGACACAAATTCATGTATCAGAATTTAAAATGCAATCAAAACATCTCTAATAATTTCCACCTGTTGCTGCCAGAAGTTAAGGTACTCTCATTAAGTCAACAGTCAGTCCAGGCGGTTAAAACATAAACACACATCATGTTACAGGAGACGGAGGTAAAATAACGGGAAAGAAAAGACCTCTTCAGTCACAGTCTGTGTTTAAAACATGTTTTACCCTTTAAGACTTTTATTTTGGCGATCCACGCTGCATTATTAGGCAATGTTTGGCCTCCATACAGAGATAGATGACAGGAAGCTGAGCGTCTGCTGTGCTTTAATAGAAGTTTAATAGAGTTTAATGAAGCAGACCTCCTGTAATGTGATGTCAGAGTTGTGTACTTCTACCTTTTCACCACTAGGTGTCACTGTCTGACATTACTTTATCTTCAGCTCAGCTCTAGACCAACATGTAATAAATATAAATACATGTATACAAGGTTACATTTATAATATAATAAACAAAGAGATAACCTCTTTGTAGTACCACGATATTTTCAAGGCAGTGAAAATGAACATTGTTCGAAATGAAACCACCGATATAACAACACAAATCTAAACATCTTTATACATAAAGTTTATAACATCACAATTTATTCTCCTGTTTTTATCTGCAGGAGGAAGTGGAAGAGGAGAAGTGGGAGGAGTCAGATGATGGAGGAGGCGGAGCCGAGCGAATGCGTCACAGAGGAGGAGACTCCTCCGAGGGTGAGATGTTAATATATTGTTTATAATCTGCAAAATGCAAGAAAATAAATAAATGTATGAATAAATAAAAATGCCTAATAATAAATAAACGAGACAACTGATATATAGATGAGTTTATTATAGTTCAATAAATAAATACATGTGAATATGCCTATGTAATAAATATATGAATCAATATATGAATCAATATAGTTTAATACATAATAATATATATATATCATTTTTAAAGGACTACTTTGAAATGTATTTCTGGAGACTTTTATTTTGTAATGCCACATTTATTTCCCATCTGTTCAAATTAGTTTTTATCTGAAAAATTCTGACTAAAATCATAGAAAACATGATTGAAACACAATGTTTTGATCAGTAATAACACAAAACATCATCATCATCATCATCATCATGTGTTTAACAAAATGCAGTTCATCTCATCCAGCTGTGAACTATTTGTAACATCTGCTTCAACTCAACAGAGCACAGAATTCCACTTTAATAAGTTTCATCTCTTTATTTTAAGACTAATTAATATACATTTTTTGTACCAGAACCTAGTTTCTTCTTCTTCTTCTTCTTCTTCTTCTTCTTCTTCTTCTTCTTCTTCTTCTTCTTCTTCTTCTTCTTCTTCTCTCCCTTTAATCATCTCAGGACCCCTCACATTTGTCCGGTGACCCTTTAAGGGGCCTGACCCCCTGGGTTGGGAACCAAACTTCACTCTATAAGGTGGTTTATAAACTAGCTCCACTTACAGCTACTAGAACGTAAAATATAACATATAATTCCCATAACAAGTGCTTGTACTCGTGATACTTTGTGTAGATCTTGGTTGTAATACTTGTGTACTACAGTCACATGTTAAATACATAACATGTGTATAAATATATGTACACTCACACGGTTGCAGGCTGTTGCTCGTTAACATTACTAACTCATAATTTGTGTTATCAGTGTGCTACACAAACAGACGTGTGTTGGATGTATTTCTTCTTTACAGATTTATTCCTCACACATTCGCACGTTATGCAGCCAGCCGGATAAAAGAAAAGGGATCAGCTTCCACAATGTTATCGGGCGGTTGTGGCGGCAACAAAAGCCATCCGGCGTGATAAATGGTGACAGTGAAGGGGATTGTGTGACGGCCATTGTTGTGGTTAATGGTGATGACGTGATGGAGGTTAGCGGGAGTGGTGAGCAGGTGACTCACCTGCGTGCAGAGCAGCAATGAAGAGAAGGTTTATCTTAATCAATGTGGATTATTTTTTAAGCACATAGATATCATGTAACTATTTTATTCTGGTTGCCGCCGGAGTAAATCTTGGTCTATGTCCGTCACCATCTTGGTTTTTGTCCGTCACCATCTTGGTTTTTGTCCGTCACCATCTTGGTTTTTGTCCGTCACCATCTTGGTTTTTGTCCGTCACCATCTTGGTTTTTGTCCGTCGCCATCTTGGTTTTGTCCGTCGCCATGTTGGTTTTTGTCCGTCGCCATGTTGGTTTTTGTCCGTTACCATCTTGTTTTTTGTCCGTCACCATCTTGGTTTTGGGCTGTCTTTGACACGGACAACTCCCAGACCAGACAACACCGTGATAGAGACCTGTCAATCACTGTGTAGCCCCGCCCCTAAAGCATCCCCTGCTTTATGGTCTGTGTGACTCTAAATGGACCATCATTTACTAAATGAACATCATGCTGTATTGAAGAAGACTTGAAACTAGAGATTGAGACCATAAACTCATGTTTACAATGTTTACTGAGGTAATAAATCAAGAGAGAAGTAGAGTCATTTTCTCATAGACTTCTATACAACCAGAGGAGTCGCCCCCTGGTGGACACTAGAGAGAATGCAGCTTTAACACATGAAGCTTTGGCTTCAGTTTACAGAACCGGAGGTTTGCGCCTGATTTCCCTCCCTACTCCCTCCCTAGTTAAAATATTAACTGATTAATACAAGATAAGTTGTTTTTAAAGTGAATTGTCCCTTTAAGAGCTCATAGAAGGAACCAGAAGCCCACCTGTCACACAGCAGCTTCTCTAACCTTTGGATAGAGCTGTGTGTGTGTGTGTGTGTGTGTGTGTGTGTGTGAGAGTGTGTGTGTGTGTGTGTGTGTGTGTGTGTGTGTGTGTGTGTGTGTGTGTGTGTGTGTGTGTGTGTGTGTGTGTGTGTGTGTGTGTGTGTGTGTGTGTGTGTGTGTGTGTGTGTGAGAGAGAGAGAGAGACTTGCTTTGCGTCACTACATGCCTTGCTGTCTCTTCAATGCGACACAACAGCTTTGAGTCAAATTCCTCCGACCCGGTGAGCCCTCCACAGGTGTGTGTGTGTGTGTGTGTGTGTGTGTGTGTGTGTGTGTGTGTGTGTGTGTGTGTGTGTGTGTGTGTGTGTGTGTGTGTGTGTGTGTGTGTGTGTGTGTGTGTGTGTGTGTGTGTGTGTGTGTGTGTGTTTTCTAAAAAAACATTTGCCTGAACATCACTTCCTGGGAAGAAAATGAAAACATGGAGGACGTCTTCCAGTGTTGACATTTGTTTTTGTAATCTCCGTTAATCGCAGTTGACAACCGTAGTGTGTGTGTTAGAGTGTGTGTGTGTGTGTGTGTGTGTGTGTGTGTGTGTGTGTCGTTACCTCTCATCTGCGTCAGGTGACCATTTCCTGACTCTCGAGCGTTCCAGTGACCTCTGACCTCCTCTGCCGGCTGCCAATCACGGCAGGGAGCCATCATCTCCGTGGCAACCTCACAACCTTTTGATCTGGGTTCTGATTGGCCTCCCGATAAGCTCCGGGTTCCCACGGTGATCCTTACGATGTGTCGTCACGGCTCTTTGATTTCCTGACCTCTGACCTCTCTACTGTCGGTTTACTGTTCTAGGAACCGAGGCTGCTTTCAAACACAGTCCGAAAATGTGCAACTTTCTCCTCGTTTGCGTGTTTGTTGAGGTGATTGTGGGCAGCAGCAGACGGGGTAGGAAGAGTGGGAATTGAACCTGCAACCTCGCTGTCAAAACCAGCTTCTCCAGCCTTTAATTCAACTGGGAGAAAATGAGTTAAAGTGAAGTTCACCGGTCCTCAAGTTTGGGTTTGATCCCAAACAGACCTGTGAAACATGTGGCTTCCACAGAGCTAAACGTTCTACATGTTTCAGTTAAACGTGTGTCAGAAAACAAGCATTTTAAAAGTCAGACCGAACAAAGCATGAACTCTTTTTACAATTCAGCATCATTATTTAGTTGTTTCTGCATCCTTGTTGTCCGTTTATTGCAATTAAATTAAAGTTTATTTTGGGTTCCTACAGCTGTAGTAAACAGCTGACGTGTGGTTTGATAGATATATTGATGTATCCAACATCTCTGGATGATGTCATGATTTTAAACCCTCCAATCACGAGCTGCTCTGTTGTTAATGGCCTCAACGTCTTGGAGCTGATTGGACGCCCTGTAACCTCCATCAACCCAGAGCCGTGCACTCCGCTGTGGGACTAGAACAAGCATCTGACCTCCTTCTACACCTTTTTTTTTTTAATATATATATTTTTTTATAACAGGAAGCAAACAATAACTGCAACCACACAGACGGCGATGTCACTTCCTGTCCAGCTGAGACTCCAGACGAGGCTCCAGGCCTTCCAGCGACGTCACAGAAACCAGGACCTGTGGTGGTTCAAGGCAACGCCAAGAACCCGGCCAGCGAGAAGCTGGAGAGAGTCCGCAAGTGGAGCATCACCACCTACAAGGTGAGAGGGATCCAGACTGTCAGGTGATCAATAACTGATCGGATTGATCGATAACATCTCCCTCCCTCTCTCTCTCTCTCCTGCAGTGCACTCGACAGGCTCTGTCGGAGAAGCTGGGTCGGGGGTCCCGTACGGTGGACCTGGACCTGGAGCGTCGCCTCGAGCTGCTCAAAGACGACCGGCAGCGCTACGACGGCGTGACCAAGCTGGCCCAGACGCTGGCCAATCAGCTCGCTCAGTTCTCGGTTACCCAGAAGACCCTGGGGGACACCTTTGCCGACCTCAGCCTCAAGACGCCGACGCTGCATGTGAGTCCTACAGCTGTTCGATAAACCCCTCCCCCGATTCGTTTTTTTGTTTTTATTCTCTGTGCTTTATTGTGTGTTTCTTGGTTAGCTTGTAGCATCTTAGCACAGCTTCAGACACCAGGCCTCCGTGAGTCAGCTGGTGTCTCTCTTCCTGTCAGGTGGAGTTCGGCGTGAACGCCGAAGCTCAGAGGTTCCTGTCGAAGAGCAGCGAGACCCTGACGGCGTCCATCAACGCCTTCACGTCCGACATGAACACTCTGGTCAACAAAACCATGGAGGACACCATGGTCAACGCCAAGCAGTACGAGGCCGCCAGGTGGGTGGAAAACACACTTCCTGTTTCGTGTCAGCCGGTCGGATCGGCCAGTCACGCCTGTGTTTATCATCATTGGACTGTCAAACACGGAGACATCATATGAAGAAGTAAACCACACCTAGCGCAAGGAAGGTTTGGGGTTTCAGAAAGCAGCAAGGCATTCTGGGAAATGTAGGGATTTTTATAGTAGCATGAGGGATGACGTTGTAAGGCATTCTGGGAAATGTAGGAAATTGTCTTGAACTTTAAATTCAGCTGTTACCTGTAGATCTTTGGTTCACAACCACTGGCTCTTAGACCAGTAAAGAGACACTAAACAACTGCCACAAGAACCAGTACGACCTGGATGATTATCTGACTCTGCACATGTAAAACATGCAGCTAAGCGTCTCCTAACTTCTCTCAGGATCGAGTACGACGCGTACCGAGTGGACCTGGAGGAGCTGAACCTGGGACCCCGGGACGCTGTCACTCTGCCCAAACTGGAGCTGGCCCAGAGAGACTTCCAGAGCCAGAGGGACCGGTACCAGAGGATCAGAGAGGACCTGTCCGTCAAAGTCAAGCTGCTGGGGGAGAACAAGGTGAGAGGAGCCGAGGGAGGAAGGGAGAGTCGGCATCTCATCCTGCATGAGTTGTGATTTTTGTCTTTATTCGAGAGTCGAATAATTGATGTTTGTTATTGTAAAAATGACATCATGGGATTGATACTTAATATTTGACGTTGACTTTCCGTCTGCAGGTGAAAGTCCTTCACAACCATCTGTGGCTGCTCCACAGCTCCGTGGCCGCTCACAGTTTATCGTGTCACAGCTTCCTGCAGCAAAACGTCCGGCGGGTGGCCGAACACCAGAACGACCCCGGTGCGGACGCCCCCTCCTGGCTGGAGGAGAGTTGACACGACCACTTAACGGATGTTTTGGGGATTAACGGACTAGAAATGCTCGGGTGGAAGTGACTATTTGGGAGAGTTAGGCAGTTTATTTACAGCAGAGCTTGTGGGTTTGGGATGGATTTCTAACCTCTGGAACACTGAGTGAGTTTGAGGATTTAGAGGGAAGTTAATTATCTTGGATGTTGTTGGTCTCCTGCTTAGAAAAGTTGGGATTTCAACACTCCAGGTCTTAGTTTGAACTTTGTAAATGATATCTAGGACAACAATTTGTCTTTCCTATACAATCACAGACGTATAGTTCTTGTGACCTGCTTAACAGAGACATATACACCCCTCTTGGATTTCTTGCCTCTGTCTCAGAGTGTTGGGGAGTAAATCCATAATCCTCTGAGAGGCACTAAGCCTTTCTTTGAACTTCTGTAAAAATCCTCAGCCACTGCAGTCAGAAACTCAGAGCGACTAGAAGTGCCTCAACACCACTGCTGGAAAACAGCTGCTCTTTTCCTTTAGTGGTAACGATCCACCACTCCTGTCACCTCCTATAGGTGGTTCCGTTTTTGGATCTGGGTCCTCAACTACAACCAAATACCTGGACTCTTATTGAATCTTTTGTCTCTTCGCGTTTTGTTTTTAATAAGCTTCTAATTTTTAAGCCAGCGCCGTCGTCTCTCTTAGCGGTTAAAATGACAAACGGTTGCCAGATGATATGAAGCTGTATTTAATTAAAGTTGATGCCAGAAGTTATGAAGTAAACTTGCCTGTTTTCTTGTTAATGTGTTGTCTGCAAGCCAGTGTTTGTTGTTGGCCAGAGATTTATTTGTGAGGTAAAAGAAGCACATCTTAGTATTTGTACTGTCGCGTCACAAAGCCAACAAAACGTTTTTGTAACATTAAACCGTTGTTACAAATGCTGAACCCAAATTATATTTGATGAACAGATTTGAAACTGGATTCAGATTTGATGAAACGTTGTCCAACCTCAACTCCTCGTTGTGGAAAGATTTGGACATTTGATTGATGGTCATCTGTCAACTTAACTTGCCACAGATTTAGTTTAATCAGCACTTCTCTGGTTGGTTGCTGCTCATTTCCTCCTCTGGTTTACATGAAAAGAAACTCAACAACCTCTTGAGACCAATACGTTGTGACAAACCAAAAGAGTGTGTCAGTATGCTGATGATGTTGCCTTGTTCGTTGGTTATGAAAAGTTGGTTGTAGCCAATCTTTCAGGCAATGTTTCGTCCGTAACCATTTACGTTTATGGGAAGATTTGGATGGTTTATTGGTGGCCATCTGTCAACTTAACTTACCAGACACAGATCTAGTTTTAGTCTTGTTGATTGATGGTCGTTTCCTCCTCTGGTTTACATAAAAAGATGCTCAACAATGTGTAGAGAACAATAATTTGTGACGGGACAAAAGAGTGTGTCAGTATGTTGATGATGTTGCCTTGTTCGTTGGTAAAGACGGGGGTTGTTGTGGTTAATATTTAAGGCAACGTTTCATCATTAGCCAAAGTTTTAGTGTTTATTTACTGGCTGTCACATGAACATTTGGTTGGTTGATTGATGATCGTCTGTCAACTTAACAGCCACAGATTTAGTTTCAGAAGGACTTGTTTTGTTGGTTGATGGTCAACAACGTAAAGAGATCAATCATTTGCGACTAGCCAAGACAATGTTGCAGTATGTCGACGATGTTGCCTTGTTTGTTGGTGAAGAAAAGTTGGTTGTAGACGTTTTAACAGAAGCCAAAGTTTTAGTGTTTTTTCTTGTCTGTCCGATCTAACAATGTGAGATCTTTTTAAGTTTAAACCTCAACCACAACTTCCGATATGTTTTTGGATCCACTCATCTAAAATAGCGTCCAACACGTTGGTACTTCTCAATGTACTCCAGTTACATTCTAGTTTACTTTTAATTATTTAATCACACAGCTTCACAATAAGAAACCAAATAAGTGGCCAGTTTCGTGCATTCATTTTCTAGAAATGTACCATTTTCGTTCACTTATTTCCTTGTTTATTTGTAAAGAAAGGCTACTGAAAGCGGAATTATTAGCCATCGTTTAAGTTTAAACCAATATACTTATATATATATATCACTTTTTCACACTATGCAATTGTGTTGAATGTTAGCCCTGAATTAGAGATTTCTATTTAGTTTAGTTTAAAAGACTGAATACATGTGCTGCCTTTTGTTGTTGTTTATTTCCTTCTGATTGAGACCAAATCGTTTGCAGACTCCGCTGTTCATCCTGATGACCATGTGGTGGACAAAATAACAGAAACATCTTTGATTTGTGGTGAATTTTAAGGCAGTGTTCAATTAAAACGTTGCTGTTATTTTGACCACCTTCTGAGTTTCCTTTGCACTCTTTGTACTCTATCCAAAGCATCCTCTGCCTTAAACGTTTCCTGTTATACTGAATAATGAACCGACTCCTTTCACACCGTTAAGTTGACATGTGCGAGTGTGTTTTTGTTTGTGTCATCGTACCTCAGACCCGACGACAACAACTATGCAACAACTGTTGGTGCGGTTTGTGCAATAATGTCTCCAAAACCTCGCCTTAAAAAACTGACCTGAACTGAATTGAATACCGTCCTGAAGGGAAATTCCGTTGTTGTTGTTGTTGTTGTGATTCAGTGTCGCTGTTCTTTCCTCCAACAGACTGATCTCATGCTCGTAACAAACATTTCAAGAAATCCTCAGAGCAAGACCTTCTATCTTCTAACAGACCAAAGAAATAAAGGGTTAAAGGGGAATTTTCTTTTTCTCTATGAAGTATAAATTACAAAAAAAGGACCAAAATGTACTTTAACTGTTTTAATCTTGTTGGAAATGTTTGTATGTAACAGCAAAATAAATGTAATGAAAGCAAAACTATGTCTGTCTTTTTCTTTGTCTAAACAAAACCAACTTACTAGAATTAAATCTTCAGTATTTCGGGTGCTTCCCAGAAACACACAGTTTAGTATTTACCTTCCTCTCCACAGTAGTCTTCACTTTGCTTTTCTCACTTTCTTTGGCAGTAAAGATGGATTTTAAGGAGTGATTTATTTAAAAGAAATTAAAATTGCATGAGTAATAGTTATCATATGTGGTACAAACAAAATAATACTAATGAAGAAAATAATCTGCTTTTATTTAAGTAAGATTTTAATTGCAGTACTTTTACTTGTATGGTAGTAGTTTCTAGTAGTTTTAGTGTGGTATTAGTACTTTTTACTTGGTCAGAAATCTTCTCTGACAGAACTGGATTCCTTTCAAGTTAAAGAGTATAAAATATATTTCCTTATTAACAATAAACATCAAGACAAACATTTAAACACACATATAGGTGATATAGTATCATTTAGTATTTGTTCAGGAACTACAGGAAACAACCAGGAAGTATATCAGAGGTTATGTATTAAGTGATGAACACGTTGATGAATCACTACTTATAATCCATTAATATATATCTATATTTATTATTCTGATGTGGGCCATTCATAATAAGTACCTTTACTTTGGATATAAGTGTATTTCAGACAATACTTTTAGACTTCTTACATGTAACAGTCTTTCTACATTGTAGTATTGCTGCTTTTACTTAAGTACAAGACCTGAGTACACACCAGGATACACTCACTCTTTTTACTTTTTTAACTGCTTAAATTAAAAATGTTGTGGAGTATTTGTTACTAGTTTTTGAAGTACTGTTTTGTGTCTTGATGCTAGCTAGCGGCAGTTGGTTCCAACATTTTGTTTATAATATCTCAACAACTATTCATTGTT